>NW_017306304.1:1697168-1778721 GCF_000935625.1 Nanorana parkeri
GGATTCCAGCCAGGGAATCATAGCTGAGTGAATACAGCATGAATAAATATAAAATAATTGTTTTTTCCATTGCTTAATCAATATTATATAAAATAAAGATTAATTTATCTTTGACCATGCTGTATTAATATAACATGGGCCGGGTGTTAGTTGTGTGAATGAGGTCTTAAGCTAAATTAAGTTTTTTTCACTTTTCTACACAATTCCATCTGCTTCCATCCTATCCATACGCCATCTTGTGGCCTTTTTTTCAAATGGCACGTTGAGATTTTACTAACTTTCGTTGAGTACAACTTTGTGACAATTTAAGCAAAGTAAACTTATTTTTTGACAGTCATGTTGTCTTTTGAGTTACAGTTCTTCATAATATTAAGAAACTGACCTAAAATCATTATTTTGTATTGCTTTGGAAAAAATGTGATCTGCCCTTTTAAGAAAAAGTATCGGTAATTGGTATCGGCGAGTACGTAAAAAAAAGTATCGGTACTCGTACTCAGACCCAAAAAAGTGGTATCGGTGCATCCCTAGTTAAAACCTGTAATTTTCTTGCCATCGGTGTCCCATGTACGAGATTTCACTAATGTTGGCTCATTCAGACCCTTTACCAGAGCGAGCCCAAAGCCATTGACATTCTGCCCCTTTCAGCCATCTCTCAGAGTGGCACTCTCAGTGACAGTTCCTTATCACTATACAGTAACCCGACCTCAGCTTAGCCCTCAGTGCCTGACAAATGGAAGTCTCTCAGTAAAGACTTTCATTGCAGCTCTGAGATGTTACATACCCTATTGCAGAAAACTCATAGGAAATCAGTTCAATAAGTGGACTCGATTGTTTTCATTATTGTTAAAGTAATTAAAGAAATATGGCTCCATACAGCTGCTTTAAAAAGATACTGCACATTTATAAAACACAGCAAAGTGCTTTACAAATGTGCTTAGCGCTCCACTGGCTTATGGAGTGAAAAAAAACTCTCTACATGTAAAGGTTCACTCTTTCTAGATGTACTCAGGGCTTTTGAAAACCATTGAATTGCTTTTTAATAGGCCATATTACACATGTTTGGCTTGAGCTCTATCTTTATTAGATGTGTATAAGCATTATATAGCAATCTCAAAAATGAAAACAATGCATTAACGGTTTTATCTAGTCTAAAGGGAAGGAATACAGTGTGTGCACAATTATTAGGCAAGTGAGTATTTTGACCAAACCACCATTTTTATGCATATTGTCCTAACTCCAAGCTGTATAAACTTGAAGGCTTATTGGATTTAAGCATATCAAGCAATGTGTATTTGTGTATAAAGGGAGGATGTTGCCTAAGGAGATTAACACCCTATATCAAGGTGTGCATAATAATTAGGCAGCTTCTTTTCCTCAGTCAAAATGGGCCAAACAAGAGATTTAACTGACTCTGAAAAGTCAAAAATTGACTTTTCAATTTTGAGGAAGGCTGAAACCCAACCACCACTGAACAAGAAACATAAGTTGAAACGTCAAGACTGGGCCAAGAAATATCTGAAGACAGATTTTTCAATGGTTTTATGGGCTGATGAGATGAGAGTGACGCTTGACAGACCAGATGGATGGGCCCATGGGCGGATCACTAACTGCCACAGAGCTCTACTTCGACTCAGGCACCAGCAAGGGGGAGGTGGCATACTGGTGGGCTGGTATTAAAAAAGCTGAGCTAGTTGGACCTTTTTGGGTTGAAGATGGACTCAAAATCAACTCCCAAACCTACTGCCAGTTTTTAGAAGACACTTTCTTCAAGCAGTGGTACAGGAAAAAGTCTGCATCTTGCAAGAATGATATGTATGAAGGACAATGCTCCATTGCATTCATCGAAGTACTCCTCTGCTTGGCTAGCCAGTAAAGGCCTTAAAGATGAAAGAATAATGGCATGGCCCCCTTCCTCACCTGACCTAAACCTTACTTGAGAACTTGTGGTCCCTTCTTAAACAGGAGATTTACGGTGAAGGGAAACAATACACCTCTCTGAACAGTGCCTGGGAGGCTGGGGTTGCTACTGCACAAAAAGTTGATTGTCAACAGATGAAGAAACGGAGAGACTCCATGGATGGAAGGCTGATGACTGTCATTGAAAAGAAGGGGGGCTAAATTGGTCACTGATTTTGTTTTTGAAAATGTCAGAAATGTTTATTTGTAAATTTTGAGTTGTTTGTTTATTATTCTCAATTTAACAGATGAAAATAAACAAGTGAGATGGGAACATTTTCATTTTCCATTTACTTGCATAATAATCCTGCACACTAATAGTTGCCAAATAATTGTGCACACTTAGATATTCTCATAAGAAAGCCAAAACCTCACTTTTACTTTCTTAAATATTCAGATTTGAGGTCTATTAACATTTTAGATTGACCAAAATCATTATTGTTCAATAATGAAATTAATCCTCAAAAATACAACTTGCCTAATAATTGTGCACACAGTGTATACAAGACTGTCCCTTCTCACCATTGCTTCTTGTTTAACTATATGTCACTGGCATGTAAGATTTCATTTTACAATACACTGCAGAGAGATTGCTGCACCTATACCGACAGCCACGGCCCTTAGCAGCAGACTATGGGCAGGGGACAGGCTGTTGAACTGGCATTGCAGCATCATTACACTGATAAGACAAGTAGGATATTGAAAATGAATTGCTATACCTTGAAATGCTCAGTGTGATTTTCTAAAAACTTTAATTGGGCTTTAAAAACAGGCCCATTTTATTTCTTAGGTAACAACAGCCACAGTATTGTAAGAAAATGCATGATTTCCCTGGAAATATTTTCTTTTTTTCTTTCCTTGACTAGGGTGACTTGTCCAAACCGCCTCTGACATTCGGCCTCCACCGATCCTATTTTGTGTGAATACCATGGCAATGCACTGAACACTGATTACGCAAGATTTCTCTAGGCAGTTAAACATCTCAGACTTCCATGGCCCCTTATTGGCTTTAAGGGCAATTTGGTGGTGGAATTGTTATTTGTTTCTTTTACAATTTTCTTGGCTTACATGGAGCAGCAGCATCCAAATCTGATTCATTTAATTTTGAAAAAAGGCTTTTTTGCAGGTAGCTTAAGCAGCAACCCATTCTTTTTCATCAAATGTAACAGACCCAGATAAAAATAGGCCCACAGAAGTTTTACATTGACAGCTGACTGTGCAGTACACATGTAAAAATTGGCTCGCATTTGCATTGCTTCATGTTGTGCTGTGTCAATTTTGATCTTGTCTGCAATGTTTGGCAGGCTTTGGCAACTCATAACGATTGCCATAAGCCTCAATTCATCTCAACAGAAGCATGGCATTAAAGTGGTATAATTATAGCATTTATATCACATTTACAATGTGTTTTAAATGCATTTGAAGAGCTCTAAGAACAGACTATGGAGGAATCATGTATCCCAGAAATCACTGCGAAATGATAGAGCAGAACGATAGAGGAGTCACAGCTGGAATTTCATGTTTGTATGGTTGCAGCCTACCATGGCTATAATGAATTCATGCAGTTGAACAGCACTCGGAGCTTTACAATTCCTCTGTTCCCAGCTGAAGTGACGCATACAGTAAAAACAGAGGCCTGGGAGAAAGTTAGCAGGCATATATTTACTTGAGAATGTGAAAGCCTTCCTTCCAAAGTGAAGCAGAAACAGAGTGAGCTAAAAATGTATATATGACTTATCTTTTTGAATACTCTCTATATTTATTTGTATATGTTTTGCAACCTAACTTCTCTAAAATCAAGCTAACACGTGTTCTGGTTTGCATGAGGCCTACTGCATTGTTAAAATATATAAAACTATTTAACAAACATATCTATCTTTTGTCAAAAAAATCTGTCTTTTTTAAACAGTCCAGTGGAAGAGGCACTTGTATGGTATGTTCTTGTATTGAAGAAACATAAATAGATTTAGTGGTCACTCCTGCCACTTTTTTCATCTGCTCAGAATCATTCTATCATAGCTCATATGAGTAATGGTAGAACCATTCAACTACTCACAACAATTCTTCCACAACTCATAACTTATTGCAATTCAATGACTCATGAGTAATGGTAGAACCATTCAACCACTCTTAAAAATTCTACCCTAACTTACTGCAATGTAGTAACTTATGAGTTTGGTTATGAATATGGTTCAACGGTTTAACCACTCACTTAGAAGTCACTGCATTATACTAAGTTATGTGTATTCCAGTATTTATGTCTTATGGTAAAATGGTTCTGCCTTTTTCACTTAAAAAAACAAAACAAAACAAAAAAACTTGTATATGTGCTTTAAAAGGACATTGCCACAAGTATGTTGTATACTGTATGTTCAAATAGTTATGCTTTATGATAGAATGATTGCACAATTTTTTTTTTTAAAAAGACAAATAAATTACAAGATAATCAGACAAAAAATACCCTGACTTTATTATAACAGGCCTACATGACTATAATAAACCTTACCCTTGTCCACACTACCAATATCATATATATGTATAAAATAGCTGAAAATGCTGAAATATTTTTATTACAAAAACTCTCAAGCAACCAGAAACTACATTTATCTAGAGTCTACCAATCCATGTGGATGCTGGATAGCGGGGAGTTTACTGTATATGACTTACCACAGTGGAAGTGAAAGTTCGCTTTTGGAAAGTCTTTGGGAGACTTAGCTCACATGCACCCAGTACTAATGCAATGCCCTCTACTTTTTCTGCTGGATCATTCAATTCAAAATCATCTTCAGCTGGACCAAGCCAAACATCAAAGAAATTATGGAGTAGGAATCCATTTACATTGTCTTTAAAAAAACAATTGGGTATATATGCAGAAAATAGAGGAAACTATAGCAAAAAGCACCTCAGAGATTTAAAAAATGTAATTTGGAAAGTGTAAGGTGATGCATATTATTGCGATGCAAACATGTCTGAAATGCCCCTGCTATAGGTTTTTCAGCAGTGTTAAATATTTCAACAGAACAGTGTTACTTAGTCGCCAAACAATCACAGCATATCTGTAGTTATGGCACCACAAATTTACGTTACGTGCAAGAGAGAGAAATGGAGACCTATATACAGAGGTTATAAACAAATCATCAATATCAAAAAGATTCACTAAAAAGTTGCTAAGAATTGTATCAGATTTTTTTTCATGGTGTGCGCATTCATGCATGGTAATATGTAAGTGCAACACTTACAGGTAATTATTACCTTTCAAACAATCTGTATCTTAATTTCCCTTTAGAAGGCTGACATCATCGTTGTTCAGGGCCTGAATGCCCTTCCGGGGCTAAAATGCTGGCTGAGATGTAGCGAAAATATTTGTAGCCCTGGCCGGTGCCCACTTTAAGCAATATGAGAAGCACAGCTTGGGGTACTATGATCTTGGCAGCTGTGCTGTATTTTCATTCTCCTCCCTGCCTGTGACTGACAGGCAGCAGAGGGAGAAGAGGAGACAGCATTGGGATAGGCCACTTCTCTGGTCAGAAGATTGCTCTGACACCTGACCCACCAGGTTGAGTTAGTGATAGAGAGTCCAGGAGGAAAGCAGAGTGGACCAAGCAGCAGCACAACCAAGGGAAAAGAAAGAGAGTGGCTGCATGGCTGTGTGAGGAAGGGGAAAACAGAGAACCCTGGGACAAGAGCCAGGAGCTTGGGACAGTCATGCAGCCTGGCAGCAGAGAGATGTGCAGGCTGCCTGCCTAAGGGCGACTTAGCTGCTGAGAACCCCAAAGGAACAGAATAGTGGGGACCCACAAGGCCACCAGGGAAAATGTGTAAGCTAGAGAAGGGAGTTCCAGAGCATTGTGGACTGTTTCAGGCCTGACCTCCTCAAAGACATGCCAGCAGTGCAGAGGCAAGGCAGGAGGACAATACAGCCTAAACCTCTCATCTACTTCTATCCATCTCCAACTAACCTACAGGACTGGCCATATGGGGATAAACTGCTGACTGGAGGACACCTACACAGCATTGGTGCTTAGAGGCCTTTTGACTGCCCTTGTTTATATCGCTGTCTTTGAAACATTGCTGTCACCAGTAAAATCTGCTGGACACTTTGGGAGCATTTAGTCCAGCATTTTGGTGTTTATTTCACTGCTGATAGCTGGGTCATTCCACTCTCACCCGTCCAGTGCATTTAGCAAGGCATTTTGAGTTACAGTTTGAGATTCAGCAATGATTATCACACAAGTGACTATAGATATTGACTTTGCTGCAAATGTGTCAAAATAATATTTTATTTATTAAATGGTAATTATTTATATTGAATAGTAATGACAGTGAAGAGACAGACATACACACACACACAGGACAGCCAACATAATTGTACGACACAGAACAAGAACAGATTTATAGCGTATTTGTCTTTATATATTACTGTATGTATTTTCTGCATGTGTCTGGGCAATTTCTGTCTGTCTTTATGTCAACTTGTATTTGTGCCGGTGTGCCTTTTCTGTATCTGCTATGTGTCTGTCAGTTCTGCACAAAAAGCTGCACATATACTATAGCTATCTAGCTCTGGGTGTATGTTAAAATGCAGTCCTAAAACATTGCATTATGTTTTTTTTATAAAGGCAGTGTGCTTCTATACGCATTACATAATCAGTTCTCCATTATATGCAAAATAATAGTGTGCCTTACAATGATTTCTAAAAATTTTCACACTAAAACTGTTCAAAACAATCATTAAATTATAACTAAAATATATGCTACATAAAGATCAGGCTCATATTAAATTTGTAGATGCCATTTTTTTCACTAATATTAAAATCTCTATAAACCTTCAAATACATTTTGTCCAAAGCAAAGCCAGTAGTGTATGTCTTGACTTTTGTGTTTGCACAAAAATGGGAATATGGTAGTTTCTGGGAGAGATCAAATCGAGCCAAGTATTTAGTATAGATTACATTGAGAATTCGTCATGGATGCAATTAGAGGCATGGATGCCTGGACCTTTGTCACCAGTTAGTCACTAATTAGGCAAAACAGACCCCTGTAGATCCACAAACAAAATCATGTTGCTACAATAACACACTGGGCAGCTTAATCCAAGAACGTGATTTGCATATTTTGAGTTAAAGTCAAGACTGCCCATGTCCCATTAGTAGTTTTTACTCTTGTATAAATACAATAACCCATGGGCATGTACAGTTATTTCATGTGTTATTCTGTACTCTCCCAGTGGGATTTTCATCAAAAGGATTTTATACTCAAACAGAATGAATGGAATGTAACCCCTGTTACAAGAAAATGGTGTGTAGAAGCTGATCTTTGACAGTTTAGGGTGCATTAAAGGCAGCAACAGAGATACTTAGCTCTAAAGGGGTTACTAAGAGTAGGGAAGTGTTAGTCCCTCTGCCAATATATTGCTGTGTGTGTCCCTATTGGGGGGATTCTGTTTGTCATGGTGATCACTGTCATAGAGACAGAAAGTAAGGTGAAATCCACATTTTAGAGTTACCACCAGAGCAAGAGGTAAGGAAAAATGAGGGTGAAATAGGACACATGTTCACAGGACAACTCTGTAAGATGGCAGTTCCATCGGCTTTGAAGGTATTTCCTCTAATTTCCTGTTGTGCATCAAGGACAGCAAGTAAAGGTAAATCTCCCCAGTAGGGCACGGGCAGCATAAAATAACACAGTAGAGGGTATAACCCTAGCCTACTCTATCAAAAACCCAAAAAAGACTTCCGGTTCCGGCGCCTGATGTAACGGACACGGAGTGAAGAGCTCCCGCACGACCAGGACTAATCTGCATGAAAAGCCGATAACTAACATACCTAAAACCATCGCGGTACCTTGACTCCTGAGAGTCATGAAGCATGGACAAATTTCTGGCGAAGCGGCGTAACGGGCCCCGAGGCAAGGGGACACCTGTTCGGGGAAGGAGGCCGCAGCAGCAGCAGCAACAGCCCAAAATGGCCGCCGTATCTGATATCCCTGACATCAGCGCCTCTTCGGAGGAGGATTTACCATCCATGACGGACCACGGCCTGATAGCTGCGGAAGTGGCAAAACTACTCCGACCCACTATACAGGATGCGGTGAGTAAGGCGGTTTCAAACGGGATCCAATCCTTACGCCAGGATCTACTACACCAGGCCCAGAGGCTGTCAGAGGCTGAGAACCACATAGCATCCTTGGAGGACGGGGCGGACGCATCCTCAACCCGAGTGAGCACTGCAACACGCCAGGTGCAATTTCTTGTAGACCGGGTGGAGAACCTTGAGAACCGCTCAAGGAGGAACAACATACGGATCATAGGCCTGCCGGAAACCTATCGTCCATCGCAACTCCCAATCATCTGCACACTGTACCGGACATCCTAGGCCTGGATCCCGGCTGCAAGGTGGAAAGAGCCCACAGGGTGGGACCTCCGAACCCAGAACGAAAAACCCCGCGGCCTATCATTGCCCGTTATTTGGATTATAACGATCACATGGCGATCCTACAGGCCTTTTGCGCCAAAAAGGAGCTTCATATCGATGGCCACCGCATTTTCCTATTTGCGGACTATTCAGTGGAAGTCACGAAGAAGCGTAAAGCATTCAATACCGTGTGCTCGCTGCTCTATCAAAAGAAAATTCACTTCACCCTGGCTTACCCCGCAACCCTGCGGCTGCAAGCGGAAGATGGCTCGCCTCTCTCATTCCAAGACCCAGAGGAGGCACGGAAATATCTGGACCGTGTGGGAAATTCAGCTGCCCTACCTCTGAGGGATCGGTCCCCTCTTCCGCAGAGAAACAGCACTCCGGCCAGAAGGCCAGCCGTGCGTCTCCCGATGACACCTACAGACTCGCCCTGAAATACCACAGCGGCAAGGTTACGAGACTGTGTGTGTGGTTCTGTTGATCCCTAATACCCTTCGATCCTCGGCACTGTTGGACGGCTCACCCGCCTTGAACCTAGCAAAGCGAGATGGCCGACATGATCTCCTCGGCACTACAAGGCGCCTACCACGAACAAAACTGTATGTCTCTCGCAAACAAGCAGCGGCACTCACGCAGCAGCAAGTGTTTAATATTACAACGTGGCATGGCGGTATTAAGGTACCCTAATAGTAAGACTAAGTCATACATACCTGGTTCAGCGGAAGTCACTCCGCTCACTCTGTGACGTTCTTAAGGAAAAAAGTGAAGTCACAAGCTAAATGTTTTTTTCGGTTGCTGTCATGTTGACCGGTTGTTCTCATATACAGCTCCCCGAAAAGGGACAAGTAGATCCTGCTACCCATGTTTACGGCATCTAGTCAGGTTGCATTGTGTATTACATAGCGAGCCTCGGACCTCGCGTACAGATCTATGGACACACATGTCACACCGATGTCCTAATTTGCTGGTAACGCTTATGCCAATGTCAGTTGTAAAACTAACAATGTTTTTATCTCATGCTTACTCCTTTTTGATGTATAATTTAATATGAGAGTGATATCCTGGAATGTTAATGGCCTCAAATCCCCGATTTGAGGCAAAACGTATGATGGTACTTCACCACCTTAAAAAGCTTAAACCAGACATAGTATTCCTGCAGGAAACCCATCTTCCGTCGGAAGATAGTGATAGATTGCGGAAATTATGGGTGGGCGAAGTAATCAGCTCTCCAGCTACGGGGAGAAGATCGGGGGTAGCTATTTTGTTCAATAAATCATTGCTTTACAGCATTGAGCACATCACCAAGGACCCAGAGGGGCGCAAGCTATTGGTCAAAATCAAGATCCATAATAAAACATATTCCTTATACAACCTATACTTTCCCAACTCCCCCTCGGCTGCATACTTTCAGGAGATCACCTCATGGATAATCCAAGATGCCAACCCATATAAGATTCTGGGGGGTGATTTCAATTCGGTGATGGTTGTGGATGAAGATAGATCGAGAGGGGTAAAATGACAGAACACCTCTGCTGCACAGACAACTACACAGCTACATGACATGGCGGCACATCTTGCTCTCACAGATGTCTGGAGAGTACGTAATCCCCTTGAACGTGAATATACACATTTTTCCTCAGCCCACAACTCCTTTGCCAGACTGGATTGCTTTCTGGCGACGACAGCTGTGGATTCCTTAGTTAGTGACAGAGTAATATATCCTATAGCTATCTCGGACCATGCCCCGTTCTTGATTCAGTTACAGTATCATCTGCCAAGAGGCGACTTATATATGGCGTTTCCCCTCGCACCTGTACGCTGACCCCTCGTTCAAGGCAACGCTGTTGGAGGCATGGCAGGACTATGAGTCATGTAATAGGGAACACATCAACTCCACACATCTGTTTTGGGAAACAGCAAAAGCAGTCCTGAGGGGCAATATTATGTCATATGTCGCAGCAAACAAAAGAAAAGCCAAAACACAATTTCAGCTAGCCAGTGTGACATTAAGGCAAGCACAGCTAAGTTATACACACCACAACACTCCGGAACTGAGGGAGAAATGGCTGAAAGAGAAATTGGAGTTTGAGCAGTGGAATTCGAAAAACAATATCATTATTATTATTCCCACTCTAAACTGACTTTCCACAAGTTCGGGAATAAATCAAGCAAATTATTAGCGAATATAGCGAGACAGCGTGCCCAAAAGTCACATATCAAAAAGCATAGCAAATAGACTAGCCATCCTTATGCCACAGTTGATCTCCCCAGCCCAAGTAGGGTTTATCAAAGGGCGATCGGCAGTTTCCAACATACGTAAATTACTGTCAGTCTTGGAATACGCCAAACAACACCCAGCTTCCGCCTTAGCTCTTATCTCGATCGATGCTGAAAAAGCATTCGATAGTATACAATTTCCTTGGTTATTTAGAGTACTGGAAGAGATGGGATTCTCGGGTCGTTTTAAACAATTCTTGTCTTCACTTTATGCAAACCCAAGTGCTCGCATTTGCACACCAGGTCACATATCTCCCAGCTTGCCGTTACTAAAGGGCACCAGGCAAGGATGTCCCCTCTCACCTCTACTGTTTAATCTTGCCTTGGAACCGCTATCGCTATTTCTTCAGGGCACTCCGGATATCACAGGGATCCCCTTCCATACATCACAAATCAAAATAATGCTATTCGCAGATGATATAGTTATGTTCTCGAACAACCCGTCCGGTGATATTCCCCTCATCCACTCCATATTTTTTAAATATAAACAATTCTCTGGATTGATGATTAATGCTGCCAAGTTGGTAGTCTTACTTCTGACTTCAGCTGCGTCCATATCTCTGAACTCTTCACAGATGTTCAGTGTTGCTAAGGACTCCATCACATACCTGGGACTGCGAGTAGGTAAATCCCCTGCTTCCTTATATAACCTAAATTATCCGCCCCTTTTTGAAAAAATCGGTAAAGAGTTACAGGTGTGGAGGGATCTTCCACTATCGCTCTTTGGCAGAATTCACCTCATAAAAATGATACCATTTGCCAGACTTTTATATCCCATGCAAACATTGCCTCTCCTCTTAAAACACAAAGACGTAAAATCACTTAACAAAGCCTTCCTGGCCTTTATATGGAGGGGGAAGAAGGCAAGAATATCCCTGCAAAAGCTATCTCTGCCGAGGAGCGAGGGTGGAATGGCCTTTCCCAATCTAAGGTTATATAACCTGAGCTGCCTCCTCAGACATTCAGCTGGCTGGATTGGAGGGTCCTCCCACTACTCTAATTTCCGTCTGGAAGCAGAGATGGTTTATCCATGGTCCCTGGCAGCCCTCCTACATTGCCCCTTTTCTACTATACCTCCACTCCTGCGATCCAACATTATCATTCGTGATACTGTCGTGGCTTGGAGGGAGGCTCATAAAATAGCGAAACTGAACCCATATTTTTCCCAACATCTGGGCCTGAGAGGCAATACATTATTCCCGCAGGGGGAGGATTATGATGCTTTTAACAAATGGGAAACCAAGGGACTAACCAGATTTGCTCAATTAATCTCCCCCACCACTGGCAAAAGGTTAACGTATAGAGGACTACAAAGAATCAGATACCTTCACAAGACTTTTTACATTTTATGCAGGCCACGACTCACCTAGCCAAAATAGGTCACAAAATATCTCAATCTGCAAATCAGTCCCTTATTGACAGGATCATGGTCACTGATAGACAGTCTATCTCAACTATCTACTTCCACTTGAGACAAGCTCACATTCCTCTATTAACGAGCTCTAACCTGCTCAAATGGCAAGAAGACATTCCCACTGAGAATATAGTTGATAAAGTACTACAGGGTTATCGCTCTATCTGCAAAGCGATGGTTAATGAGCAATGGAGTGTAACGTCTACTGTAATGGGTCGCACTGGAGCGCAACTGCGGAGAGAGAGCGAGGGCGTGTATGGGGTTATTGGCTTCTCAGGCGTGAGTCTCAGGCGTCACTCCCAGTCTTAAGGGGGAGTTTGAGACTCTTGCATCACAGCCAATGTTAAAACGTAAAATAATAGATGGGCTATTTCCTCATAGCCCCAGCAAAGGTATAGTATAGGGTTAAATGGTTTGTTATCTTCTTGGTAAAGCAGTATGGTTAGACAGATCTCCTGAACAACTCTATAATCTCCCCACAATGGTATCAGTGGTAGGAGTAGCACAGCAGTGATTGGATCAAAGTAGCTGACACTTTGTAACAGGCTCCCAATGGAGCGATACTTGCTGTTTGAGGGGTGGCAGAGCAGCGAAGGTGCAGGGTGTGGGTCCCACTGGCGGATGATCCATGAAGAGTGAGGAGACACTGTCCGGTTTGCAGGGTTCAATTGTCAGCAGGCGTTCAGAGGCAATTGTTGAACGCCATGCTGCTACAGCTGGGGCTTTAAATAGCCCCAGGATGTGGGAGGAGACGCCGGCCGGAACGTGTGACTTCCGCGTTCCAGCGTGGGACGCACGCCGCTCGCGCCCAAACCCGGAAGTCGAGCGGCATCTGCGTTCCACAGTGGAACGCGGAGCACCTGACATGCAAGCCAGCAGGACCAAGGCGGCCCGGCCCAGAGGGAAATCATCACATGGAGAGAGACACAATTTAAGATCATGCATAGGGCATACTGCGCATTCCAAATTAAACGCACACCCTCACATAATCAGGGGTTCTTGAATCATTGCCCGAAGTGCCTGGCAGAAGCTGCCCCATTGTTCCACTGTCTGTGGGCCTGTCCCTCGATTCAGATATTCTGGGAGAAGGTGACTGACTTTGTAGTCTCAGTGGTGGGTCGGCAGATACCACTGGAAGCTCTCTTAATGCTGTTTAATTACTGGGAACATTCGTATGAGCTTAGTAAGAATCACAGGCAGTGGATAAGCATAGCCTTCTTGGCAGCCAAGCGCAGTATAATGCAGGAATGGATCTCACCTCACCCGGGGGTGTGTTTCCCTTTTTTATTATTATCTTTTATTGATGTATTATTTGTTTGTTATTATTTTATTTTAGTTAGGTCGCTCCCACAGTACAGAGGTTAAAGGAAGTTCTATTGGACCTACTACATCTGGAAAAGCTAGACGCAGAGACCCAAAGAGAGGAGGACAATAAAGTGACCACATTCCTTAAAAGATGGATGTCCTTTAAAGATACTCTTTTCAGTCCTCAGGAAAAGGAGGCATTCCTATCTCCATTTAGCTTTTCCACTTTTCTACTGCAGACTAGGCTAACGGGAGCGACCTAACTAAAATAAAATAATAACAAACAAATAATACATCAATAAAAGATAATAATAAAAAAGGGAAACAAAAAAGAAACACATCTATGTATAACACAGGTAACTACACAGAGCCCTGCCCCCTAAGAACTGCACAACCCACGAGTACAGGGACCCCAATGCCAATGTAAATGCATAAGCAAGTAATATACAGTCAGACACAGAGTATGGATGGTAGGAGATGGAAATCGGGGAGATAGCACCAGTTAACCGCCAGCCCTTTAGCCACTATAGGTGTAAGCAATGGTTACGTCACAGATCTGAGCACAATAGGTGGATATGGCAAAACATGATGTACACAAAATGTAAGCAGCAGGAAAGCAGAATGTTAGTAAAATGAAAATATAGAATTAAAAAAAAAATGCTAATCAAAGATATGGTATTGCAAGGTATATACGGATGTTATGTATGTAAATGTGTCCTAGATGTCACAATTCACAAATATGTATGTACGTTGTTGTTATTTTCTTATTCGACAATAAAAATTGTTTAAAAAAAAAAAAAAAATACAGTTTCAGATTTATATACACTTTAAAGAACAATACTGGGCATTTGAAAAAATAACCCTTGCAGTTGGCTACCCCCGCACTGCAAGGGTTAGGTGCTCATTTTAACCTGTTGTTTTTTAAATTCTGAGAGTTGTTCTTTAGGACAGCATCTTCCACATCACTTTACAATGTAAGAACATAGAGCAATAACAATATTTAATATATTTACAACAATTAAAATATACATAATTACCTGAGACAGTAGGACAGTTGTAGAGTCAGTTGGTGTAGAAGTGCATGAATATAATGTTTTCATACAGATTTGATGTGGATCAAAATGATATCCTTTTGTTTACACATGGGCTTTAATGTTTAACCCTTTGGCTGGCAGAGCCATTTTAGCATATTTGCACAAATGTTAAAATGACCCCCCCCTCCCCCACACACACACATACATAATTATATATCTTTTGAAAACAGAGACCATGTAGAATAAAATAGTGGCAGTTGCAATTTTTTTTATATTGCATGATATTAAGCAACTGTATATAAAACCTACATTTTCAGTAACAAATACCTTTAAATTAAATTTAGTGCAAATTAACACAATATGATCCCTATTTTTTGGGGTAAAATATAAAAGATGAGATTGCGCTGGTATCTATTTTGGTAAATAGATACCAAACATGTCAAGCTTCACTTTTGTGCATCTATAAAAGGCGAAAAATGACAGTACCCAAAATTGTGCATAGGCGATATTTTAAAGGCTTTTAAAGGTCATCAATTTAGAGTTGACTGTAAATAACACCTAGAGTCATTGCACTCACTCTGGTGTGTGCAGCAATACCCAACATGTGTGGCTCAATCATCATTTTTATATGTAAGCGCACCTAACACATGTTTGTGTTCGTATATATACATGTCACCCTTCTACTCTAATGAAGCTGATCAAGCACAGATCACCCTTGATCAGCTCCATTATGGACAGGGAATTACAATTCAGAAACCAGAAGCAGCAAAAAGCAGAAAGAGCAGCAAAACACTGTATCATTGCATGCGCAGGCAGGTTTCTCTGAGTCTATGTAAAAAGAATGGCCCAAATCTTTAGCCTTACTGATTTTACTCTTTTAGAGTGAACTTGTCATAGTGATAACCTTTGTAGAATTCAAAAGAGGATAACACTGTTTTGGATGCAGTGAGATTTTAGGTTAGAAGATGGCAATCTTTGATTAAACCTTAGTTGCCCTGCCAATTGTTTAATGTTAATTATTACAAAGGAGAGATGCAGAAGTTTAAAATAACAGAAAACCATTATCTTCATAGATATTAAGAAATGAAGAACACTTGCAAAAATATCTGCAGGAAGAACAAACAGTAACCAAATTGGTTCCTGTGGCAAACCATAACATTTACTTTAAACTATCAGTAAGTGACTCAGTAAAAAGCAAACTACTACTCTTTTAATAGCTTCCAGACTGTCAAGGACTTATTGACCAGCAAACTGTGACCAGATCAAGAGCAGGTCAGAAGTGAAAACTGGTGTGAAAGTCATTCTATTGGCTGAGAGTACAATCAGGCAGTGAGTTAGATAGTTTTACATTGCTGGATTAAAATGGACTCAGCTACTTGACTGTTGTTTTGATGATACACAAAACATGACTAGCAGATAGTAGCACATCTTAAAAATTAGTAGTAAGCATTATTTATTATTCAGACAGTGCATAATTGCTGTTCGAAAAAGAAAGCAAATGTTTGGAAAATGGGCAAATTGATGGCCTATAACTATGCTGACATAAAATGTTAGTTATAAATACTGAGAGATTTAGGACCTGATTATATACTGTATACTGAATTCATAATGAAGTCTAGCCATTTTTCATAACTTGTAACATATCACTATAAAAAGAGAAGAGTATATGAATGCACATATTTATGTTTATAAATACCACTCATACAAACCTTAAATCTAGCAGTCATCTAGCAGAACACGGGACATGCCAGGGTTCTCTGTATGGATGAGCAAATGTTATTGGGTTTGGTTAATGGGGGAGGGGGATTCATCTAGCTAATCATAAAGTCCTAAAATGAGAACTTAAACCCAAACCCAAATGATACCTATGAGGGGTGAACCTTAAATACCATTTTCAATTTTTTTACTTTTACATTATTGCGTGGCTTAACAGCCACCCAATCCAGTTCATTATAACTATACAAATGTGTCGTTTTAGGCAGTTTTGGATGCAACACCTGGTTTTTGTATACAGCGGTAACAGGCCTGAAATGGCTGGTGTAAGTAGCAGCCACAACAGATCTAAAAGATATAGGACATTGTACCTGTAGGGAATTGTTTTGTAAGAATTGTTAAAAAACTTAAGCTCTCAGCTTTGATAAAATTAGCCAGTGGCACAACATTGCAGCTTCTTTTTAATTACTCTAATTAGAATGCATTATTTCACAAACAGGTTTTATTTTAAAATAAAATTTGAGTGTATTATTTCTGAAGAAAAACAGAGATATTGTAAAAGCTCAATTAATACTATGAAAGCAGCTTTATTAGGCCACACCATATGAGGCAGATACCAGACAGTTTTTTTAGACAGTTTTTTTCAAGAATATTGTATAGTACTTAAGCAAATTATTAGTCTACAATTTAGAGAGAAAACAGGGATGCATTATCATGAAAAGAAAACTACAGTACATCATTTCAGACAATAGCAATAAATATGGTACTGACTCAATGTAAAGTATGTAAACAGCTTTTACTAGGTCACAGTATATTAGGGAGACAACAAGCAGGTTCATAATCATGAATTAAAAAATAAAAAATTTAAAAATGAAAAATGTTAGGGTTTTATTTTTCAGAAAAAAAATAAATATTTCACTGACTCCATGCACAGCATATACGCAGCATTTACTAGGCTGCAGTTTTAAAGGGAGACAACATCAGCTTGTAATCAACACTTGAGTGTAGTTTTTTAACTAAAAATTCCAAGATAATATTGTAAAATAATAATTGATTGATTGATAATATTGATAAAACGTGACTTCTACAAGTCCACTATCCTTAATGTCATTATATTGTATGTACTATTCTCTTCTCTAAATCTCCTCTGATCTTTTAGGTGATAGCTTTATTTAGATACCTATTTCATGTCTTTCTAACCTTGACTCAACTTATGCTAATTTACCCCCGACCCCTTATTTGTACTTTGAAAAAGAAGGGGGGAAAATAACAACCTGTTGACAGTTTTTTTTTCTCCAACTTTCTTTTCCTCACCTCTACAAACAGATAGGGGTCTATTCACAAAGCTGCTGAAGGATCTGGTCGTAGCTTCGGCCGATCCTTCGGCTAATAAAAAACGCCCTCTCACCTCACTTCACTCACCCTTCTGCTTCTCCTGACTTCAGAGGATATCTCTCCCAATCCTGGCCCTCTCTTTTCTAACACCCACCTTCCTAACCAGCACTGCCTTTCCTCTGGCAGCAGCTGCAATCCACACAACCTGATTTCTATTCCCCTGCTTCCTAGAACCGGTCCTCCCTTCTCTTATGCCCTCTGGAATGCCCGCTCTGTCTGTAACAAACTCACCACTGTGCATGATCTTCTTATCTCCAATTCCTTTAACATGCTTGCTGTTACTGAAACCTACTCCTCAGAAATACCCACTATCATCCTTGGTGACTTTAACATTGCTACTAACATTAACTCCCTGGCATCCACTCAATTTCTTAACCTAACCTCTTCTTTTGATCTAACTAAATGGACACAGACTCCTTCTCACTCTGAAGGTAACACACTTGATCTTGTTTTCTCCCACCTATGCACTCCTTGCAACTTCTCCAACACCACTTTCCCGCTCTCAGACCACAACCTGGTCAGTTTCACAACCACCCTGTCCCCAACGC
Organism: Nanorana parkeri; assembly: GCF_000935625.1. NCBI lineage: Eukaryota > Metazoa > Chordata > Amphibia > Anura > Dicroglossidae > Nanorana > Nanorana parkeri. The sequence continues at coordinate 1,715,227 of NW_017306304.1, forward strand.
GGACTCCTCCTACACGTCACACTGTCACCCGGAGAAACCTCCACCACCTTGACCCTTCTCTTCTGCACTCTGCTACTGACTCCCTCTATGACAAGATCTCACCCATGTCCTGCCCTGACCTGACTACTTCTGTTTTTAACAGCTCACTCTCATCCTCTCTAGACACTTTGGCCCCCTTCACAACACGCAGACTTAGACCACGTCCGCTACAACCGTGGCAAACATTTTCAATCTTTCACTCTCTACTGGAATCTTTCCTACCCCTCTTAAACATGCACTAGTTACCCCAATACCCAAAAAACCTTCACTGGACCCTGCCAACCTCAATAATTTCAGACCTATCTCCTTACTCCCATTCACCTCTAAACTACTAGAACGCCTTATCTACAACCGCCTGAGTTGCCACCTCGCTAATAACAACCTTTTGGACCCCTTTCAGTCCGGCTTTCGCCCTCAACACTCCACTGAAACAGCCCTCCTAAAACTCACCAATGACCTAATAACAGCTAAAAACAACGGCCACTATTCCTTACTCTTGCTATTAGACCTCTCTGCTGCTTTTGACACTGTTGACCACCCGCTGCTCCTCAAAAAACTCCACTCGCTTGGCCTACAAGACTCTGCTCTCTCGTGGTTCTCCTCCTACTTATCTATGCGCTCCTTTAGTGCCACCTACAATTCTAACTCCTCCCCTCCTCTTCCTCTTTCTGTCTGGATGTCACAACATTTCTTAATGCTCAATCTTTCAAAAACTGAGCTCTTGATATTTCCTCCTACCCGTGCACCTTCCCCCAACATTTTAGTTGAGATTGATAACACAACTATCCACCCCTCCTCCAATGCCAGGTTCCTAGGTGTCATCCTTGACTCGGACCTCACCTTTCTTCCCCACATCCAATCACTATCCAAATCCTGCCGCCTTCACCTTCGTAACATCTCCAAAATACGCCCCTTCCTCAACAAGGAAACCGCAAAATTACTCATCCACTCCCTTGTTATCTCAAGTCTTGACTATTGTAACTCCCTCCTCATTGGCCTTCCACTACACAGGATATCCCCCCTTCAGTCTATCATGAATGCAGCTGCCAGACTCATCCACTTGACCAACCGCTCAGTGTCTGCAACCCCCCTCTGCCAATCCCTGCACTGGCTTCCACTCGCCCAGAGGATAAAATTCAAAATATTAACAGTCACTTGTAAAGCCATCCACAACTCTGCCCCCGGATATATCTCAGACCTTGTCTCAAAATATCACCCTAACCGTCCACTCCGCTCTTCCCTAGACCTCCTGCTTTCCAGCTCCCTAGTCAACTTCTCCCATACTCACCTCCAGGACTTCTCTAGAGTCTCTCCCATCCTCTGGAACTCTTTACCCCAACCTGTCCGTCTATCTCCCACCCTGTAATAATAATAATATTATTAGTGACTATTTGCACAGCATTTTTATTAATTTTACTAGGCTCCTGTTTTAATAAAAAAAATCAACAATACAACAATGTATTTTTGCACTAAAAAAACTATATGGGTATCCTTTGCAAAATTAATTTTCACTACATTCACTAAGGTAAGGGAAAATTCACTTGCAAAGGGAACAGCCAATCCTTTATTAAATCAACTTCATTGTGTTCAGCAGTCCTGTAGATGTTTAGGGACAGATCACAGAGTGTATTCAGGGTTTGCTAGTTTCTGTTAGTGATTGGTGAAAATGATCAGTTGCTGTCTAGGTGCTGGACCCCCCCCCCTCGTCTATTTTTTGGTGAGAGGGTTAGTGCTTCTTCTTTATTTGGTTTTTACTTTCAGTTAGGTTTCAAAAAGGAGGAAAACCCCCATGATTGGTCCTTTTAACCCACCCAAACAAAGTTCAAAGGGCAGGAAGGGCATTGTTGGTAAATGGTTGCTATAAACATGAATGGTCGTATTAGTTTGCTATTTTCTCTATCCTAGAACAACTTTGGTGGGTTCATATTTGACTTGAACCCACAGCTTATCCATACTTCTTATTTCCTTGTGTTGGTGAGTGGTATTCTATACTCCAAAGAGGAATGCTGATATCATCACTGCTTTCTATTGTATTATACTTGCAGACCAGTGTGGCGATGTACCCTTATGGATTGTGTCCACCAATGCCTGAGCCCACGAGATGAGGGTTTGAATCACATTGGTCATCATTTAACCTGGACAATGACCAGCTGCTGTTGGTTATGCAGGTCTATGGGTGAAAGCTCTGTAAGGAATTTTAATATTGCAGTGGAAGCTGATTTTATTTCTGTTATAATGCTGGAATACTGTTTACATTTTTTAGTGAAACTGTAGTTCTGCTATAACAAATTCAGTTCTTTTCACTTTCCCTTGCCTTAAATAAATGTATGATATTCAATAAAGAAAATATGTTTCTACTGATGGTTTAAACCAGCTTGCTCCTAACAACTTGTTGTCATCACTATATCTGCATCCACCTACCACATAAGGAATAGAGATCTTTTTGCTAAAGCCAGATGTTTCCTGATTTGATACTATGCATTACTAAACTTTATATCTTACCGTTTGCTTTTTTGTATTTTTCTGATGTTTCAAGCTTTGTTCTTCATTGTGTAGGTGTGTGCTCAAAAGAACACTGAAATCTGCAGGGAAATCCACACTTTCATACTTACTTCTTGGTCCCTTGTAGCGCTCATTGAATCTTCCCTCTAACCTTCACATCACTACAGGACTCAGTAGTGACCACCAGTCCTGTTGCCACCCCTCACACCATGATATCATGATGTCACCTCTTGAAGGATAAAGGACCCTGCTGGGAACCCTGTAATGGACATCGTCCTCAGTCAATTGAAAGTGTCCCCATAATCAAGAAAGCAACATGGCCACTGAAAGAAGGACCCTCCCACAGATAGACCAGAAAATAAACCATATCTGACAAGTCACATGACTGGAGTTTCAGATAATAAAACTAAGCTTTTCGTTTTTTTTAATAATAGCTGTAGATTAAGTAAAGGGGAGGTGGGGTGGAAAAGGGTAGGCTATTTGGGGAGGACCCAAAGGACAGCTTTAAACCCTTCATGAGCAACAGTAATTTGAGCCTTTAAGACCAGAATGAGTCTGATCCAAAATCTTTATGTGGGTTTTAAAACGTGTTTTTACTTGTACTACCACAAGCAGTTCTGTACCTTTAATTTTGCAAAGAAAATTATTTTTGACTGATTCCACTGTTTGTTTACATTGTGAGCAAACATATTTAAACACAGAATATTACATCTGTCTTTATAAAATCTTTTGCACTGTATAACAAATTGTTATGTATGGCCAGTGTGCTGCATTTACAATGTACATTAGTTCTGAAGAGTTTGTGCTCACAGCAGACAGATGGACAGCACTGGTCAGAAATAATGTTGGCTGTCATACATTCCTGGAACTGAGCCCAGCTACATGTGGTGAAGAAATAACTTGGAGGGGACACTCAATTCTCAACCCTTATTGACCATTGAATTACAACGTTAATCCTCTCACTGCAGGATGAACAAATCAGTACTTTCAAACATTAAAACTGATTATCACTTCATATTTTTGCATCCCTTAAATATCAAATAATCTCAGCAGCTTCCAACATAGTCATAAATCTCCTGCACAGTAAATTAAAACTTTGTACATGGTGTAATGTGGTAGAGCGATGCAGTATCAGTTTGTATATGTATGTTTCTATCTATCTATCTACACATGGGCACAACAGGAAGTTGTTTAATGCTTAATTGTGTAAGGGGTTTTTATTGTTTAGATAAGTTCACAAAAACAGTCTTGAGTTTTCACGGTTCACAAAACATATGGATATGGACATTCATGACAACGTGTTTTTTCTATCTATCTATCTATCTATCTATCTATCTATCTATCTATCTATCTATCTATCTATCTATCTATCTATCTGTCTTTATTTATCTGTCCCTTTCCCTTTATGTAAATGTAGGTGACTGCAAACTTGATTTGATAGCTTGAATCTGTTTATTCGGCCTTTAAGAAAAAAATTATTTGAACTAAATGGAGTTGCTGCCCATAGTGAGCAATTTGAGAGTTAAGTTTTATTCTCTGAAAAATTAAACAAAAATGTGATGGATCATAAAGAAAAGAATTTCACTTTAGTTCCTGTTTGCATCTATCTAATTTTTATAACTAGGCTTCTTAAACATAAAATGGGGTACCATGAACAGAATACATTTATTATGTTTAAAGATACACTCCAAGCAAACAAATAAATATTACCTTGAAATAAATGTATGTGAACTGCTTTGCCTGCCAAAGGATTTGTACTCCTGTTCATCCAGTGCAGATAGTACAGCAGGCTGGTGACCTGACTTTTCTCTTTTGTGATTAAGCAATATAGCTAGGTCACCTCCTTGCCCCCAGCCTGTGATTGCCCAATGGCTAAACAGTAGCAGACCATCTCTCTGTCACGCTGCTCAATCCTCCTGCCAGCATGTTCCTTATCAGTATTAAGGACTGGCTCCTATTTCTGTACCTAGTCTATGTGCCTTCTCCTAGTCTATGTGCTGTTCTACAGGAGATTACAAGAGGCTAAAACAAGAGATTACAAGAGGCTAAAACAAGAGATTACAAGAGGCTAAGTCAAATTTAGGCAACAGTAGATGCAGTTAAAAATACAATTAACTATTATTTAATAATGACATCAATTGGTGTTTCCATATCTGTCTGGAGTTCAGCTTTTTACAATGTGATATAAAATCTGCAGAATCTCTTGATTGCAAAGCAGCTAGATGCACAGTGGCTGCTAAAATAGCCTGATTATATGGGATGTCCTAAACAACAGCTTCTTTACTGCTTTTTTGCTGCCATGATGAATTAGCAGTTATGACTTTCCTTTGTTAGCTTAGGTGAAAATGAAATGAAATCCAGCAGGAGTTCCCGGAGTGCATTGTCCAATAGTGTAAAAATGCTGTGTCGATGACAGATCATACTGTTTTTATTAAGAATAAGAACACTGACTTTACTTTGCCTCTTGACCTTAGTGCGTTACTGTCAAGGTGATTTTATTTCTACAAATTCTCCTTGTGAAGGCCTCCTCTATGAACTGCCATAAAACATAAGACAAATTCTTATCATCTGTATGTGATTATGGCAGGTTCAGTTGCTCCTATTCACAAGCACAAGGTTGTTTCTCTCCTTGGCCTAGAAAGAAATACTGTACATGTAGTAGCATTTCTTCCTAACAATACATCCATACCTTGTCTTTGTAATATTTCCTTTTTCATTCATTAAATACTTTTTCATTAAAGTAGATGTAAACCCTATCTGAATGACATTTAGTTTGCTAAAGTTCTGTGAACCTTAAACAACTGACATTTAAGAAATAAAATAGTAGTTTTTACCTTTTTTAAAACCTTTGTTGCATTTCACTCCTGCTGATCTCTCTTTGTAGCTACTTTCTATCAACATTTATGTACTCCAGTGATGGTTGCATGGCATTTTCCAAGGACCTGCATGATAGGATTACTAATATTTATTTTAATGAGAGCTGAAGATTTAAAAATATTAAATATTACTTTTACCATATTTTATATTTACTCTTTTCAATAACTATTAAAGCTTATTTGGGGATGCAGAATAATTTATTCTCAATGATGGTAGTTTGCAAGCATGACCATATGAAACTGTTTTTGAAAATTATTAGATCAGTTGATATGTGAGAATTTGACCATTACTTGAAACTGTTATTCAGTTATCAAGACTCCAAAAGATAAATATCTGGTAGGATTATTTACACATTAAAAAAATTAATCAAGCATCATGTATAATAAGAATCAATTGAAATAGAATTGAGGAAATTAGTAACACGTTTACAAATAGACAGTGGCATTCCCCCCCATTCAAATATTCCATATTTTATAGCGTTAGAAATTGTAATTGGAATGAACTTAATTTAGATTATATGTCGCCCCTCTACACAAATAGTCGAGAAAAGTCAAATTTATTGTGTAAAATGTATTTACCTTATTTGCTTTGAAACCACTAAATGAGCTCTGGTGTTGGCATATACCTTCAAAAGTTACAGTTAAAAGGCCACATGATTACAAAATTAATACACCAGGTTCTGGAAACTACAATATTTGTAAGAGAAAAAACAGCATCATGAAGACCAAGGAGCTAGAATGGGATAAAGTTCTGGAGAAACACTAATTCAGGGTCGGTCACAAGAAATTCTCCTTATTTTAACCACACTGTTGAGTTTAATTAATGTAATATAAAAAAATATAAAAATCATGTGCATAAACTACATGTATCTGTGTCTTCAAAACTTATTCTATTATTATCTTCTCTCAGCCCTTTGACTATGCACTAGCCACCACTAGACTGCTGATTTCCTTTACCATCCCACACTACCAGCCAGATATTAATAACTGGTTTAATGGTTATTCACACTCTGGTCCTAGAATATCAGGGATTTGAATAATGCTGAAAAAAGAAAGCTGTGTTTGATTACTTAGCATATCGAGACACTATCGTGATTCGTCTGCAGGACACCCACCTGACTGCAGAGAACTTTTGGGGTAGGGGGAACAAAGCAGTGTTTATTCTTATCTTTCCTCTTGTTCTAGGGGTGTCAGTATTCTAAATGCCGTGGCTATTCATTGTTCGGCTTTTCACTTCAGGCTTGTACAGCTGAATACAGCTGGCATTCGGCTCAGCTAGTCTGCTCGGTACCTCCGTGGTACCGAGCAGAATAGAAAAACAGTAAGAAAAGTAGAAAAAAAAGTAGAAAATGATTGGGTGGAGCTAGCAGTGACAGCTAGCTCCACCCAACTGTTTCCTATTGGCTGGAAGCTGCTGTCATTACAATGAGAGCTCAGTGGAGCCGGCCATTATATCAAGGCCGGCTCTGCCGAGTTCTCATTGTACTGACAGTTCAGCGTCCCCTGGTTACAGTGTAACCAGGGGACGCTGAACTGTCAGTACAATGAGAGCATAGGCCTTCGGCTCGACTGAGCTGCTCCACCAGCTTCGGAAGCTGTACGTGCTATAGTGAATAGACAGTACAGCAGCCCTTCGGTTCTACTGAACTGAAGGGCTCAGGCGGCAGAAGCTAGCTGAAGCTGTCTCCCTGTAGTGCTGTGAATGAAACATACTCAATTTAAATGACAGTACCAGTTTGCTAAACTATTAAAATGTTGATTTACTGAAGTGTTTATTTTACACAACATACTTGTAATTAATACTGAATTTAATATAAATCAATAACGGCACAATCCTTATTTAATTGCCATTTAGTTACTGTGAAATATGACAGCTTGTTTATTAGATGATTTTATGATATAATTTTTGTAAACACACAGCAAAATGGCAGCAGCACACTATTGTTAATAATAATATAATTACAAATTGTAACAAACCTGTCTCTGAAAGCCTAAGCTTTGTGGAATAGAATGGTACTTTATAAGAATTTGTACATATTTGCACTTCTATGTGTTATGGTCTCATGGGAATAGTATCTATTCTTACACATATAATGGATAATGTAGCTGTTAATGTAGTTGTTACAGTATATATAAAAAGAGTTCTGCATTTGTTGATCAGGGATGTGCAAAATTGAAAGTTTTTACTGCTTTAAAATAACAGTGAAAATCTGGATTTTAGTAAAATGGATTTAATGGGTCCCTGGGTGGTTTCGAAACTCCTTTCAACTACCCCAGAAGTATTATTGTGCCAAATGTTGCCCCTCATTTTCTTAATTATTTAATTATTGTTATTTCTACAGAAAGTTAAAATACACAACAGAAAAAAAACATGAATGCGAACATTAAGTGAAAAGAAACTACCCTACATACACCCCCTTCCTAAAAAAAACCTCTCTATATAAAGAAAAAAAGAGTAGATTTTTTTTCAAGCAAATTTTACCTAAGCAGTTCAATCGAAAATTTGCCAACTGCAAAATCCGCTAAAATATCTTATATTCTTATTCTGTTACATAGTTACATAGTTAGTCAGGTTGAAAAAAGACACAAGTCCATCGAGTTCAACCTATAGAGATACGGAGAAGAAAAAAAAAGAAAAGCCGATACAGAACACTATGCCCACAATTACCCAATGCTGAAGGCAAAAAAAACCCTAAAAAAGCATGGTTCAATTTGCTCCAACAGGGGGAAAAAAATCCTTCCTGATCCCATAAGGCAATCGGATATTCCCTGGATCAACAATCTCTGATGCCTAATATACCTATAATAACTCAATATCCAGTAATATTCTGTGCATTTAAGAATACATCCAGATGTTTTTTAAAACAATTAACTGAGCTAGCTAGAACTAGCTCCTGGGGGAGTCTATTCCACATTTTCACAGCTCTAACTGAAGAATCCTTTCCGTATGCAAAGGTTAAACTCTCTTTTCCTTCAGATGCAAAGAGTGCCCCCTTGTCCTTTGCAGTGACCTTAAGGTGAATAATTTGGCACCAAGCTCACTATATGGACCTTTTATGTATCTATACATGGTGATCATGTCCCCCCTTAATCACCTCTTCTCCAGAGAGAACAAATTCAGGTCAGCTAATCTTTCCTCATAGCATGAGCTCCTCCATGCCTCTTATGAGTTTGGTCGTCCTTCGCTGCACTTTCTCCAGTTCCACAACATCCTTTTTGTGAACCGGTGCCCAAAACTGAATTGCATATTCCAGATGAGGTCTTACTAATGCTTTGTACAGGGGCTGGATTATGTCTCTATCTCTGGAGTCTATACCCCTCTTAATACAAGAAAGTATTTTGCTTGCTTTAGAAACTGCGGCTTGACATTGCATGCTATTATTGAGTCTATGATCTACCAGAACACCCAGATTTATCTCCACCATTTACAGAATTTCCCCTCTCCAAATGTGTTGAATAAAATAAAGTTTGTAACCATTGTATAGTGATAGTGTAGCCTTTGTTTTTTTTCCTGCTTTGATGGCTTTGATAGCTAAGCTTACTACAGGGATGGTGTGCACTGGGGGTTCCTCTATGTCTTTGTCCACCTATTACACGCGCATCAGACAAAATGAATTTATTATTAAAAAACAGCTTTTGACTTCCAGTCAGAGGCACTTTGCCTAGGATGAGAAGATTTATTTAGTGTACTGCAGGTAGGAGGGAGCATTTCGTCAGTCTCTTATCTCCCAGTAATCAGACTGCAACATTTAATTTTGTAGCAGGTTGTAGCAGGGGGCTGCTCTGGGTCATGCATTTGGGAATGCAGCCAAGAAATGTATAGATACAGGGATTTACGTGGTTGTGTAATCTCTGAGTTAAAATCTCATTCTAAGAAGTAGATGTTGTAGATTAGATGACCCTAATCAAATTATTTGCAGCCTTGTTGTTAGCTTCTTCGCTTTGAGCCTGCCATGTAGTCTTACATGGGAGGTTGGTGTCACCTGCCGTGATGTATGAGCACTACCCACCACCCAGACAGTAAGGGGCACAGTCGAGGTCTAAGTTTCCATGTTACCAGAATAAATGATTTCCTAGTTCTGCCCCTCCCTGGCCATGGAAATATATTCCTCTGATGCCCGTGTCTATAACAGCACATTCAAAGAAAGTCCAAAAAAGAATTCAATCTCCCGATAATGGCCTTGACAGCAAGACAGATAAATACACAGATAAATATGAAGTTGATAGGTGAGGTGATTTTAGGTTTGACTGAACTGTATCTGTGGTTTTACTGCTAAAGTTTTAATTGTTCAATGCTAAGTGACCCTGTAATTAAACATTAACATTAAATAGCTGTGCTTTGCCACACAGTGCACTCTGCCACGCAGCTACTCTAACATTCGTTTCTGTCTGTAATCTTTTATTATATTTCAAGCCCTAGATGAGTGATGAATAAACTCTTCAATTATGGAATACAGTGGAAAACTGAAATTAAGAGTTTTACAGGCTACCAGAAGATATGAGAACATTAAGTGACATCTTGGCTATAAATCAGCATCCCTATGATGCCACCATGTACTGAGTGTAGCAAGTAGCTCTTATTCTGAGTGTGATCTAAAAGTCCAGTGCAAAGTGTAAGAACAACGGCTTCTCTCTTCATGTGTTCCAGATGGCATCAAGGCAAAGATAAAGCATTCCCAGAAGGCACAGTTAGCTCTCTGTGATTTAAAAGAACTGCAGTTGAACTCACTGCCAAATAACCATGTTTTGTATGATGGGACTATGACCTTCTTTTAGATTTCAGAAGACTTTGAAATTGATGTGATGTTTGTTTAGTGACGTTTGACAGCTTTGGTTTCAAGAAACATATTAATGTTACAGGTAACAAAATGTGTGTTAAAAATAACATTGTGTGTCAGCTGTTTTTAGGTGATAGACAGCATATGTTTATAGATATATAAATAATAAAATGCGTTTTAACAACAAATTATGTTATTTTACACATCATAATACGTTTACAAGGATTTTTGACACATTGGTCCACTAATCACACACCAACAAATATTTAGTAGCCCATATGTATATAAAGTTTAATCTGCTTACAAGTACAAATATCATAGCACTAACTGTTGTACACTATGGCAGAATTATCTCATGTTCTACAAAAGAAAAAGGATAATTTTAAGGGCCTCATGTTAGAAATCCTGATTTCAAGATCATCTCCATTAGATAATAATAATAATAATACAAATTATTATTATTATTATTATACAGGATTTAAATAGCACCAACAGTTGGTGCAGTACTTTACAAAATAAAGGGCGACAGTACAGTTACAATACAATTCCATTCAAGAGGATTAGAAGGCCTTTGCTCATGAGAGCTTGAAATCTAACAGGAGGAGCAAGTGATACAAAACGTAAAAACTGTGAGGGATGAGCTGATCAAAGGAGTAGGCATGCAGTTTTTAGGAGAAGAATATGCTTCTCTGTAGAGATGAGTTTTCGTGGATCACATAAAGGCAGACAGAGCCTATCACAATAAACTCATACCTCCTTCCTCTCCTCCTCTGTTGTGCTACCCAGTGTTTTTCATTTTTACTTACTGTGTCCCAGTGTGTAGTTTCTAATTTTTTGTATACCTATAATATTATCACAGGAGCTGAAAAAAACATGCAGCTGCAGGAGCCAGGAGGTAGCATCCACAGAGTACCCTATGTCATTTTCTACATATGTAGGTTGCCCATAGAACTACAGTTCCCATAATTCCTTTCAGTTGTATTACTCATTAAAAACATGCAACATTTATAGCAGGAGAACAGGATAACCTGCATTGCAGTGTTTTCACTGCTATACTTTAGCTCTGATTTCCAAACGTAAAGACATGTAAGAACTATGAAATGCTAAACTCTGGATTGTATTAAGAAGGGGTAGGAGCAGCAGAAGAGGGTGAAGCTAGTAATGTAGATGCATGCAACAAAAAAAGGAAGTGCTTCACCTACTTCAGATGAATTTCGATTGTCTTCTGTGGGTTTCTGCACTTAATCTGAACTTAAAGTCAAGAGTTAAAACTTAAAAATGCATTCAAGTGCCATAACTATTAACAAAAATATAACTTATTTGTGCATCAAACATCTGTAGATCCTTAAATCATCTCTGATTTTGTGCTGACACTGTCCTTCCTTCCGGAGGGTGGCTACTTTGTTCCCAATGGTCCGTGTGTGTGTGTGTGTGTGTGTGTGTGTGTGTGTGTAAAGTAGCCACCGCTCCAAGCTCACTCCCGCGATGGACTAAAATCTTGATACAAATTAATAAACTAAACATAAAATTGTAGTCCATCACAGGAGTGAGCTTGGAGTGGTGGCTACATTAAAAAACACACAGGGACCATGGGAAACAAAAGAAGCCATCCTCCAGAAAGAAGGACAGTGTCAGCACCAATTCAGAGATGATTTGAGGATCTACAGCCGAGTGATACACAAATAAGATACTTTTTTGTTATTATGTTTGATGATTGTTAGAATCATGCATAAATATACCCTTAAGTACTGTCTATCCATATGCATAGTAATATAGTTGGCAAATAAAGCCTGCTGGCAATTATGAAATCTTTTCTTTTACCCCCAAAAAATATCTAATGCCCGCAAACACTTTTTACTGGGTATCTGAGTTTAGCTTAGATGAAAGCTATAACATTTGTCAAACCTCAATTGATACTGTTATTCTCAGTAGAACGTTTTGTCTCAGAATTTTTTTTTAAATTACTCTCATATGTGTCTCAAATGTATTTATCTTTTACAGTATATGTAATTATGGTTTGATGAATGGCTGTCTGTCAAATAAAGCTTGATGCATAAGAGTAGCGCATCCAGGTATTGAATGTAAAAAGTCATCAGAGGAATTTATGAACCTATTTGCGACAACATTTTCAGACACAAAGACCAATATGTCATGCTAACCAACTGCAACGTTTTCTCTCTGTTTTGTGTCTTTTTAAAGTGTTCCTGTAACATATTAATGTTTACGACTCACTGCACATGTTTTCCGACATTTCGCATAATATTTGAACTGCGCCGTATTTGTGTACAGCATTTGCAACAGTAAAAGACCTCCAAACAGATGCACATCCTAGCTCCTGAGCTCCTGAGCACTTCTTAAACTGTTGCAAACATGATTCATACCTTCAAGTCAGCTGAGCACCTCAGGCTATTCAGCTGTCATCCAGGAGATTCCCAACAAGCTTGCAACAGTTTAGAGGCAACTTAGAGACAGTTTTGAGACAATTCTCAATATGATGACATTTAGAAATGAAACATAAACTAAGATAATAAATCTGTTGCAATAAGCACTAGAAATAAGGGAAACGACAGTTTGAGAGACGCTGATGATGCGACAACATTGATAAATTCCTCCCATTATGTTCAGAAAATGAGGGGACCAACCCTAGCGATTCCTGCTACGTAATATTTTAAATTCTATAACATTTATATTATTTATAACACTTAGTAACAAAATACAAACATGTTTGAATTTTTTAATATTAGTCTTTTAAGGATTTAAATTTAGCATATTATCCATTTCAAGGCTTTTATATTAGCATATTGTCCTAAGATGAGCTCAAACACAAGCTATTGTAATTTATTTATTTTTATTTTTTTGCTTGAAGTTTCAAAGACATGTACTAGATAGGAGAAAATTGTTCCACCAGGTTTGAGATTTGAATCAGATCATGTCCATTGACACAGGTGGATGTTCACAAAACCTACAGTATTTCAAATATTTGGTGACTAACATAGCAGTTCATGCCGAATATTCAGCACCATTTTGCAAATTGTGGTAAGTTTCCTATGCTGCCTGCCCTATCATAGGCCAATTAGGAGTGCATGTATTTTCAGATGAAATCCCCCATATAAAAGCATTGCAAGATTCAGCAGGATTTTGCTCATCACCGAGCTGCTGTCAGTGCTGCTTAGAGCCATCACTTCTAGCCACACAGGTCTACTCAGAATTTTTACAATACAGCATTTTTTCATTGTTTATTTTTTTCATCTTCAATATTAATACTTACCCAATTAAACTCAGAGATACCACACCACAAGTATTGTAAAAGTCAACTTTAGGCAGCTGCCACTAAGGAAAAAGGCAACTCAACTTCCCCAAAAAGGGGATCCTAACATGTAGAAGATTCACAAATAATAGCCCAGCATGCAAAACAAAAAAGATGATGTTCCTATTGCTGGAGAGTGCTACCACCGTCTTTCAATACAGGGAAGGTAGTGTTCCTCAAATTGGGTTATTCCCATCTCAAAATGTATCCAAAACTGATTACATTAGATGTGTCACAGGAAGATCTGCATTAATGCAGGGATGCTTTTTGTTAGTGGTCAGGTTTTTAAAGAGTTAAAAACTATTGTTAAGCATTATGTGTTTGAGGAAGATTTTTGTCAGCTAAAGAAAGTGTTCTACACAAAGTATGCCATGATTCTTCAGTGATTGGTGAGCATGATGAAGGGTGGGTGTTCCTAAAGGACATGGTTTATTGTGAACAGCTCCAGATATCTCATTAGTAGGGATGCACCGATATATCGGCCGAAACATATGAAACATAAGAACATGTGAAAATGATAATTTTGGCAAAATGCAGAAAGTGCTACTTTCTTGCCGATATAGCGGTGCATCCTATTCTCTCCTCCCCGCTGGGTGCTGCTCTGTGTGCCAATGGGGAGGAGAGAAACTGTCACAAGCCACTAAGTGCTGTGGGAGGAGCTGGCATCTCTCCTCCCCGCACCGCTCAGCCTCCTGTCACAGATCGGCAGAGCAGTGTGTGGGGGCGGAGACAGCCAATGCTGTCACAGGAGGTTGAGTTTTCCTCCCACACTGCTCGCTCAGCCTCCTGTGAAAGTTGTCAGGATGGAGAGCGAGTACAAAGACTCAGCGATCAGTGATCGCTTGTAAAGAATTGAGGACATAGTATGTTTACTATATCCTCAATTATGAATGAATGGGAAGTGATCTACATCACCTCCTGTTCATTCATGATTGTGGTTATAGTAAACATACTATCTCCAAGTTTTGAATGCAAAGGAACACACAGTATAGAGGATTCCTGTTCATTTATAACGGGGGCTGCAGAAAAAGAGATTGAGTCCTCAATCTCTTTTTCTATTTTAAAAGGGAAATATCAGGGGTCTGTTTAGACCCCTAATATTTCCTCGAAGCCCCTAGAAGTAAAGTAAAAAATAAAAATATATAATAAAAATGAAAAAAAAAATATAAAAAAACAAAACGTTTATAAAAAATAAATGAAATATTAAAACAATTGAAAAAGTTAGAATACAAACATTTTCGGTTTCAGCCTGACATTTTTTTTCGTTTCAGTTTCGTTGCGGCTTTGAAATTTTAATTTCGGTGCACCTCCTCTTATTAGTACTGCCCAAATGCCCCCCTGCCTCCCACTCCAGTCCTCCCCTAACTTGAGGACATTACTAAGTATAACATGTTGAGATCTTTATACAATGCAGGAATGTTTTACCTACAACTTACTAAAAATCTTTTATAATAGTATAAAAGGTTTAGTGGGGTTTGTAGAGTACTGATGAACAAACACCACTCATAATGCATTGTTCTTAAATGGTTATCCTATTTGTCTCTCCTGCCTTAGAAAAAACACTTTGTGCTCTGTTTTCACTAAATAGTTGTGGGGCAGACTGGTGTAAAAATTGTAATAACACTCAGTAAGGCAAGCGATCACCATGTAAATATCAAATAATTTTCTTGGAAATTGTTGGTTGCTCTAAATGTGGGAGGTTTGTGCATAGCAACTGCTACACAGATGTCACAAGGATTGTGTTGTTCACCACTCGTTGTGATCATATACATTGACAAACTGTCTTCTATTAGACTTTTCCAATATATATTTTTAAAACTGATTAATATGATTATTTGTTGAATATTGGTTGGATGAATTTTAAAATCCTAGCATTTACACATAGCCTTTGCACGGAAATTTTTCTGTACTGAAGAGAGTCACAAAGGAAAATCAGGCATTCAAGATTTTTGAATTGTATAATTCTACACACACTAGACAATCACCATGCATATGTTCAGCAGAATAACATAATGCAGATTTATTTCCAAGTTTTCAAATTAATTAACTCACCACTAAGGTCCACATTCAATGTACTTTCCACTGGTCCATGTCTATAAGAAAATAGTAACCTGTCTGTAACCTGTTCTCATTTATGTTTTGAAAAACTACAAGCCCTCTGTTAAAATGTTGTACAATTTCTAAAACCAAAACCCAAACCTTTAATAGAAACGAAAATTGCCAGCAGGTAGAGTCTTTTGATAGAAAATAATTTATAAATATCTTCTGCTAAAAATGTTTTTTACCTGTCTGCTAGCAAATTTGTTAAATCTGTACATTGGCTGCAGGATATGTGCATCACAGTGTACATTTCTGACCCATTCCAGGCTCCTGTAAGATGCTGGGAATTGAGCCAGGTGCTGTGTTAGGTACTGTATCTCACATACTTTATTAGTGCCCGCCCAGTGCATGAAGCAAGAATATGCCAGACTCGGAAGAAAGGAGAAGAACATGGCAGCAGAAACAATGGAGTGGCGATCGGGAGCTCAGACCTTGCATTGCTAGAGGTGAGCATGGCCAGAGGTAAGTTTGTATACTGAATATACTATGTATATACTGTGTATACTGGCTCATTAAAGCAAATGCCGGCCAGCAGTTTTGTTCCCATTTAAGATTAAGTTGGGATTACTAAGAACATCATTATTAGTCACTGGGACAGAAAGTGATGGGAAACCCAAATCAATGTGGTTGTCACAGAACAAGAGGTAAAGGGACACATACACCACAAAAAAACCTTAAGTGGTTTGTAACACTATCCAAAACAAAAAAAATTATGAGATTTTGTTTAAAGTAATATGTGCCTTTCATCTCTAAAAGTGTTATCTTGGCCAGACACAGTTTTATGTAACAGTAGAACTCTGCCAAAGTCCTTTCCTGCCTTCTTTACCACTGCATGGGTGCCCAACAAATTCTGGATGGCACATACAGGCCAGAAAGTGTTAAGGAGCTTGTCTGTTTCATAGGAGGTGGGGCTCATTTACTTATTGACAGGGTAGGCATGTCAGTTCAGTTTTATATAAAGGTCTAATTATCCTTTCAAGCAACCCCCTATCCTATTAATGCCTTCTTTTTTTATATGTAAAAGAAGGAAAAATTCTGTGACCATCAGAATTTCCACATAGTAAATTGAAGGTCCATTTAGCTTACTGAATAAGGTGAAGCAGTATTTACCTAAATAATGCAATCATGTGTAAGTATTAATCATTTTACGTTTCCTGTCCCTTCCATGTGATTGGGTATTCAAATTGAACACAGCTTTACAATGTTCATTATGTTGACTGAACATTCACTTTGTTCCTCAACCCATTTAGTAAATCAATTCCATTACGTTATATTAATGTAGTTATGAAAGACCCCTACTATGTTATTATTAATTTATTTTACTTTGAGCCAAGATTTTATTTTAAGATATACCTAATTCAAGACCTGGCATACAATGACTGAGACTAATTGCAGTGCAGAGTTAGAAAATCGAGGACATTTTCTTCTGCCAGTTGAGAAACGTCTTAAGTGACAGCCTATATCAATGACTGTGAATAAAATAGATGTTACTCATGAGTATATCATATCTCATATAAAAATATATTTTTGCTGAGTCTAAGTCACGGTCATAGCTTCCTTCATGAGATTTGTTAGAGCTATAACATAAATTCTTAGAGGTTTATAGTGCCAATCTAAGGACATTTTTATCAACTGGAGCAAAATGTGACCTTCATTTTGCATGAAATGCCGCTTTCTAATGTGGGTTGCAGTTAGATGTCATCTAAATTAGTATACCATTCTATGGCTAGAATTACATCAGTTATATTCCAGCTTTGTTCACTGTAATAGTACTACATAGGTGTATACTTGTAGATTATGTGCTAATGCTGTTTTCTTTGATCAGATGGAAATAATTTTTATGAACATCAGTTCGTCAGCAAATGATAGAATTTCCTATCATTTGTGCCTATTTATAAACAGCAGCTTTTAGCAGTTTTTGGTATGCCTTAAGCAAAGTCACATTTTTCTACACATGATTCCTTAAAACATGTTAGTGTATTTTAATCTAGTGAATACACCAGGTCAACCCTGGATCACCATGCTTCCTCCTCCATGTTTGACAGTTGGTGTCACACACCGAGAAACCATCCTTTGTCTACGCGATGGTGTACAAAAACCCTGTGTGATGAACCGAAGAGCTCAAATTTTGAGTCATCGGTCCATAAGATCTTCTTCCAGTCTTCAGTAGTCCACTGGCGTTGCTTCATGGCCCAGGCAAGATACTTTTTCTTATTTTGCCATCTTAGCAATGGCTTTCCAACTGCCACTTGACCTGTCAAACCTGCAGCTTGAAATATTCGTTTCACAGTTGAAACAGAGAGTTACTTACTTCGATCAGTGTTAAGCTGTGCTTGAAGCTGTTGTCCTGTGAGCTGCCAGTCATGCAAGCTGTTGACTTTCAGAAACTTATCTCCTGATTCTGTTGTGACTTTATGTCAGCCAGACCTCTTCCTGTCAGAGGAAGATGTGTGAGGGCTGATGATGGCACTGCACACATCGGCGGCATCTATGAGGGATCCATCCTGGGCTGATTGCTGGCCTTTTCTCTCTCCTCTGAGCTCTCCTTCCTCCTACTCTTGAGCCTTTATAGGCTGGCCCAGATAGCCGGGTGCTTTTGGTGCAGGTTTTCTGTCCTTATCCTTCCCTCATTCAGCCGGGTGTGGCTCTGGCCTCCATCTCCCCTTTTGTGGGGCTCCCGATATGATCAACTTTTTGGGGGGGTCGTAGTGGATGTGCCCCTATCGTCTCCATATGAGATTGCCTCCTTGCCCTGATGAAGCGCTCAATGCGTGAAACGCGTAGTATTACCATCCACTCTACTGTTTCCAGCTAAGGCTACCTACCTGCATGAATCTGGACTGGTTTATATTTCTATTTATTATATATGATAATTGTTTTGTACTATCATTATCAACGATGAAAGGGTAAAATTCTAATCAGGTCCGCAGGTTCTGAATACATTGATCATGTTTTGGTTACATGATATGCCTTAATTATGGAATTGAGTGGTCCATGGGGCTATCTTTCAATCATGTTACATATATGATATGCATTTTAATATGGCTGTTTTTATGCATTTGTAATTAATAAAATATTTATTTGTATCTAAATTAATCTTGTGGTTCATTGAACTTGTCTTATGGTGCCATCAAAGCCCTACTTTTTCTATAATTTGTTCTTTACTCTTCCTGTCAGAGTTTCCTCCAGTTTCCAAGTGCCTTTTGGTGGTGTAGGAAACTGTACTCACTGACACCTTTCCTTTCTTTGCAATTTCTCCAAAGGAAAAACCTACACTTTTAAGGATTATAATAGTCTGTCTGTCTTGCTTTGTTTACTGCCTTTTTATTGCCATTTTGAGAGCAATATACTTCTTCCTGCAGTACAATACTGTTCAAATATTGTTTAAGACTTTTCAGTAACACAGTCTGTGCCAACACTGCTTTTATACAGACAGAGGGCTTGTGAGTAACCCACAAAAGTTGGGACACCTGTAGGAATTGTTAGCATAAAATGTCAAGGCTTAATTTACTTACATTGCTGCAGAACAACTGTGAGCTGTTAACCCATTACTTCTTCCCTGAAAAAGGCCTTTTTGTAAATGTACACTATTTTTCAGTTTTTTGTTAATCTAAACTTATTTTTTTTTACCTCTGGCAGTTTACCGCTTACCTTTATACAATTTCACTGGACTTGAACTGCTTACATTTCAATAAAAACTGGAAAAAGTGTGATGTTCTTAAACTTTTGACCGTTAGTGTATATTGGTTTAACAGGTCAGAAAATTAAATAAAGGATTTGAATAATTACTGTATGCAGTATCAAACTTCTCTTGCAATGTATACACAAGTTAAAAATAATGAATAATATAATTATTAATTTTACAGCTTGATTATGGTGTTACCCATACTTTTTTTTACAGCATCCAAGCTTTAGCTTTAGAGGGCTTTGTGTCATTTTATACATTTCTGAGCAAAGTGATACATTTCTGATTTTTTATGTAAACCCAATGTGTTCTTTTTGTAGCTGTACAAGATATTAAAATGTATATATTAAAATGAACCAGAAATAATTTTAGATCACATTAATTTTGTTTTATTGAATTACACACATTTGGCCATTCATTAATATTAAATAACAGTTTTGTTCCTTTTGTTTTCAAGTCATTAGATAACCCAAACTAGCTGATATAAGTTTTGGATTTCTTATATGACTGATGGACATATTTGAGGCGATGCTTTTAAAAAATCATGTTTCATTTTTTTTGGTGTAAAAATAAATGTACACAAGGACAAGTAATCTGAGCAGTCATGATATATGGTTTCTAAAACATGTACACAAACTTCACAGGACAAGGGTCTTTGCATGTTTTTATTTTTATAAAATGAGTTATATTGCCAGCATTACATATATAATAGAAAGAAATCCAACACGACTTCAGAGGAGATCTTTCCATGACTTCCATTTTGAGCAACAGCTGTCAGCAAGAGTCCATATGACACATTACACGTACAGTAAATTAGATGAAATTGAGAATAATTGCCTTGCCACACAGTATCACATACTGTAAAGAGAGTGTGAATAGCTGAAATAATGGTGTAAAATAGTGCAATTAAATACTTGGAACCTTTGAGAGGGAAAGGTTGCTTTGTGCTAACCTTAAAGTATTCCATTATACTATACATTTTATTATAAGATCTGCATCCTAATATTGAGAACCCTTAATAAAGAACCCCCGGGGTCCTAAAAACCACTCTTGGTCTCCGTTTGTGTTCTGTGTCTCTCACATCCTCCGTCACAGTGAGCTTCATTTTTTTTTCATTGCCACACTTGCATAGTCTCAAATATTTAATTAAAAAAAAAAATGCACCCCCTCCCATCCCTGTATCCAGACTTCAGGTGGTGTTTGTGGAAGTAATTAGCCAGCATCAGTACACAAGTTCTTGACAGGGTAGCAAAAAAAATAAAAGACAAGGCAGTTTTTTCTTTCAATTAAATTAGAGTGTATAATCTGCGAGACAATAGCTTCAAATATTTTATAGTGGCTGGACAGTATGTAAGCAGCTTAGTAAGGCCTCAATTTAAGGGGGGGAAGGCAGTTTTATCTTTCAACAAAGTTATCTGAGACCCAATATCCAAGAATGGTTAGAGTGGCTGGGCAGTATGAAAGCAGCTTTGTTAGAACACAATTTAAGAGGAGGAGATTAAGCAAGTTTTAAAATATTATAATATATATTGCATTATCTGAGAGATAAAAGCCAAAAATTTGTTGGAGTGGCGGGATGGAACGAAAGAATCGGAATAGGCCACAGACTTTGAGTCAAAACACAGGATTCGTCAGCTGATGTTGAGCTGCTGAAACATTGTGTGCCATCTTTACAGGAGCAATAAGCAGCAAACTTTGATACACAAGGCAAGATGTACCCTGCAGCAAACAATGAAAACATTGCAACCAATGTCATGCTGAAGAAAAAATGTGCAGAATCTTTACAGTGCCAGAACACTAGAATAGGCCACAGTCTTTCAGGCACAACAAAACTATAAGATACAGCACAATATTTACCTTGCAGCAAATATTAGAAATGTTGCTGTTGAGCTGTGGAAACATTGTACAGTACTGGAGAACCTGAATTGGCCAGGTGGCATGAGCTTGTAATGGTAGCAGGTGTAATTTTTTTGGGGGACGAGGGGGAGATGGCACTTAAAAGTTTAGCCTGTAGGATCAGCAGCAGGAGATTTATAGTCACTGGTAATCCAAGACTGGCTCATTTTAAGGAATGTGAGCTAGTCCACACTTTCAGGGGACAGGCAGATTTTGCTCTCTGCAACAAAACCTCCTGCTGTGCTTAAGGTCCTCTTGCGCAGCAGACTAGCTGCAGGGCAAGCGCGAAGCTCCAGCGCATACTGTGCAGTCTCTGGCTAGCAGTCCATTCTGAACACCCAATAGTCCATCTGGTCCCCCATAAGGTCTGCATCAGTTCTGAACGCAATGTAGTGAGCAATCATGAGGTTTAGCTGCTGTTTGTGATTGCTGCCTACAGTCAAATCTGGTTGCTGTGCCTTAAGAAACTTTGAAAGGTAGCCCTAAGGCATCTGCTGTCACCACTGCTCCTCTTTTCAGGGATCAGACGGGGATACCATCAGGAAATGTAGCAAAGAGGTTTTTATGCAGCACCTCCTCAAAATGCCGCATTATGGGCTCCTTCTGTAGTGATGGTAGGAGATTAAAAGATAGGTCATTTTATCCTTGTTTTATGGATCTAACAGGGTGGCCACTGAGTAGTGTTCCCTGTCTTTGATGACCTTAATCTTAGGGTCTTTGCAGAGATATTTTAGTATAAAACACAACACAAATCATCTGCCAGCAGCTCTAGCTCAGTGTGACCCCTGTCCACCATTCATAGGCAATGGGAAGAAGAGGGTACAATGCAGTAACCATCTCAAAAGACACACTGTGGCAACACTAGCTTCTGCATTGTGCCCTGTCCTGCATCCTTTTCAGCCACCAGAATATCCAACCAGTATGCATTGAAAAATATGTAGTGTCCATACCCATGTTTACCAGACTACGTGTCTCATGTGTACTCTGCCACTGAGTGTGTAATTCAGTGATGCAGACACATTACCTTCCACATGCTGATGGAGGGCAGGGATTGCTTTCTGGCATTCTGGTCTATCACAGGCCATAAACTTCAAGCACCTTGTGTTTTGCAAAGCAGGAAATAAACTGCTGCCCCTGGCCTTGGGAAAAATCTTCCCTTGCTGCTCTTCTGCCTCTCCCTCAAAACTTTCCTCCTCTTGAATTAGTGGAACCCATGGATGGTCTGCCATCTCATCACCCTCCCTTTCTCATTGGTTGAGTCCACTTTGCATCATCCACTGTCATCTATGTGGCTAATACCTCCTCTCCCTGTATGGTAATGCCACTATCTTCCCCATTCTATAAATCTGAAAGGAGGAACCCTTGTGCATGACCCAGATCTTTTTCTTGCAGCAAGTCATTGCATGATCAAATTATTCTGCCAATTCCTCAGAGACAATTTTCAAGGTTATTGCAGGATTAGCAGTTGCAGACAACTGGGGCCAGGAAAAATGGAAGGCCTACCTCATGTATATACTGTGGTTGTATAGTTATGAGATACTGTAGCAGGGATAGAAAAGGTAGATATTCCCTGCCTCTATATAGTGCAGCCCAATCAGGTTTGTCCTGCATTACTTGATCACTCCCTACTACCTCCGTGTGCAGAACCTTTGCCTCTAAATTAAAGCCTGTCTGACATTTTTTTTCAATAAAGGGAATTACCTAAATGTATTGGCAACTATGGGGGACATGAATATGTAATGCTCTGGTGTACACTACTTTACTGCACAGGTATGCAGTGATGTGCTGCATACCATGGGCAGCTTTTCCTGTGTCAGCAGCAAGTGTATGCTGTGCAACCTAAAATAAAAAGGCCCTAGAAACAGAAAATAAAACAAAATATACCTCCACAAAAAATATAAATTCTGAAGCACTAAATCCCCAAACACTCCTTTTTTAACCTAAAAAATAGAAATAAACGTTGAAAAAAACAAAAAAAACATAAAACACCAAACACAGCTAAACTTCTTAAGTCTTTTGGGGACTTAAATTTTTTTTTCCTTTTTTTTTTTTCCACTAAACTTTATTGCTATCACATACGGGGGCTAATAAAACCCCCTTATGTGATAGCAAAATATGTGACAGGTCCTCTTTATGGAGACATCAGGGGTCTCCAAGACCCCTAATGTCACCTAGGACCCCCCAAAAGAAGCTGATGAAGCAGAGATCTGCTCCATCAGCTTCTTTCCAGCTTCTGAAGCTGGAGAGTGACACAAGAATGCGGAAGTGTTGTATTATACAACACTTCCGCATTCTTGCAGAGGAGAGGGGACCGGAGGGAGCTCGTGTACCGAGCTCTCTCTGATCCCCTGTGACACAGCCGACATGCTGATCCCGGGCTCGCAGCGGGGCACAGCGGAGCCCGGGATCAGCGGGACAACGGCAGGGGGGGGCCGCGGAGGGGGTGCACCCCATACACGCGATCGGCCGGCTCTAAAGCTTGTATGGTATCAGGCATCGCTGCCTGTTTTTAAAAAACGGCAATTTCCCGCTCGCGAGGGGGCGTGTCTGAGCGGACGTCTAGAGACGCCCGCTCAGATCTAGAGAGCTCCGGGCCGGCCGTTTTTCTACTACGACCGGCCCGGAGGCAGTTAAAAAAGAAATGTTTTTTTTTTTACAGTCTGCAGAAGATGAAAAAAAAAAAAGCGTGAGGTTCCCCCCAAATTCATACCAGACTCTTTAGGTCTGGTAGGAATGTTAAGAGGGACCCTCCCCCAAGTTAAAACAAAAAAAAAAGTGCATAGGAATTTTAAGGGGGAACCCTAGCCCCCAAAAATGGGGTATCATATTAAAGTTTTGACACAAGAAGTTCAGCATAACAGCCAGGCAAATAATATTTAAAAAGTGAAGTCAGTCCCAGCACCTCCATGTTTCTCTTAGAAATGGCTTCCTTTAACAAAAATGTTTAGCACAGAATGGTATGCTAGAGACCTTTTAAAAAATGTATCATTAGCCATTATCTTATCTTATCTAAAGTTTCTGATACCAGCTCTAGGGCCCCTTTCTCTGTCTTTTTTCAGGCGGATCTGATCGGAAACCCAATGTTAGCCTATAGGCAGCTAGATCTAAATGGACGTGCGTCCATTTATTTCTGCATACCCGCCAACTCCATCCAGAATACCAAGTGGAACTCGGAGCTTGAAGTGACGAGGGAGGTCACTCTTGCAACTCCGGTCCCTAGACCCCTGGGTAATGGAACAGGGAACTCAGGGCACAGAGGGACACAAGTGCCTGAAGACTGGAGTCAGAATTGCAGACCTGAAATGTAGTGCAGCAGACAACGCAGGGGATGCACGTCTGGGATGCTGGTCAGGTGCCAGCAAGGTCAGGAGCAGGCCGAGCAGGACTCCAGCGGCAAGGCAGTACCAGGCAGCAGACGAATTCGTAATGGAGGGGAGGCCGAGGTCAAAAGCAGGAGGACAGTGTGGTACAGGAACAGCAGGCAGAAGAGGTGTCAGGAATAATCGAGGTCAGGGTGCAGGAGAACAGCAGGAGGGTCAGAATAGCCAGGTCAATAAACAGGAACACAGCAACAATATCCTGGAGTCTTGATAGCAAAAAGCTGATGATCATCCAACACTGAGCATCAGTGACACAGTTTAAATAGCCCGTCTGGCGGCAGAATCTGTAGTGCACACGCACGCACACATGTGACCACAAGCGCACACCAACACGCATCTATGCAGAGACGCATACCCAGGCCTGACCATGGATCAAACCGTGCGTATGCGCATGCGCAGGTGCTCGTGCAACACTACCATCAGGAGCTCTTCGACGGGCTTCTTGAAAGGAACAGAGTTGGTGGTGGATCGGGGGTACTCTGATGTAAACGGACACACGTCCATTTACATCCGACTCCCCATAGATCTGACATGGGTCTGGTAAGTACAGTTTTTCTTTCGTGTGATGGAGGAAAAAACTGAATGGATACAGATGTCACAAGACACCTTTACTGTTCCAATCTTCAGGGAATCTGATCCCCTGCTGATCAGGACTCACAGGCGCCTGTGTGAAAGGGGTCTAAAGATTTTTTATTTCTATTAATAATTTGTTATGTCTTGAACTTCACTAATGAACTGCCCCATTTCTGAATGATACTATATTGCCAGAGAAAATGAATATTATATGGGCAAGTATTGTCATATTCATGAACAAAGTATAGTTATGTCATCTCTGCAGTTTTCGTTAGTCATTTATTCAGTGATCCTGCTAAATTCTTACTCCAATGTATTTCCTGGTAAAAATATGTTTAGATTTTTTATTTGATATCTTCCTGATTATATATCTGTCTGCTTTGCTATCTATCTATCTATCTATCTATCTATCTATCTATCTATCTATCTATCTATCTATCTATCTCAGGCCCGGAATAACACAGGGGCGTTTGGAGCACCAGCTCCAGGCCCACCATTAAAATAGGCCTGGCAGTCAGATTTACATGTGAATGGATCACTGTATTTATCGTATATGAATACAGTGATCCATTCATGAGCCATGACCTATTCATATGTAAACGCCACTGTCAATATATATGCAAATTATGATATGCAAACCCCCCCACCCCCCTCTCAATTATTGAAGGTGGTATAGTCCGGGATTCTGGCAGTGTCTCCTCGCAACTATCTATCTATCTATCTATCTATCTCAGGCCCGGAATAACACAGGGGCGTTTGGAGCACCAGCTCCAGGCCCACCATTAAAATAGGCCTGGCAGTCAGATTTACATGTGAATGGATCACTGTATTTATCGTATATGAATACAGTGATCCATTCATGAGCCATGACCTATTCATATGTAAACGCCACTGTCAATATATATGCAAATTATGATATGCAAACCCCCCCACCCCCCTCTCAATTATTGAAGGTGGTATAGTCCGGGATTCTGGCAGTGTCTCCTCGCATGAAAGGTATTTTGCTTTACTTGTTCTTCATCCAGTGTCTGTTTTATCTGTCTGGTATCTCTGTGGTAACATGTCAGTGATTAGGGTCTATTATATTGGGAGAAGAAGAAGATGAAGAGAGATTTTGTGTACTACTGATGTACAGTAACTGCAATGCATTTGTGATCTAGTACAGCAATACAGATTGGATCATTATTTATAACCCTTTCACAATCTTACTGTGAGCAGACAACCCCACTAATGCTGCCTGAAAGTTGGGTTTAGTTTTGACAATGTCAGCATTTATTTAAGGGGTTATGTTGTTCTCCAATCAGTTGTGTAAAATGTCTGTGATAACATTCAAACAATAAAAAAGTATCCTGTGGCAGTGGAAAAAGGGGAATATCACCCCGGCTGCCATCCAGAAGGTGAGATACACAAGAGGGATAATTGTATACAGACACAGCAGAGAGTATATGAGGAAGACAGGGAGCAGAGGGGTGATGAGGGGGAGAGTGGAAGCAGAGGGGTGATGAGGAGGAGACTGGAAGCAGAGGGGATGTCGGGGAGAGTGAGAGCAGAGGAGGATGTGGTGGTGAGTGGGAGCAGATGGGAGATATGGGAGCAGAGGGGATGTGGGGGAGAGTGGGAGCAGAGGGAAAATGTGGGAGCAGAGGGGATGTGGGGCACAGTGGGACCAGAGGGAGGGACAGTGGGACCAGAGGGTATGTGGGGGAGAGTGGGACCAGAGGGGTGATGAGGATCGCAGGAGGATTGGGGGTAATAACAGATGGGGATGGATTTAGCTAATCAAATAATGTGCTATAAACAGGCAGGTTGGGTTTAGCCGAGTGTGCGTGTTCATCTGCGCAGTGAGACTACCACTGTTACATTGCTGCTCAGTGAGAATACCTACTTTATATTGCTTGTCAGTGAGAATACCTCCATTACACTGGTGGTCAGTAGGGATGAGCCGAACACCCCCGTGTTCGGTTCTAACTCGAACTTTCGAACATGGAAAAAGTTCTAATTCGAACTTAGAACTCAATGCAAGTCTATGGGGGTAGAACTCAGAAAATTAAATGTCCCCATTTTGAAGCCTTATCAGCAATTAATTGGCCATAAAAAGTGTATGGGGATCCGGGTACTGCCCTGGGGGACATGTATCAATGAAAAAAACACTTTTAAAAAATACAATTTTTAAAGGAGCAGTGATTTAACATCACTTAAAATGAAAAATGAAAAATAAAAAATTCCTTTATATCTCAGACTTCTGTAGATCAGACTTCTGTATATATTAGAGTTCTATATAAATATCAATAAAATGTATATAAATGTCATTTTTGCTTCAGCAGGTTCTATACATCATACAGATGTGCCACTTTACGGTCAGTGAAAGGGGACCCCCCAGGCACCATATATAAAGGAATTTTTAATGTTTCATTTTAAGTGATGTTAAATCACTGCTCCTTTAAAAATTGTATTTTTTAAAAGTGTTTTTTTCATTGATACATGTCCCTCAGAGCAGTACCCGGAATAAATATATATATATACAGAAATCTATTATAACTATCTATAACTCTCTATCAATCTGCTGTAACTAACTATACTAGAACCCTCTCTCTCTATCTCCTACAACACACTACATAGGGCCGCGGTGTCAGCAGCCTTATATAGTGTGCTGCAGGGACTTAGCTGTGAGACATGATTGGGCGGAGTCATCGTGACTATGCCCAATCATGGCTCTATATTTGTACTGAGCCCTGATTGGCACAGTCTTGCACCTGACCTGCGGTCAGGTGCAAGACTGTAGCCAATTACCGTTTCGGACGGCGCAGTGCATTGTGGGATGTTCATCCCGGAATGTTCGGCGTTCGGCGAACGCTAGAACAGGCTATGTTCGAGTCGAACCTATGTGCGATCGAACATGCAGCCCATCCCTAGTGGTCAGTAAGAATATCTCCATTACATTGGTGGTTAGTGTGAATATCTCTATTACATTGCTGGTCAGTGTGAATACCTTCGTTGCATTACTGGTCAGTGTGAATATCTCTGTTACATTACTGGTAAATGTAAGGCCACCTAACCAATTTTATTATATAGGATTTTTGCCACTTGCAGCCCATCAGCAGCCACACCAGATGTTGCAGAACATTCCGTGTCACATTAAGTTTTCTATATATTATATAGAAAACGTGCTTGCAGTGTAATTGATCGATTCTACAACTGATGAATTTGCAAGCAAAAAAAGCATGAAAAGTGAACGTGTAGTTTAATTTTAATCTACCAGTTTGCCTTATTTAGGCAATTTGGGGTTCAGTGAAAAAGCCTGTTTATTCTGTGTGTGTAAGATATTCAATGTTTTGTTAATGTACTTTAATGTTTTCTTTTTATGTATTTCCCTAAAAAGGCCCCCCACAATCCTCAGCACCAGGCCCATCTATCTATCTATCTATCTATCTATCTATCTATCTATCTATCTATCTATCTATCTGTCTGTCTGTCTATCTGTTATACTTTATTGTGAGGGATAGGGCACTAGTGAGACTCCACTTAGATATTATATATCATATTATTATTATATTATAGGTATATTATTAAGGACTTAATAGCAGTAGTAATATGTATTAGACCTGAGGATTTTCTTTAAGTGAAATCATACATTTGTAATTTCTTTAGATGTTTGCTGTCAGAGTCACACTTATTGGAATATTTTCTTTGCCCTTAGCAGAAACTGATGATTCACATTGTACATTAGTCAAACTATCACTCATTTTCCAGACCAGTCCTTATCTCAAACCACGTCAAGATTACAGTGTTTATGTATTGTCTAAACAAGCTCCCTGTCCAATTCTCAGACCATTCTGTTAGCCACATACACTGTATTAGACACATTGGGATGTCTTTCTACTTAAAACTACTGCATCACACATCATTAATAAGTCAGGCTTCTATACAGACACAGCTCATGTCTGGGAGGTTTTCGTTGAGTCTGTGAGAATGTTTTCAGTCTATGCTCACTACTTACATTCCGAAGGAAATAGACTAAGGGGTCTATTCACCAAGCTGCCGAGGGCAGCTGAGTGAATGACAATTATAAGAGAATACTGTGATGATTAGAGGTATATTGTATATAAAATAGTTTAGAATGTTAGGAGTGAAGGAGTGTCATATGTGTAAAATACTGTACAATGTACAGAATGTGAATGTCTGGGGTATATCACGCATAGCACAGTGTATTGTTAGGTACCCCACTATTCAACCCATGCACTCAGCACACCCCACTCTGTACCACTAAACACTCAGTAAACAACATTCCCATACACTGGTCACATCTCATATCCATCTCAGAGTTCCCATAAGTAGATCAGCAGATTTGTTACTTGTCAGACTGAAAGCAGATCTAAACGTCCTGGCCATCAGCCTTCATTTTCCTGGGCCATCCCCTTTTCCCCGCCACTCTTAACCCTGTCATGTGAGAGGTTAAGGATACCGCTCACTCCCACTTCCAGGATTCTGCTACGCATCTGCTCAACTGCTGAAGTTTTATGATATGCCTTGATGACCAATATACAGTAAATTATCTTAAAAAGCAATATAATCCCCCAAGGCAACTATGCATAAAATGGCGCTCCTCTGATGTATGCTATCATATAATTAGAAATCAGTGGCAAAAGTCAAAGTAGAACAAAAAACTAACTAGGCAAGGCAGAAACTTTATCTAATGCAACATTGCTTTGAATGTGAAGGCAATGATGTGTTTATACTGTTACATACCATAATGTAAATTAGCATTTGAGGTGTTGGAAAATACAATTTAATGGTCACATTGCTTAAAATTAAAATTAAAACACGCTTATGCAAAAAAAGGAAAATATTTCGCTAGCAAATTTCTCATTCTGATATGGATCAGTATTGGGCAACTTATGACAGTTAAACTAAGGAGTAACAAAAAGCCTTAGGCCCCTTTCACAAGGACAGTATCCATTCTCATCAGCAGGCTATCCATGACCAGATTCCCTGCTGAATTGGACAGAACGTCATAGAAGTCACTTTTGAGACACCCATGTCTGTTCAGTTTAGCATTAAGGGTAGCTTAATGAACTCATGTTAGATCTATGGGTAGGCGGATGTAAATGGACTTGTGTCTGTTTACATCCTTTGACCTTTAATCTGTCATGATACCTCCATGAATAAGCCTACGGGTGAAACATGTGAAACATTGTAGCTGGTGGGGGTATGCAATGCTGGTATTTGCTGTTACATACACTGTTACTGTGGATTTGCTGTGAACTTCAATAAAGTCTGAAGTATTGGAATTCTCTGGATAGTGTGGTCTGTTCGTATACCACTACATTCCAAGGGGAAGATGCACCTATTAGACCAGTACCTGGGGAGTCCTGATGGCGATTACGGAATTGAAACAGTGAGATTTCTTTTGGCTCTAGCTTAGTTCAGCTTGTTTCTCTTTACTTAACTCAGCCAGAGTTTTCCTGACACCTCTTCACAATAAGTCTCTCTAAACTCAATTTTGTATCAGTGCTAATGAGCAACAACCAGCACAAATAAAACTGTTGTTTTGAAGTGTTTTCACAGTATACAGTGGGTTACAGGATACAGCATCAGGATCTGGAATGAATACTCTACACTGGTAGGGGTTATTTAGTGAGAAAACAGGCTGTCAGTGTAAACAGAAGGGTCATTTTCCCATTAGGTAACTAAATTAATAGGACACCAGTTGCTTGAGTGCATGGCTACTTCTTTTGAGAGCTGCTTGCATGAAGTATTTCACCAGGAATGTATGTTGCGGATTCCCATAAGCTCTAAAAAATGAGCTCTCAAAAACTTTTGATAACTTTTTTTCACGGCATGGTTTGAAAAGGTAGAGGGTTGTGAACCGCTCTTTCATTCTTAGTGGTTAGTGCTCAAACTGTAGTCTGACTTTAATAGGCCAGGATGATTTCAGCTTATAAATCTTCAACTGGAGGATAAAGTTCAAGTAGATAAAATCAAACAGATGTTGGTGGGAGGATTTCTTCATGACCCATAAAAGTGCTATCATCAAAGCCTGGAATCATTTGTTTTGAATTATTACATTGTTATCAAAAGGGCTGTAGCAGT
Source organism: Nanorana parkeri (assembly GCF_000935625.1). Lineage (NCBI taxonomy): Eukaryota > Metazoa > Chordata > Amphibia > Anura > Dicroglossidae > Nanorana > Nanorana parkeri. Next base: position 1,746,453 of record NW_017306304.1, read on the forward strand.
CTGTTTGTTAAGAAATCCGATCTGTTTATCTAAAAACAGAGCAGGGATGCCATGCTAAGGAACCCTTGGGAAAGTAATTTTTGTCTGAGGTCTGACACTGTCGAGGGGCATTCCTAGACATTACTGAGTGACAGCTGTCAGAATACAGGGACAACGGTTTATTTACCTAAAATTATTTTTTTGTTTATTGGTAATGGGTGTTTAACTCGAGGCTAGAAATGTGGATGTCCCCAAGGGTGGGTCAGTAGCTAAAAACAGATAATTATTTATCTTTCATAATACTTAATAACTGTGCAATTCTTTCTGGATCAGGTTTTAAGCTGAACTCCTAGCAGACGAAAAAGACACAAGTTAATGCAGCTTCATTAGTAAATCATTAAATGTATTTTATTACTTGCAAATACCTGAATTTGACTATGTATCCAAGTTTTGCAAAAGCCTGTACAACAAACAGGGAAGGGTAGGACTGGGAGAAGCCTGCTGCTGCATTTTAACTGTCCAATAAGTAGGCTAGGCATGGAGTGGACACGACTATATCCCTTCTACAGTGTATGACTTTAACAGAGAAAGTGGTGTCATGCACCTGGCTGTGGGATGTAGTATGTCTGTATAAATTTCAGGACTGGATGGACAGAAATATAAATAATTTGGTAGGTAGAATAGTTCCCTTATATGTATGCGGAGATTCATGTATTACACTTTCTGTCTTGGTGGGCTTTGTTACCAGAACAAACAGTAAAGGCAATTTTTACAGTGATGAATAATGAAAAAAAAATATTTGTGCTCCTACCTAACTCCTGAGGAAGTCTTTGGTGCTAACATACATTAAGTGGGAGGAGTTGCATCACTGTTATGACCCTAACAGGAATTACCAGAAAACCATGGAGGAGAGAACACTGACTGGCTGGTTTTATTAATGCACATTCATTTATGCTTTAGAGCACAAGTATATGAGTTTTTGTAAACATTTTTTATGGGAATAAATGTTTTGAAATATTTCACTGTGCTAGCTTGTCCTCTTTTGGGATTCCTTTTGTAAGGAGTACTGGATGAGGACTGGAAGATGAGAGATCCGGGGTGCAAATCAAGGAAAAACGATTAACAAGTGCTGTTTGACCATTATTATTGTAGTGGTTAAACTGATTTGGAAAGTTATTTATTTATTTATAGGGTTATTCACAAAAGGGTGAAGAGTTTGGAGAAGGCAGGAGAAGGGAACAATCTAGGCCAAAATAGCTGAATTGGAAAAATTCTCCAATCCAGCTACCCCCCGTACTGCAAGGGTTAAGTACTCACTTGTGTCTAGATTTAAAAAAAATAGCTATACTCACCGACCCTCTGAGATGGCTGGTTCTAAGACCGGTCCCTGGAGCCACTCTCCCCCTCCGCTGCAGCAGTCTAAGGATGATTGAGTCATCACAAGCTATACAGTGTGTAGGCAGGATCCGAGGTTCGGGTCTGTATAACTTTTATTTTAACCCTGACATAAATGAGCACTTAACCCTTGCAGTCCGTGGGTAGCCCCTTTGCAAAGGTTAAGAGTTTTTTCCCTGGCGTTCTTCTTTAAATTCCCCTCCTTATTAAATAAAGCTGGCAGAGTATATTTTTTTCTAAGAAATGTATTTGGAAGTAGTTTATTTATACTGTGCCTAATAAGGAGCAAACTTTGAGTTCACTAAAATGGTATAATATCACAGAGTCTTCATATACTCAGCTGACATTTATTATTATTGTGTATAGACATTATATATCGGCTGTAAAATAAAAATGTGTTCCAAATTCCTGCTTTTGGGAACATATACTTAATAAATATTGCTGGAAACATTTATTGTTCTTTGCCATAAACGCCTCTAAATATTGGTACTTTACTGAGAAAAGGCACGGGCAGCATTCTGGCACATCACATAAAAGCTGTGTTTGAGATGAGCATACAGTATATCTGGTTACCAGTGTGGCATTTTAGCCTGTGCTAATGTTTGCTTTCACTTCTTAGTTCACAATTTTATTTTACCAGTTTCCATTTTAACTACAGCCTTTTAAAGGATTAAATACTCTGTCATACTAAATTGAAGTTTCTTGAAAATGGCTGTAGTGCTTTCTTGGTTGTCATCACACAGGAACTTTCTACTCATATGAAAAAGGTTCTTATTCCATCCAAGGTAAGACTGTAATGTGCAATGCCACACAGAGAAAAGGTGGGTCATCCATTATAGCCATGTCTAGGGGATCTAGGTTCTGACTACGCCATTAGCATTAACCGCATTGTACTTGTTACTAAGAGAGCTGAAATCCAGGCCAGAGATATGATACTGGAGAACGTTTGTTAGACCACATCAAGTAGGAGAGAGAGTTAGGAAATCCATGAGAAAAATAGACATAACAGAACTCCAGACTCCCAAGCCCCTTTCAGTATTTGTAAGGGTAGGAATAATAGGAGCACACACTGACAGTGGTTATTTGAGCAACAGCTGAAGAAGGATGGGCATGAGATCTTCAATAGGAGAGACACCGGACTTGCTTCTGAGGACCATTCTATTCCAGGCACCTCCGGCAGCCATCCTGGATCTCCTCCTCAATCAGTAGTAAACGCCTCCTCCAAGCTTGAGGCTTAGCAAAGCCTAGGCCTAGCCTGGGGGCAGGTTAGACAGCACCCAGCCCTGACTGGACTCTGGACTATCCCAGAAATGCACTGAGCACATGGCAATTCCCCTGAGTATATATGCCCTGTCCCAGCGTGCACCGCGGACCATGAGATCCCCAGTGAATGGCTGGTAGACTGGACACACACTCATAGTGTCCCCCATTGATTGTCTCACACTGCAGCAGAGTTACACTCCACTCATGCAAGTGCAATTAATGCCAGAACACCTGGAATTAACTAGATAAATGCCAACTATAATTCAGCCAAACCGGCTACAGCTCTGTCAATCACTAAGGGGGTTATTCACTTAGCTGCCGAATGCATTCGGCTATTCACTCCGGCTCAGTATGACTAATTTTTGCCGAAGTGCAGAAGGACTTTTACTCAGCCGATCCAACATCTGGATTGGCTGCCGAATGGCAGTGAGTGACACCAGACAGCAGTATACCTCTTTAATAAAGGGGCAGCCAGATGTGCCCCCTCTTGTGAATGAGCTCTTCAAAAGACCTTCTGCTGTCCAGCTCCCTCATCAACTCCTCACATGCTTGCCTCCAGGACTTCACTAGAGTCTCTCCCATCTTCTGGAACTCTTTACCCCAACCTGTCCGTCTATCTCCCACTCTGACTGCCTTTAGGCGATCCCTTAAGACTCATCTCTTCAAGGAAGCCTTTCCCACCTCAAACTAACCACTCAACCATCATGTTATAATACAATTCATTCCCACACAGCTATCTCCTCATGCATCATTTGCCCCTCCCTTTTACATTGTAAGCCCTCACGGGCAGGGCCCTCCTTCAGTTGTCTTGAATTGTATTGTTATTGTAATGACTTCCTTATATTGTGACGCGCTGCACAATACATTTATATAAATCCTGTATAATTATAATAATAATACCCATTCATTAAAGGGCTAAATTAAAAGAATTAAAAAAGACATCAGACTTTGGAAAAAACTACTTTAATTGAAAAAACAAAAGACCAGTTTTTGACAAGTCTTTTATTTTATAAAAAAATAAAAGAATTGATCCACCAACGTAATCCAGTGTCAATCACAATGTCCAGTGTAGTCCACGACAAAATTAAAGAATAAAAATAATAACTAAATAAAAAATAATTTTGTAAAAAAATTATGCAGACTGCTTGCGACAAACTCCCACCGCATAATGTCTAATCTAACAGATGCCGGCAAAATATAAACAATTTGGCGGAGGTAGTAGTGACATCACCGCTAGCTCCGCCCAACTGTTCCTATTGGACGGCACCTGCCAGAGTCTTCTAGCAGGTCCCGGGCAATAAATAACGTCACAGCCACTCCGCCAAGTTGTTATTGTTTAATGACAGATCAGCATCCCCAGGTCATTTGGGGACGCTGATCTGCCATTACAACTGGGCGGAGCGAGCCATGAGATCACGACTGGCTCCGCCCAAATGTAATTTGCCAAAAGAACGGTCAGCCCTTCGGCCGACCTTTCTCCATGCTTCGGGTGTCACTACAGCTCAGCCGAGCCAAAGCATATGGGTTAGGTTCGGCTGAGCCGCTCAGCTGCCTTTGGCTGCTGTATGGGCTATAGTGAATAGCCCGTACAGCAGCCCTTCGGTTTCGACTGAACCGAAGGGCTCCGGTGGCCGAAGTGAGCCAAAGGATCCTTCGGCTCATTAGTGAATAACCCTCTAAATTTCTAGTAGCCATTCCATTAAAAGTGGTGGGGGCTACATGATAAAAATATACATTAGCAAAATTAAAATTCTAATTTTAATATAAAACAATATTGGGCAACCTTAGGCAGTGAAATTAATAAATAAATAAAAGTCCTAGGTTCCTTTTACTTGAGCGGAGTCTGTTCAGTGAACAGATCCCCTGCTGAATCAGAGCAGAACAGAATGGATGTCACTTTTGTGGTATTCATATCTGTTCAGTTTTTCTTTTTAGTGGAAAAACTATGCTTTTTGGACCCTTGTCATGTCTATGGGCAGGCGTATGTAAATGGATGCATGTCCGTTTACATCTGCCTGTCCATAGACATAACTTGGGTGTTACCTTCTGACCCAAAGTATAGGATACACTACTAGGCACAGTATCACTCCCACCACTGTTGTCTTACAGTACTGGGCGTGTATGGAGTGTTTGTATTTTCCCTTGCTGAGATTGTTCATGGATATGCCATGTTCCTCCTACAATCCAAGAGTGAATGTTAGGTTTACTATTTTCAACATGTAAATGCTGTATAAAGCATATGTCAGAATTACTATGACAGTGACATTTTGTAACAAGCACCCTCAAGAGCATGTGATTGGTTTATATAATGTGAAAAGCACTTAAAGTGTATGTCCAGCCAAAACTCTTTACTTAGTGTTGGATAGAGGGGAGAAGGGCTAGAACCCCCCTTCAGGTTTTTACTGCTGTTCAGGGCTCTGTTTAAGGGATTTACTATCACTTCCTTTCCTGCTTACAATGCTTTGCCAAGGAAGTGATAATAACAATAACAGCAACACAGACATAAATATTTGTTTTAATTTTTTTCAGCAGAATAGGGGAAGGTTAGAACCCCCTGTCAGATTATTCTTCCTGTCTGCATCCCTGTTGCGGATTTCCCCCCACTTCAGGACAAGAAAACCATAGATAGTAGGGCAGAGGGACCTGTGAGACACCAAACATCACATTCTACATTGGCGGTGCAAACTGAACTACAGGTTTGGCAGTAACACAACTGGTAGCCGTGTTCAAGGAGAGCAGGCAACAGCAACTACTCACTTAAAGCTGAAATTGCTGCCCTGACACATGGCAATAGAGACCTTTCAGAAGGATTTCTGATTATTCTGCTTTATTCTGAAGAAAATGAAAATAAAAAACTAGTAAGGAGAAGTATTTTTTTGGATTAGGTAATTTGAACTCTGGAAATTCTTTGTCATGTGTTAAATGCTTATTTATAAGATAGGGATGCACATATACCTAGTACTGTACTTGGTACAAGTACAAGTACTGATACTTTTCCAGCTCCAAGACTAGAAACGTCGCAGCTGCAACTTCTGCAACCCTGGTAGTTCTCGTGAAAATGCCAAGTATCGGTACTGGTATTTGAACTGGTATCTGGGCATCCCTACTATAAGATACAAAGACACTTTTTTTTTACACTGGATAGCAAAGACATCCCTACTGTCAGATGCCAAGAAGCTTCCACAAGGTCACCCCAACTATTTATTTATTTCCTCAGCATTCACTACTGCTAATAAACCACTTAGTGGTTGGCCAAGGAGATATACATATTCATGACTTTTCATACAATAATTCAAAATAATTCTTGTATCTTCTCACACTATTGACAGGGAAAATCAGGAAGAATTAAACAATAAAACTTAGTTTACTAAATGCAGGCTTACTACAGCCCCGGTTAAATATAGGCTAAGGGCAGGGTCCCTAAATTTGAATGCAGTCTTGAATATTTAGATTGTGTGTCCCTTGCAAACAGTTAAAGTTAATCTAAACCCAGTCACCACAATCTCAAATAGGCATTAGAATGGTATGATCCGCCATTGTTATTATGAGAAAGCCGGTGCGAAGCAATGATGTGCAGGCAATGCTTGAGCAAGTGCGGATACACAGAAAATGCCTGAATGAGGCAAGAGGAGATCAGCAGCACTGAAGTTTAAAAAGGATGAAGAAAACGGTAAAAATAGTATTGTATGGGGAAAATGGCAATTGTTTATGATGCTGAGTACTGCAGTAAACTAAATATAATTCAGTCAGATTTAAAACAACTATGTTATGTTTAAGTATTATTCCTTTTCAAAAGTGAATCACAGCCAATAACCCCAATCTTGGAACTCAAATGACAGTGAACAGAGAGGCAAGAATTATTAGGATTTAAAATAGATTAGCACAGCATTGAAGAGAAGGATTTCATTATTCAATCAGAAATCTCAGCTATTACCTAACACTGACAACATGTTTTTAATGGTACCTTTTTAACTCTGTCTAATATCTAAAAACACCTCATGCTTTCCTATACTGTATGATGTCTTTATAATGCTCATCACATTATTCTATGCTATATACCCATGCTATAATTACTTTTTCGATGTGTTATATTTTTTGCAGGATTAATACATTGCCTCTGAATTTTCAATAATTATTTCCTCATCCACTGATATTTATCTAAAATAATTGATTTGTATTTCTAGAGATATTGCAAGGAAATTGTATCACTTACAAGGCAAGAAGTCAGCCTCATTCAGTATTTATTGAGAGCCGGCCTTTAATTATAAAATCTACGTTGTGTGTAGATGGACCCTGTGGTACGCTTATCCCTGATGCTCTTGTCATTATTTCCATTAAGGAATAACGGCTGTTGAAGAGATGCAGAACGTGCTGGAGAGCTTCTAATCTGATTCTGCTTTTGAGAAGATGGATTCTCGACTAGCTATAAGTAAATGTGTGTGTGCATGCCGACTGCTTGAAGAGTTGCAGGAATGATAATAGGCAGTGAATTGTTCTGTCGTGCTTTTTGAAAGGAATTACTTTTTTTTATACACCACCTGAAACTACATTATTTTAAGGAAAAGTAATTAACAAAATTATTTTATCAGGCCTTAATTGTGACTTTTTTTTTGCTTTTTTGCTGTCAAGAGAAAATTTGCTTTAGTACAGTTATGACAATTAAAGAGTAAAAGAAAAATAAAATCATTTTTCTGAATATACAGTGCGACCTGTAAGATTAAGATAACACCCATTGCTATGAATTATTGAAATATTTACTAACCCAAGATGATTTGCGATTGCTTACTGGTTTTTACTGAGCACAGACACACAATAGAACTTTTAATTAATCTTGATAGTAAGCTTATATAGCCAAGTGAATAAGATGCTGAAGACAGGAAAATCTGTTTGCACTCGCCCTTTCAAGATATTAGCAGATACCTAGATAGACTCTGTCATTTTGCCCAGTCTCTTTAAACAGAAACACAATTGTGGGTAAAAATATGTATAGCATTTATGATTGCTACGCAAGTGTTATTTCACTCTGTGGCCAGCAATGCTTTTTCATACATGTCAGAATAATGCAACCATAGCAACACTGTTTAGCCAGTATATTTCCTACAATGTGTAATTTTCTCGCTGCTTCTACCTGATATCTGCTCAGAACTCGAGGTCAAGTTACAGGAAGTCTTTTGCATGGAATATGGTATTCACAGGCATGTCTAATCTTTGGTGAGGTTCTATTTTGCTGTTTAAAGTAATAGCAATGTAACGCTTCTTAATAAAACACTGGAGATGATTATATGATTAAAAGAGAACTATGGGGTAAGTGTTTTTCCCCATAGTTTTCTTTAGTGTCACGCAAGGACATATACTAATCTCCTCAAAGCTCAGTATATCGTGGGCCATTGCCCGCGATATACTGAGAGCGCCACAGCCGGGACGGATCCCAACAATACTGTCAGGATCCACCCAGCTGTGTGAGTGACAACTGGCTCTGCCTATCACTCACTTCCCGACCAATGGAGCCGACCTGTGACAGATTATTTGTCACAGGTTGGCTCTAACTATGAGGATGAGTGGAAATCACTCACCTCACAGTTTTCCTTTAAAGTAAAGTCAGATCCTCCCACTAGACCAACAAGTCCAGTGCTATGACCTATTACAATATCTATGGAAGAGAAGTAGGTATGGATTTGCCATGATCGTTGATAAAATCCTTACAATGCAAATAGCTGGCTTGAAGAGATTTTTTTTTAAACATTTAGAATGACATTCCATTTTGAAGAAAACCTATGCTGGCAGAAATATGGAGGCTACTATTGTTTAACTTCTTTTGATTGCCTGCCGATAGTCATGACAGTCATGCTGATCCTTTGACTTTAGTTCTTTCTGATCCACTGACCTGGAACATATGTACAGCAAGTTAAGTCAGAATTAAACCATAACTTATTTGTACATACTTGTTCCCATTCGGTGATGCAGGAGTACTGAAGCTAATAGATCATTATGCAAATAGCATATGATGTGCATGTGAAGTCAAGCAATTATTTTTTTATCAATTAAGAAACATGGAGCAGCTCTACCCTCTTGTCTCCAATCCTGGTGCTGAATCCTCGGTGCCTGGTAAAGCTTCTGCCAGAGCCTTCACTAAGCAATAGGAAAAAAAACGGCACTCATAAGGGAATCTGTCCATCCTAAACTTTATTTGTAAGAAGGCATAAACGCAGCAAACAAACAAATGCTTACATGTTTCAGCCCCCAAGCTGGCTATGACTAAGGCCCAGTTTGGGGGCTGAAACATGTAAGCATTTGTTTGTTTGCTGCTTTTATGCCTTCTTACAAATAAAGTATTGGATAGATGGGTCCCCTTACGAGTGACGATTTTACCTATTCATTATTTTTTATATACAGCCTTTTTTTGTTTTAGAATCAGCCTTATTGTGTAAAATATAGAGTCATAAGGTACTGTGTGTAACAAAGAAGCAATAATAACCCCTGGTTACTGGTTGGTAACTAGTTGGTTGCGGTCTTAAAGGGGCATACACCCCTACCTGTATACATGTATACACTTGGATCACATTTACCAGTGTACAGTCACAATCCTTGATGTATGCACATGCAGCTGTATGCAACACCTGTGATGCCTGAGCGCAGAAAAACATCAGCAGTTAATAACCGAGCCGAAGTGAACAGAGCCGAATGACGTTCAGCTATTCACTCCGGCTCAGTACGGCTGATTTCAGCTGTACATCGGCTGCCTTCAGTGCAGAAGGACTCCGACTCAGCCGATCAAACATCTGGATCAGCTCACTCGCTGCCGTTCGACCCTATTCTCATAGGGGCTGAACGGTAGTGAGTGAATAGCCGAATGCCGCCGAGAAATAGAAAATCAGTGAAAAGAGTGAAAAAAAAGGCTGAAAAGACATTTAAATAATGTAAACAAACAGTAAAATGAAAACATTTATAAAGGTATTAAAAAAAGAAGAAAAAATAAAAACAATTGGATGGAGTTAGCAGTGACAGCTAGCTCCACCCAACTGTTTCCTACTGGCCGGAACCTGCCAGAGTCTTCTAGCAGGTCCAGACCAATGAATAACAACTGGGCGGAGCTGCCCAGTTGTTATTGTTTAATGACAGATCAGCTTCCCTCAGGTCATTTGGGGATGCTTATATGTCATTACAACTGGGCGGAGCATGCTGTGAGATCACAGCTGGCTGCACCCAGCTGTCATTTGCTTGGAGAACGGCAGGCCGTTAGACCCGTTTTGGCTGTCACTTTGGCTCAGTCGAGCCAAAGCATATGTCTTCGGTTCAGCTGAGCCATTCAGCCGCCTTCGGCTGCTGTACGGGCAATTGTAAATAGCCTGTATAGCAGCCCTTCAGTTCGACTGAACCAAAGGGCTTCTGCGGCCAAAGAGAGCTGAAGGATCAGGCGAAACTACAGCTGTATCCTTCAGCTCAATAGTGAATAACCCCCCTAGTTTTTAGGTGTGTGGCCCGCTTCTGGTGTGCATGATCTCTACGCCTGATTGGGTACAGGGAATTATGTCGATGGAGTTATTCGGCTCGGTATTCGGTAAAGCATTAGGAGTATGCCAGTGCTATTTAAAAGCTTAGTGTGTGCTATACAGGTCATAACATAAAGTTGTTTTTTCTATATTCTTCGTTTTGTTTCTAATACACTTTGATTCAACCATAAAAGGTTAGTGTATTTTCACACAAAAGTATACTAAGCTTCACTGCAGAGTCTCCTTATTGACCCTTATTTCCTGTAACACATGACTGGGAAACTTTCTCACCATTAGCCACACCTGTGCAGTGAGTTCTCATAGACTATGGGTCCATCTGCTGGGACTAGAAATGCTTGTAGACATTCATGGGGCAGGAGATAGCCCTTGGATGTCTACAAGGGTTACATGCATAGAGAGGGCAATGGTGAGGAAGTAAAAAACACAGCAGGCCATGGCTGTAAGTTTCCGATAAGTAAACAAACTTGTGCATGTGATGTTAGAAGCTCACTCCACCATTTACAGAGCTCATATTATTAATATCCCACAATGCATCAAGTTTTGTGAATGAGTGGTGGAGATTCTGTCATTCAACTTCTCCTCCATTCACAGAACCTGATGTGAAGGTTTTTACAGGAAGAAGTGGATAAGTGGATACACACCATAACACATATCTAATGTGTTTGGTGCACACACACCTCCCACACCACCAAAAAAAAAGTTATAGTCAGACACAAAATGTAATTTATTTAGAGTTTACTTTAATGTTTTGGGATGTTCCATTTTTGTGAAGTAAGTCAGGCAGCATACAGCCAAGTCTTTCAAGTAATGAAGTACAAGAAATGAACAAGAATCTGTCTGGTTTGTTTTTTTAATATAAACTCAGTCTCATTGATCCCCATTTTCTCAAAAATCTTTGATAAACCAAAACCAAATACTCTTTCAGAAAACTGATTATTCATCACTAGAAAACCCACTACACTACACAACTACCACCAGCAACCCAAATGTATAATGTATGGGTGGCCTTAGTAGAGAAACCTCAAATAAATGACTATAGTTGTATATGCTATAAATAGTGTATATAAAACTCTTGTGATATGCTCTAAAGACTAATAGTCTGGATTCACCAAATATTATAGAAACATCCGGATTGGTTATGGGATTCCTTCCCCAGTTAGCAATTTTACAAATCATAGTCATTCATAAGTGTATGAAACACGAGGAGTGCACAAAGCAGCCCCACAGCTGGATTTGTATTAACTGTGAATATCTTCTTCATAAAAACAAAATGCTTTCTACAGTGTCTGGCAGCCTCAGTCAACTTGTCAGAAAAATAGTTTTGTCTATTTCTCAACCCTTAAACGAGAGTGATGAAAACTAACAGCCACTCAGGGAATTGGGACGACTTTTATGGAAATAGTGAAGAAAAGTATTTTCTGTTCGCTTAATTGAGGTTTCTTCAAAGGATGTGAAGTTGTGTCAAATGCTCAGGGAAAGAAGATGAACGTGAAATATTGACATAATTATAATCATATCTAAATATTAATTTACTGTTTAAAAAATAGGAATTTAATGTAATTCAATGACAGTGATATTATAGCCTAAGTCTCACTAAAACCTTTCTTTTTATATGTAAACGAAGGAACAGAACATGTCACATTTCTATTGCTGTCTGCGCCCAGATTGGGGAGATTGATTTTCATTTCTTGTCATTTTATTGGCTGATATTTGGTCAGGAAAGTAGGGGAAATCTTACCCCTAGAAGACAGCAATAGATGGCCTCTGCACAGGAATAACTGGGTTTTTTCCACACTTGTAGAAATAGTAAGATAATAGCTGAGAAAGATTACAGTAGCAGATCAGGGGCTCCCTGTGGGTATAGGATAGACATGTAAGATGTATTTCATTCCGAATTGACATTCGGACGAATATTGGCATATTCAGACATTCAGATGCATCAGAATTTTCGAATGATAGAAATAACTAATGTGAATGTATCCGAATTTTTGATAATGAAAATTCAGATGCTTCTGAAATTTTTACTGAATGTCATTCAGAATGAATTTATGTTGTTGAATGTTAAAATACAAAAAAAGCATGGAGTCCCCTCCGCAATTTATACCAGACCCTTTAGGTACCCCCCTGGCAAAGCACCTTCTCCATGTTGAGGGCATGTGGCCTGGTATTGTTCAGGGGGGGGGGGGGGGCGCATGATCGCCCCGCTCTTTCCTGCTTTGCCTGTATGCTGCTTGGATCAAGGGTCTGGTAAGGGATTTTAGGGAGATCCCTCGCTTTTTTACTCATTTATTTTTGTTGGTGTTGGGGTCCCCTCTAAAATTCCGACTAGACCTAAAGGGTCTGCTATGAACTGGGGTGGGGAACCACATTCTGCTGTTTGTTTTGTTGTTTGTTTCTGTGGACTGTCAAGAGTTAAAAAGAAAAAAGTTAACATTTAATGTCACTTTTTTGCAATAAATCTTTGTTCGAAAGTACAGTTTAACCAAAATTCACGAAAATTTGGATTGAATCTGAATACCGAAAAAAAATTGAATTTCAGACCTGAATCCCAAAAAACGAAATAGCAAAAAATCCTAAACAAACCAAAACTGATTTTTTGCTGCCTTACATGTCTAGTATAGGACTTTTATTGGAGGGTGCTAGGGGGTAGGTTAAAGGATATATGTAAAAAAGTACAATTATTTTTTAAAGAAAAACAGAGTTTTGCAATTTATGTTTTATATATATACTGTGTATATATATATATATATCACCTGCAACACACAAAATGCAGTAAAATATGGCAATAACCTGGCTACCACACTTGTTGTAAGTCAATGTATGTCCATTGTGTTCTCATTGCCATAAATGGCATTTGTCTGTTTAGCTAAAAAGTCGAAGTAGAGGTCTGTCAGACTATTTCTGTTTTTTCAGAAATGAAATAACTGTTCTGTCATGGCCAGTTTGTGCAGCTGCTTATCTTATTGAGTCGCTGGGCTTAGCAGTTCTGTTCTAAGACCGCTATTAATAAGCAGAGAACTTGAAAAGAATGTTTGTCCATATTATGACATCTCCAATTTGTTGAAAATCAAAGTATGATTGTTTCCGTCAAAGTGCTTGTCTAATTGGTAGTGACAATATAAACCATTTGTTGTCAGAAAAATCTGTAACAAATCATTGGGGACTAAGAATGCTTGACTTCCAAATGCTGAATGGGTTAAGAACTAGGCTTGTGCTGTATTCACAAAGGGTAATTAAACATTTTCATATACATGCCAACAAGTTCATTTACTTTTTGAGATGGAAGAAATCAAAGGGCTGTCTGAGTAAAGAACAAAGCTGCCAACATTTGTTGTCTGCTTAGAGCTGTGAGGAGACTAAACATGGTCAGGGCCATTAAGTTCAAGGGAGCAGGTTACTGTGTTACAGCTGTAACAAGCAAATATTTTGAAAAATACACCAAAGGTGACATCAAGTATGGCAACAGAACATATACCCTAAGAAAAAGCCTGAGATTATAGTTAAGACAGTAGAAAAAAAAACAAGTACAGAAATTCATGGTGTGTAGAATATTAGCGGGTTTGTCACATTCGAATATCTAGGATTTCAATAATGTCTCACAAAGCATTAACGTGGTGTTAACTGACTTTGAATATTTGGCAAATGCTGGTAGATTTCCCTGTCATTTGTGCCTATTGCACTTAAGGCATTTTTATAGGTAGAATGGAAATATGCTATAGTTAGCTCCCTGCACGGCAACAGATTATTGTTTAACAATATTTTTGTAGCATCAACATTTTGATGCTCTCAATATACATAGTAAATGATGCTGGCCACATACTGACTTTGTTCAATTAAAATTAGGAAAACTTTCTTTGTCCGGAAAACTCCAAGGCCCTAGCATTCTAGATAATTGATTATGTATATGTGCAAGACAATAATCTCACTTGGCATAAATAATTTAAGAATTTATGACACAGGTTAACATAGTATAGTCAAGTTCATTAATGTTTGACAGATATCTATTTTCTGTTCCATTACATTCACCTTTACATACATATTATGTCACAATGCTCACATGGTTCTCAGGTTTTCCAAGCTCTTAAAGCTGAACTCCAGGATCTTGCCCACTTTGGACCCTTAGCTACCTTTCAGCATGCACATGAAAATTTCTGTTACATTTTTACAATTAATGCTTTGCTTTAGATTAATTTCATGTTTTAATTCCTTGTGACATCATCAGCACCCTGTGAAAAATTGACTGGGTGCCAGGGTAGGATCTGTGCAGGCTCTGCATTTTACATCCCATGTGAGGTAATAGATGCTACTTTTCCATGATTTCATGAGAGTTCTCCAACAATGTGGGTGTATGCGGGCAAAGCGGCTCTGAGTGTTGCAAACTGAAGGCTCACCTGGTGCTGTGGAGATCATACTGTTCTCTTTTGGGAAACTACTCAGAAGAGGAAACACGACCAGGCGCCATTACTCCATATCTATAAAACAGCGGCACCCAAAACAAAAAAATCCCACAATAAATAGGAGGCATAAGGGACCTGTTTGAGGGAGATAACATAGGGGTCTATTCACAAAGCTGCCGAAGGATCTGGCCGTAGCTTCGGCCGATCCTTCGGCTAGCTTCGGCCCCAGGACCCCTTAGCTCTGGCACCCCGGGAGTCTCCTGTTCCCGGCCGCCAAGGAGAAAAACCCTGCTCTGTCTTTATTCTGACACGAGCAATGTCAGAATAGAGGAAAAAAATAAATAAATATTCCCATTCAAAAGCATTGGGACATTACTATTGGCTATTTTAATTTCAATAGCCAATAGTAAACTAGCATTGTACCCGCCCTCTTTTGCAGTTCCCCATCAGGTCCATCAGCAGAGGGCGGGTACAATGCTAGTTTACTATTGGCTATTGCAAATTGAAATAGCCAATAGTAAACTCCCAATGCTTTTGAATGGGAATTCGTCTTTTTTTTTTTTTCTATTTTCTGACATCGCTCGTGTCAGAATAAAGAAAAAAAAGACACAGCGGGGTTTCTCTTCTTGGCGGCCGGGAGCGGGGGGCTCCCAGAGCGCCCGGGAGATTTTTTTAATTTTTTTTTTTTTACAGCAGCAGAGCCGCCGGACAATAGGAAACTATTGGGCGGAGCTAGCTGTCACTGCTAGCTCTGCACAATCGTTTTCTATTAACTTTTTTCTACTTTTTTCACTCTTTTTCTGTTCTGCTCGGTGCCTCTGAGGGACCGAGCAGAACAGCCGAGCCAAATGCCGCTCGGCGGCATTCGGCTATTCTCTCACTGCTGTTCGGGATCTTTCAGAATAGCCCGAACAGCAGTGTGAAGCCTGCCGGAGGTTCGGCTCAGCCGATCCAGATGTTGGATCGGCTGAGTCGAACTCCTTCTGCACTTCGGGTCAGCCGAACATGCTGAGCATGTTCGGCTGATCCGAAGCCACACGAAGCAAGCCGATGTACGGCTGATTTCAGCCGATGTACGGCTGAAATCAGCCGTACCAGCCTGAAGTGAATAGCCAAACAGTGTTCGGCTCACTTCACTTCTGATCGGTCATTCACTCGGCTGCCCTCTGCAGCTTTGTGAATAGACCCCATAGTATACAAATGTAATGTAAAAATAAATAGTGTTATCGCACAAGGTCAGTTAGTACCTTGCTAATAATATTAAATTCCTCTTGGCTAAAGTTCAGCTTTAAAGCTAAACTTTGGGCAAAATTCAACCCCCACCCCCACCCCACCCCCCACACACACACTGCAAGGTTTAAATGATAATTTTTGTCAGAGCACCATAAAAATCAGCTTTACTTACCTTATCCCTTGCTTTTCTGGCAGCCACTACTCTTCTCTTCCCTCTGATGCTTCAGGTTAATACACATTCACAATAGAGAAAATGGAAAAAAGGGTCACACATTCTGAGTTGGGTACAGACAGGCCTCTTGTCAGTTTTTTTAAACAATCACTTTTAAGATATGATGTTAATAGGCAAAAGCCATTTAGTGCACAGCCACAAGTAAAATTTTCCACTGTGGTATGTCATACACATACTTTGCTAATAAGTTATATCCCTGAGATTATGAATTGTGATTATTACAACACCTACAAAAAGCAGTCTTCACGTACCTTGGGGTGGATAATAACAAGAGAAGTGATTGATTGGAACACAACTGAAGACAAGTAAGATACCTCACTGCCTGCCTCTCTCCTTTGGGCAGCCATACTCAATGGTGTTAGATGAAGGGCAATTTGGACTTAATTAGGGGACAAATGCTCTGGGGTTTGGTTTAAAAAAGGCCAATAGGCTGTTCACTGTGCAAGGGAATTTGCATAATTTACGGAAAGTTTCCCTTAGCTTGGCAAATGTGAAATTTCACTTTGCAAAGAATACCCATCATTTACAAAGAATACCAAACAAATGCAAGGAAAATAAATATATTTTTGCTTGGATGTTGGAAGTCAACAGAGCTTCACCTCATTCATTAAACTAAGGGGAAACTTCTGCAAAGTGCAAATTCCATTGCAAACTGAACAGACTATTTGCCTTTAAAAAATCAACCCCTATGAGAAGAGAGTATGTTCACCTAGGAAAGTTAAGCTGTGTTCATTTCAATAATCCAATCATATGGAAAGCAAAATCCTGTTTATTTAATGTATTTCATCTGCACATGATTGGTTATTGAAGTTGAACATTTTATTAAGTGATGGTTCCTAACTGCTGATTACTATTATGGAATGGAAGAGTGTGCTGTGTGTATAGTAACTATGCATCTATTTTTTTGTGCAGATATACTATTAAAAAAATATATGATGTGTCTTTAGGAATCTTAAAGCAAATGTATTATATATGAAGAAAATTGTTGAAAAGAAAATTGAAACAATGCCAAAAATGCTTTTACTTTTTAAGTCTATGCCATGATTACAGAATAATCAGCAATGGAAAATAAGAATTTTTGGCACCAATTTTAAATATGATCACCTTCAACATAGAAGCTGAGTGATCTCTGCCAAATACCTTCTTATAGCAATGTTCATGTAGAGCAAACCAGAGATCAGCCTTCTACTTATTTATGTGGCAATAGAAAGATTCCGAGTTTAGCTGTTTATAGAAAAAGGTAACTATGCTGTGTCATCTAATGAATTAAATAAGGTTATATACTTAACCACTTGAGTCCCTGGTCTCATTTTGTAACAGTGCTGGAATTACACTTGTTTGTCTCAGTGTCATTTTAAAATAGTGGTGGCTGCGGCGGGTCCGTACCCTCCCTTGCAGCTGTAGATCACTGCAGCAGTGATCTATTTTCTTATACTATAAAACTATAGATTATTATAAGTGATCTGTTTTTACAGGAGTTCATTTGGGAAAAGATGAACAAAAATGTAAAAAATTGTGCAAAAAAAAAGGGTAAGAAAGCTTTCTTAAATCCAAACTTTCCATTTTAACTTTATAATTCCACTACATTACAGAAAGATTGCACTTATATCCTTTCAGTCAAGAACGTTGTTAATTATATTTTGGGGTAAATATTAGTGTAAGAATTATGTATGTTGCACTGGGAAAAACGACGGGAAAATATGTTTTTCCCTCCTAACAAAAACCTAGAGGATAAAAACACATGTATGAAGATCTGCTTCCAGATGGAATCCCTACCTCAATTAAAAAATATATATGATTATAAGTTATAAGGTATGGAACCAACACATCTCTATAATGAAAAAGTCTCTTAGACTCAAGGGGGGAAAGCAGTGATTACATAAATCTCTTTTAATATTTCACTTAATTCATCTGGACACTAACCCTATTAAAATCTTTACTGTGCTTACTGCAAGTAGTAACATCTACCATAATAGTGCCGGTGTTCAGATCAGGGTAGGGTAAGCAAAGCATTATATTCCATAGGTGCAAACTTACAGGTCTTTTAATAGGATTTGTTAGTTGGAGGTGTCTAGAGAAAAAAAAATACATTTTTCTCTATAAGTTCTTCTGTAACTTCCCTGTCTTTTAATAGCAGTTGAACTAAATTCTTCCAAAGCCTGGACAAAGACATGAAGATAGAGCATCCAACTTAAGAAGAATTGTTTACCTATCTCCAACTGTCTCCATAAAATATGGCAGTAGAATGATACACGGCATGTACTGCTGTATCCTGAAATCCAAGGGATATTCAGATAAGTCTGCAGGCTAACAGCCTGAAAGCAACACATCTACGGTGTTACCAGAGACAAAAAGATGAAAAAATAAAAACTTTCAATTAAATTTTCTGTCCGCAGGATTGAAGGCATTTTATTATGACTTATGCTATTCCTATAGCTATTTGATCTCCCGTGAACTAAATAAGGCTATGGTCTACAGACAGACAGAAAACAATAGTCTCAATTTTCAGAGATATCCAAAATTATCTCCATTGTGATCAATTATTTTCTTTATCGTAAAAGTAATTTTTCTTAGTATAATTTTACAACCAATTATCTAGCACCCTAACAGTCTAACCCTAAAGTATTTAAATTATAAAGTGCTTTTATAAATAGCTTGCTTTCATCCTTCTGGTCAGTAAAAGTATATATGCTTAAACAAATACTTATAAGAAAAAGGCAGAATTATTTCTAAAGTCAACCATTTTCTCTGTTTTAAAAAAATCAATTCATTATATTCACACACATGTTGTAATAAATAAAAAAAAACATGTCAGCTTTCAACATTTCTGAAAATTGAACTGTCTATGGTTATTCTTGTCTATTATATGACTAACACATGTTGAAAATGGAAGAGAGAATGTAACATGTTGTCCATAGTATTGCTAAAACTGCTGACGTGTTTCTCCCCAGATATACTGGGTGTGGACACATCTGCCTGTCACTGAATGGTTCATCCACTCAGGGGATTATAATAATGGAACACGTGATGATTTGCTACTTTTTTCTCTGTAAAGTCAAGGAAGATTGTGCTTCATTTAAAAAGATGCATCAACATACTGTAAAATATCTGCATGCAATAAAAATCACCTCTAACATTTTTACCCCTTAGAAAATGACCTCAATGGCATTTCTCAACCTTTTTTCAGTCATGGCACTCTTTAAAAATATGTAGAATCTCAAGGCAAGCTAGTCTAAAATGTAATGGATTTTAGGTGGAATCCCACTCAAAAGCACACAAAAATTAGGTTCCCTTTTATATTGAAGTCTCCCTTTACATCAAGAAACCCTCCTTTCACATTAGAAGACCCCGTCATACCAGAAACCTAATTCCCTCTTTACATCAGAGTCATACCATCACATCAAGAACCACAGCTGCAGTAGCTTGGCAGCATGGCAGACTGTGGGAGGTGGAGCAGACATAGACAGAGGCGGACATCTGTCCTTTTCTGAACGGATCCCATCTTCCCTGGATTCCCTGTCACTGCTAGCTCTGCCCAATTGTTTATGTTTTGCCGGCAGCTGTCAAAATGCCATTACGCGGCAGGTGTTAGTCGTGAGCGGACGGGGGGCGGTGGTCGTCGTTTAAAAAAAAATATTTCTATTTGTTTTTTATTGTTTTATTTTTTATTTCATTAAATCATTGTCGTCATGAACAATGCTGGACGTCATAATTAACCCCGGATCACGTCAGTGGATTTGTTGTGTTTTTTTTTTTCAATTAAAGGATTTTTTTTCCAAAAGTCTGTTTTTTATTTACATTTTTTTAACCCTTTAGTGAATGGGTAGGGGTACGAGTACCCCTTACTCATTCACAAGGGGGGGGCCGCATCTGGGTGCTCGCTCATCCCCCCCTTTCCTGCCCTGCCAAGCATGTGCTCAGATCAAAGGTCTGGTATGGAATTTTAGGGGGGACCCCACGTTTTTTCACCCCATTTTGGGGGGTGGGGTTCCTCTTTAAAATTCCTACCAGACCTTAAGGGCCTGGTAGGGACTTTAAAGGGGAACCCCACACACTTTTTCTTTTACATGGGGCCCCTCCCAATATTCCTACCAGACCTTAAGGGTCTGGTATGAATTTGAGGGGAAACCCCACACACTTTTTAAAATTTGCTTACACGTGGTCTCTCCTAAGTATTCCTACCAGACCTTAAGGGACTGGTATGACTTTTGGGGGAACCCCAGGCTTTGTTTTTTAAATGGGGTCCCTCCTAAAATTCCTACCAGACCTAAAGGGTCTATATTGTTTGGAAGGCATTTTTTTTAACTTTAGAAATGTCAGCTTTGCTGCAGCAGGTTCTATTCATTGTACATATTTGCCACTGTACGGGCATGTTAAGGGGACCCCCCAGACATGATAGTTAAAGGAATTTTTCATTTTTATTGTTACCCTTTAAGTGATGGTAAAATCACTGCTCCTTTAAAAACTGCGTTTTTTAAAAGTTTTTTTTCATTGATTCCTGTCCCCTAGGGCAGTACCTGGATCCCCATACACCTTTTATGACCAGTAACTTGCATATAAGCCCTCTTAAAGGGGACAATTGTTTTTGAAAGTTCTACCCCTATGGACTTGCATTGAGTTTGAGTTTGAATTCAAACTTTTTGGATGTTATAAAGTTCGAATTCGAACCGAACTCGGACCTGTTTGGCTCATCACTATTGACTAACTGAATTTTCACTTTGCAAAATGAGTTTTCATCCTACCATGTGCAAGCAAAAATCTTGTTTATTGAATCCCCCTAATTAGGTATTTTTTTGCAAAGTCAATTTTTTCTTTGTTTTACTTAATTTATTAAGTTAATTGAACATTTACTTTCAAAGTGAACATGCTTACTTTTTTTTAGTTAAGCAGTCAGTAAACTGCTAAAAGTGTTCTATTTTAATTGCTTTAAATAGGAGAGCAACATATATACCATCCAAAACTTGGCTCCAAGAATGTTACAAAGAGCAGAACAGGGTAAATGTTGGCCATATGGGCTGAATCCCCATGTGTAGAAGACAATTCCAAGGTTGGGCATCACTGTCATGGATGGGAGTATTGAGGATACAAAAGACAAGGGAGACTGGATAATGCTCAAAACAATGTACAAGTTCTTGTTGCACTACTTACCGGAAATCCCAAATGATAAGGGAGGGTGCTTGGAATGACTGCGGATGGCGCCGCTGTAAGCATAAGATTTGAAGAATCTCACCAGCACACCAACGATTTTGTTCCTATTTTTTGACAATTTGTTCAATAAATGAACATTTGGTGATTCTTGAAGGATCTTTGGTGTGCTGGTGACATTGTTCAAATCTTATGGATAATGCTCAAGGTACAACAACTGTAAACAAAATGCGCACACTAATATTCCACCGCTGCCATCAGATATCAAGGATCGCAGTCAAAGTGACTTGGTAACCAGAGCAAGATGCTTGAGGAATGATGAGAGGGCTTATTGCAGGCTGCAATACTGCTAGCTACCACCAAGGGGAGAATCCCAAAATCTGGCTGGCTGGACACACACAGGAAGATGCAAATCTTGGATACAATTTGGTTCACCCCAAGGTTTGTGAAGCACACAACAGAACCAAAGACATACATACATTTTGTTATTTGCTATAAATAAAGGGAAAAAATGCAGTTTTGGACAGAAAATATTTTTTCTCTGCCCTGTGATTTTGTCTTTTATTTAAATACAATCTACAGTTAAGTATATTTCACTCACCACTTTGAGGCAGTCACAGGTCACAGTGCATCCCAGAGGTTCAACTTTGGAGGGGGGGAGGATCCACAAACGCCCTGCGCCCCAGCCCTTAATCTTCATCCGGCTCCAGCTCCTCCCTCTGCTCTGGGTGCTGCCGATGGCTGCTGCGGGGGTGGCCGCATGAGGGGAGAGGGCTCTATCCTTCTCTGCTACGGCAGGAAGTGGGGGAATTCCAGGGTCCGGTTAATGCAACCCTGGTAATTCCACCTGTGTGTCAGTCTGCAATGGGTGGCACCCCCCTTATGTGACGCCCGGGGCACATGCTCCTCCTGCCCCCCCCAGTTTCGGCCCTGCTGACCGCAGCAAGTCCAAACACTGTATGATTGCTGCAGGCAGGGTCTATACAAACATTTGATCCCTCACTGAATATACACTGAGTGGCCAGATTATTATGACCATCTGAAGTTTGTAGGCAAATTAGCTATAATTTCACGCTGAAGTTGCTAGAGGGCCGGACCATCATAAATAGGGAAGCAGGTTGTTTACCACGACAGTAGAAGTGATTTTTTTTCTGAAGATATGGGTAAAGACCGTGATTTAACAGCCTTTGAACGTGGGATGATTGTTGGTGCTCTGAGCCAGGGAGCGAGTATCATCAAAACAGCAGAATTCGTTAAATGTTCAAGAGCAGCTGTTGTTAAAGTGTTTAAAGACTGGACTGTCAGCTAAAAATCTGGGTCTAAACGTGCGAATTGTGGACATCAGCGACTAGTCAATGTTAGGGCAGAACGGAGAGTGGCAAGACTAGTGCAAGACAACAAGAAGGGCAACATTGCAGTGTCAGATTCCTCGCATCACCTTTCAACATCTCGTGGAGTCACGAGGCGGCCCAACTAAGTCATCTCGTGGAGTCATCTCGTGGCCCAACGAAATATTGATGGGGGTGGTCATAATAATCTTGCCACTCAGTGTATGTTACATCACCACAGTACTTATTAGTTGATTGGCCATTACCCACATGGGTGAGTAAAATAAAATGTGTAATGTACTATAAGTTAGAGCGTTAGAGCATACACAACTATATTTACATATCTCCCAGTTTTCTAAGATCAAAAAGAGGGATATCTTATAGTACAAAATATGAAGGCCATTAAGAACTATAAAGAATTGATATGCAAAAAATGATTTGTTAACCCGACAAGTGTGTTTTTTTCACCGTTACTTTTCTTTTATACTGGATTTTAAACAAACAAATTTTAAAACTTTGAGGTTTAGCACAAAATAACACATTTTAACATTAAAGCTGATTTTTTTTTAACTGTATTAATCAGAGCAAAAAGAATTGAGCGATAAAAAAGGACAGAGGCCTTTGGTTCCAAATGAGGGACAGTCCCTCCAAATGAAGGAGGGACAGTAGTATTTCTTACTCCCTATGATTATGTTACTGCTAAGTAAGGAAAACTTACTGTCTTATACACTACAGAGCTGTCATTACACACATATCTGTGTCTTACAAATAGTATTATGAAGGAAACAGGCTCCTTATATACCTAATCCAGAGAGCAAACATACATTACAGTCCTTCCATCCACACAATGAGCTGAAGCAGGAGCATGTTTGGAAGTTTTTTTTTATTCACTGGACAATATCATGTTTAGCTGCAGGTCATATAAGCCGTTTAGCTGAGTGTCATGAAATGCTTCCTGTGCAAACATATACATAGAAACGCATAAGGAATAATGAAAACTGAAGTCCTCTTTCTGCTGCTCTAGAACAGCAATATACATCAGACTAGGAACAACTTTCATTTTGAGCTGAAATTAACCTTTTAGCCTAATAAGTGACCTTAGCTTTTCCATTTTCAGTTTAACCCCATGGGAATACTGGTAGGTCAACCATTTATTTACAGGTCACTTTCAAAACACAAATGTCACCAGAGTATTTTTTAATCTACTCTTTTCTGTGACATTAAATTTAAATAACCATCAGCCACAGCATTTTATTTCTTTTTTTACACATTGTGCATGCTTGACATATTGTATATATATTATAGACTCATAGCTTATGTCCAAATTCTTCAAACATTCCTAAGATAACTGCTGATAATTACAACTTGTCAGAGCCTTTATGCTGCTATTTTTTTTTAAAGCAGAAGTAAAGGGAAAAAAAAATAAAAAAAGAGCCCCCAGGAGCGTTTAGTTATAATACTCTAGATGCAGAGCATATTAGCACATTATGTCAGACTTATCTGCAAAAGTGATCCCCCCCAGCACTGCAATGTTAGCACTCTCGCTGGTGCTTCCATCTTCATCCCTGTCTTCTTCCAGGATTGGAGTCTTCAGCTGCTTGATTGGACAGGGCCAGAATAGGTAACACACTTGCATGTGTACAGTAGTTGTATTTTAAGACCCAGGAAAGAGCAATAAATAAAACTATTGGCAATTATTACCGACCTATTTTTCACTTTTCCAATGTTATTTTTAGATATGATTAACTCGGTATTCTTTACACTCCCTTCTAACTCCTAAAAAACACTCCTGCCCTTTTTTTAAGGCTGCTATGGTTATAGGCCCCTTTATTTATTTATCTACACATGGGTGAAATCACAATTTGCCATGTTCTAAGGAAAGCATTGTATCTCACTGGCTGCTGGATGGATGACTCAACTGAAGTTTCTGTCCTTGCTCTGTCTCAAGAGGTATTCCCTAGTGGCACCTATACAGGTTTTCCAAAGTTAATGCCTGTTCATTTTTGGAGAAGCGCTGCTTCTTACTGAGAAGCAGCTTTCAACAAAGTGTCTGATTATTAACTTGTTTGCACAGCTTATAGCTGTGCAAACCACGTTTGTGATGCATTACTGTGGCTCAATGGACCAGAGGAGCATAGAACTTTTCCTTACAGTCTGTGTTGCAGCTCCACAGGGTTTAACTCACTGAAGATGCACCATCCAATAATAGTTGCTTGTTGCACAGAATAGTAGAGAGGGAAAGAGTAACCAATGAAAGTGGGTTGATGGGAAGTTCTGTGCCGTTCTGCGCCTCAGTGAACAGCACTCAGATGGGCATATTACTAACACAACACAGCTGCTGCCTAAGTTGCTCTGGAAGTAAACACTAGACATGTGTGATTTGTTTTGTTTTGAATCAAAATTCGGACATTCGGACACATCCGAATGTCTGAATCCCAATGCATCGGAATGCGTACGAATCCGAATTTAGGTTTCCTGAATTTTGGATCCTGTCTGAATTTCGTTCAAAAATGAAATTGAATCGGACATGTGACTTTCCCGGTCAATCAGATGTGTTTTTCGTTTAATGCATCCAAATGGGTCTGAATCCAAATGTTTTAATTGCATTTGGGAGCTCCCAAATGCCATTCGGGTCTGGGAGCCTCAGGTTTAGTTTTATGTATATATGGGTCACAATGTTGCCGCTACGAATATTTGTTCGTATTATAGAATACTACTTATATACACATAATACTAAAACTGATGGTTCAAGACCCGAACAGAGTCTGAATTTCCGTATAGCATTTGAGAGCTCCCGAATGCCATTCGGATCTGCAAGCCTCAGCTTTAATATGGCTTCCAGACTCGTATTGCTTTCTGTAGCTCCTGAATGGTATTCGGAAATTCGGAGCTTCAGCTTTAGTATTAATATCTGTATGTGGCTTTCTGTGATATTCGCAACAAATATTTGTAAACTCATCTGAAACGAACAAAAATTCGGGTTTCGTGCGAATCCGAAACCCGAACCGATTGAATTTTGGATCCAAATCCTGAATCCCGAAATAACAAAATATCCGAACCAAACTTTTTGACAGCTTAAATGTCTAGTAAACAGATAAAAGTATAAGCACTGTTTTTATCTGTTGCCTTGTTGTTTCATTAATGTTATGTTTTAAAATTTTAACTTCATATGTTTTTTTGTTTTAGCAACAACACCCCTTTGTGCCTAGCCTAGATTTAAAATACCTTTACGATAGATCGTAGATAGATCGTAGACCTTTACGATAGATCGTGGGCTAAAGAAGGCATAACTTAACATAATAAAATAACAGGAACTGCCGTAATCACAAATAGAGAGTGATCTTTGTTGAAAATATTATTTTATATAAAGCCATATCAGCTGTCATGAGAACAAAGTTATCACAGTGATTCCCTGGGTGTTCTATAATCATTAGAAACCTCACAGCTACTGTTAGAGTTGTACTGACATATAATATATCCCAGGGATGTTGAAGACTGTAAAGGTCACAGCCAGTTAGAGTTAACTGTGTATTTTCCACTTACTATCAGTCAGTATGTCAAACTACTTCAGGAAAAAAGAATGTGTAGCTTACGTTTTGTTTGGTATTACTATCCCACTATTACTGGGAGATGCAAAGAATTAAAAGCGTTAAGAGTTCAAAGAAATTGTTATGAGAGAAAAACAGAATGCTGACCCTCCAGACAATGCAAGTTGCCTGACTTTCATGATAGTAAGGTGGATGTAATGCTTCAGTGCTAATAATTGGTTCTCACTTCACTGACTGCATGCTTATTTCAGGTCACTGACTCAGACAGTACTGAAGCCAGAGACAGCTAAGCAAATAGCAAATTCAGGAAAAGTCAGACTCAGCAATGGCAACTAAAATATTTCTGTGAGCAGCAATAGATCTAATATTTATACCTATTATGCAAAATCTAGATATTCAATCTTTAATTATTATAACTTTACAGAGTTAATTTTATAAGATTTATATTTGTTCCCTTACTTTGCATTAGTCACAGCTTTTCAGTGTGTATAACAGTATCAAACAACAAAAATATGAAGTCAAGTAAATACCATTACAGGGCTACATGGTTATATACCATTGTTATGCACTGTTAGGCCCAAGTGTGAGACAAGGCACATGAAAGGACAGTACCTGTCATGTTTCAGGTGACATCTGACCCCTTATCCATAAAGCTGAAGAGTCAGGTGCGGAGGGACACCAAATAAATCTTCCATAATCACATATTCACAGTTAGGACTGATTTTCTCATCAAACGGAACTAAAATCTGCAAGATATGGATTTGGTGTCTTGATTTGCTGGCCTAGAATCATAGAACCACTTCACATGTGCGCTAGTTTTAATTAATCCACGCACCAGGACATTCCAGGAACGAAAACTGCACTGCACATGCTCAGTGAACGTTTAAGAGAAGAGGAACTCACAGGCAAAATTAAATGGTTATTGCAGAAGAGACATACAGGGGTTTATTTACTAAAGTCAAAAAGGCTGTTAACTTTGCAAGGAAATGTTCACTTTGCATGGGAAGTTTCCCTTTATCTTAGTAAATGAGGTAAAGCTCTGCTGAATTTCATCATCCAATCATGTGCAAGCAAAAAATACTGTTTTTTAAAGGCTCTCTAATATCACAGGTGCAGCACAACCCAGAAACACTATGAAACTTACACCAGCTCTAAATGTAGTTATTAAACCTAGCACAAACCCTAATTGAAGCCATAACACTAGCAGTAGCTTGATCATGAACCCCAGCCCCATTCCTAATCCAAGTCAAAGTCTTGCCCTAAACATGGCTTTACCTCTAGCCACAATTATAGATCAAAAAATGACTTTGTTATGTGAACTTGGTGGCCAGTCAGTGCCTTTGAAGCAGCAGGAAACAAGTAATTTAGCTCTTGGCTGCTCCTGTGATCACTGGGCTAAAAATAAAAGCCAAGCTATATTTGGACCCAATCTTGGTTGCAAAGTTAAAATGAGAATTATGGAACAAAGAATGTTTCTGACATCTTTTTAAATAAAAACAAGACAAAATTAAGGTTGCATTTCCCAGACAGTGGCTATATATGGGTACATATTTGCAAACAATAAGATATAGTTCAGAAAATGCTTATCATCAACGTATTGAAAAATGTAACTCTGTAATGAGCAATTGTTCCCTTTTCTTCACAGAAACACCCTGCATGCACAATGTTAAAATACTGCCCAAGGCATAAAGTAAAGCTGTGGTAGATGCCAGTGGCTGTGTTCCGAGAAAAGCAATGGCAGGTGTCTCACCACCTGTTCCTGTCCTTCAAAGATTTGGCCATACATATATGTGCAACTACAGACATTAGATTACTATTGTTTGATCTGCAGACTCTGGTTACAATTCGGATGGCTAAGGAATACCACAGGCCACAGGCCTTACTAGACACATCTTGCAGAATTCTTTGATCAAGTTAGGATTTTATTTTGCCGAAAAACCTTTCGATGCTGTCTAAAAAGAGCAATGCCGTAGGGAAGGCAAACAACACATTGCTTACTAGTCAGTTTTCTAACCTTCCCCAGCCTTTTGAAGACTTCATTTTTTCTAATTACATTATGAAAAAATAAGCATATGCATGGTCAGCATTAGCACTTTTGTTTTAGGATCTGGAAATTAATATAACATCTTTGTACAGTCTTCATGTGCAAATTTTGTAGCCAAAATAGGTAGCCAAGGACCAATTATGTGTACACAAAACATTGCAAAAGGTGAAAAATGTGTTTGCGCACCCTTTATAGTTCTGTGTGATCCTGGCTATATCATGTACTGCTGTACCTCTACGAAATAGTGATGGGCTCAATGTTTGAGCCAAACATGAGTTCGACTCGAACATTGGCAGTTCATGTGTTTGGCAAACACACAAAGGGGTTGATTTACTAACCTTATAAACACACCACAAACATGTATACACCTCTGTAGTGTGTTCCCTCCCAGCATGATCTATGGGTGGAATCTAAACACCTTTGTAGTGTGTACACACCCAGCAGGTGTGTTGTGCAAAGCCCTGCCCTGAATTGCAAGGTGATGTTGTGTAAATTAGCTCTACATTGTGTTGCTTGCGTTGATGAATGCAGGAATGTAAATGCATGAGCTAACCATTTTTGTCTAAACTGTGAAGCAGCATTATATATGCATCATGTGCATGATTTTTCCATATATGGCATTAGGGGAAATATGCTTATAGAGACTTTTTGGTTGATAAATACGCTTTGCTGTGTCAAAATCACACGCACCTGGTGCGTGCGTGTGTTTAGGTTAGTAAATCACCCCTAAACTGTCGGGGTGTTCGGTTGCCCGCTGAGCACCCCACAAGGCACTGTGCCTTGTAAGCCCTGATTGGCTAAAGCCTTGCACCTGACCACAGGTCAGGTGCAAGACTTTGCCCAATCAGGGCACAGAGAACTGTGAGAGGCATGATTGGGCAAAGTCATGATGACTTTGCCCAATCATGGCTCACCTGTTACAACTGTAAACAGTTGGGCAGAGCTAGCTGTCACTGCTAGCTCCACCCAAATGTTTATATGTTGCCGACATCTGTCAAAATGCCATTCTGCTGTGGGGGTTCGTCACAAATGGATGGGATTTTTTCACATTTTATTTCTATAAATTTTTTATTGTTTTATTTTTTAATTTGTTGAGTCGTCGTCGTGGACAACGCTTGATACTGGATTACGTTGGTGGGGTTTAAAAAAAAAAGACTTGTCAAAAACATGACTTTTGTTTTTTCAAATAAAGGATTTTTTTAAAAGTCTGGCCTCCTTTCGTACCCCCCCCCCCTCCCAACCACGCCTCAGGGTGCTTTTACAGTCTGTTTTTTTATTTCAATTTTTTTAACCCTTTAGTGAATACCCCTTACTCATTCACAAGGGGGAAGCCGCATCTGGGTGCCCCTTTATTAAGGCCCGCACCCTCACAATCAACGCCTTGTGGGGCAGAGGCCCTTGTCCCCATCAGCACAGGGACAAGGTGTTTTTCCAGGCGACCCTGGCAAAGCACCCTCCCAGTGCAGAGGGCATGTGGCCTGGTATCGGAGGGAGGGGGTGGGCGCTCGCTCGTCCCCCCCCGTTTGGCCCTGCCAGCTCTATGCTTGGATCAATTGACTGGCATGGAATTTTAGGAGGGACCCCACATTCCCCCCCCCCACACATTTTTGGGGGAGGGGTTCCTCCTTAAAATTCCTACTAGACCTTGAGGGCCTGGTTTTATTTTAAGGGGGAACCCCACACACTCTTTTTTGTTTGGTTTTTTTACATGGGGTTCCTCCTAACATTCCTCCCAGGCGTAAAGGGTCTGGTATTGTTTGGGAGGGGAACCGCACGCTTTTTTTTTTCTTTTTAAATGTCATTCTTTTTGCTGCAGCAGGTTCTATACATTGTAGAGATGTTCTACTTTACAGGCAGTTTAAGGGGACACCTCAGGCATGATATTTAAAGTAATTTTTCATTTTTATTGTTTCACTTTAAGGGGTCTATTCACGAAGCTTCCGAAGGATCTGGCCATAGCTTCGGCCTATCCTTCGGCTAGTTTCGGCCCCAGGACCCCTTCGGTTCAGTAGAACCGAAGGGGTGCTGTAGGGCTATTCACAATAGCCCGTACAGCTCCCGATCGTGGCCGAGCCGAACGCATAATTGAAATAGCCAATAGTAATGTCCCAATGCTTTTCAATGGGAAAATTCTTCTTTTTTTTTCTCTATTCTGAGATTGCTCATGTCAGAATAAGGAAAAAAAGACACAGCAGTTTTTCTCTTCTGGGCGGCCGGGAGCAGGAGACTCCCAGAGCGCCTGGGAGAAAGTGATGTTAAAATCACTTCTCCTTTAAAACATGTATTTTTTTAAAGTGTTTTTTTTCATTGATACATGTCCCCCAGGGCAATACCCGAGTCCCCTTACACTTTTTATGGCCATTAACTTGCAAATAAGCCTTCAAAATGGGGCCAGTTGATTTTCAAAGTTCTACCCCCATAGACATGCACAAGTTCGAATTCAATTCAATTTGTATCCAGTAAGCCATTTATCAACAGATCAGAGGAAAACACATACAACATCTATAATAATTAAAATACTGTTAAATGAATACTCTTGTTTAAAGTGCATGCATAGGCAAAACTTATTTTAAAGATTTGGATAGGGTAGTAAAGAAGTAAAAAGTTTTATTTCTGATCTTACTAGGTAGATACAATATACCCCCTCTATCTGTCCTGGTAAATATTGTCAGGGTTGAAAGCCCTTCAAAAGGCAGTCCAAACCCCACCTGCAATAAGGCTGCACTGCACTGACTCCCCTCCACCACCAACTGTCCGTAGGGTTCATTGAGATTCATAAGCAGTGGCCCCTTTATTAAAGGGGTGCCCTGATGTGAATAAGCCCCCTACCCACACCCCCACAACCAACGCCCCACAACTGACTGCAATATAAGCCCTCATAAAGGGGACAATTGTTTTTGAAAGTTCTACCCCCATAAACTTGTATTTAGTTCGAGTTAGAATTCAAACTTTTCCCATGTTCGAAAGTTCGAATTTGAACCGAATACGGGGGTGTTCGGCTCATCACTACTAAGAAGGATGAACTAACCTCTAGGTAAGCTTGTTATGTATTTTATGCCCATATGTTGGTGATCCCATAGATTAGAGAAGGACTATGCTTTACAAGGGTGCCTTAGCATGGCATGTGTCTTCTGATTTTATTTAGATCCTAGAAACAGTTGTTAATTGGGTCCCCTTTGTTGGTGACCAGGGATTAGTGCTAGAATTGGAAATTGTACACATGATACACTGACAAAAGAATGTGGCCATGAGCCCTATTAATGTCAATATTGTGCACGTAGTAAATGGATATAAAAAAATACTGCTACTATCATCAAAGATTAAGGATCTTTCAGAATAATCAAACAAAAGAATTATATACCAAGACAGGTAATGCACAGATTACTAAAAATGTGGACAACATTTTTTTCTAAGGGTGACCATAAAAGGCTTTGAAAGTGATATAACAACAACCACTCATATGTGTTATCAATGGTAATAGTCAAAGATAAGTTTTATTGTAGTTTAGCAGCATGATAATTGCCTTTGTAAAAGGCTAAGTGTTATGTTGTTGGAAGACAGAAGGAGTTAACTATGCTATTGTAGTTTTTGAAGAATTACTGTAAGCCTACTGTAAGCCAACGTCTGTTGCATGAAGAAGTTTCTGTCATATACTGTTCTTTATTTGTTTTCCATCTTCAGTTGTATACAGGGCTGGATTCCCAGCAAGGCCACCGAGGCCTGGCGGCACTGAGCAGAGGGGCGGCACAGGTTTGAAGTCACCCGACGGCCGGAACATGGAGTTCCGGGCGCCGAGCGGTAATTTATTTTCTACATTTAGCCCTGTTTTGCACAAGCAGGGCTAAATGGAGAATAGGAGAAATCACTTGTTTCTCAACAAGTGTTCTCGGCGATGTTGCCGAGATCACTTGTAATTAGACTGCCGGTCCGTCCTCCCCATGCGGCCCCCTCCCTCCCCTGTACCTACCTCTCTCCATGCTGCGTCCTCCCGGCTCCCTTTCTTGCCGCCGCCGTCTTCAGGATTGAGAGCTGTGCTCTTCCCCTCTCAGCTGTCACAGGAGTTCCAGGACAGTACTGTGCTAGAACTCCTGTATTGGAGGTGACAGGTTCAATAAAGAGAACCTGTCACCTCCAAATGCTATCACACAGTGACTTGTTAGCTCCTGTGTGATAGCAATAAAGTTAGGTGAAAAA
>NW_017306304.1:1779823-1812499 GCF_000935625.1 Nanorana parkeri
TAATAAATGAAGTAAAAATAAATAAAGATAAAAAATTATAAAAAAATAAAAAAGTAAAAGATGACAAGATAAATAAACATTTAAAAAGTAAAAAAATAAATTAAAAATAAAAAAAAGCTAAAAAAAGAAAGAAAAAAAACCATAAAAAATTCAAACCATCCCTGCCACCCCAGCTATCTGGTTGGCATTCTCCTCGGTGGGCGGGGTCGCATTGCCGAACCCGGCCTTGAGAGGGCACATTGCCGAACCCGGCCTTGGGGCGGCAGGGAGGGTAAATCCGGTCCTGGTCGGGTTCACCCTAATGTTAGTAATTAATTTGGATTCAGACTATTGCTTTAGCCCTACTTTTCTCACTTTTTTTTCTTATTACAACCTTTTAACAGTACATTCTATCTTCCTCTAATGGTATTTTAAGGATTCACAACACTATAATGATAGCAGTTAATAGGAGAGGCACCTTGAGAGGAAATACAGTATACTGATGGCTAAAAAAAAAAAGAAGGGCAGGGGGCTAGAGCAAGGTCTACACTGTTATATAGGAGTGTGGCCATGTCTAAAAAGACCCTTAACTATAATTAAAATCAATATTTTTAAGGCAGAGAAATATGCTTTGTACCACTACCTGACAGAACTCTACTGTTGAACATATCCATCTTAAGTGCCTTTGTAGCTAAAAACTGAATAGGATGACTCCATGCTATACTGATGCCACAATAATATAGTGAAATAATCTTGTCAAATAGAGTAAAACTAAAGACTACCTGCTCATGGGCATTTGTAAATTTGTTTTGTGTCAAGTGTTTCAATGCCTTCCTCTTTATTAGACATTAGATTTGCTGATGTTATATTAGACAAGTTTATTTCACTGTCAAAATCACTTGAACAGATATTCTCATCTCATGTGTCATTTACCATTTGCATTGCTATTGTCCTTTTTAATGATGTGTAATCTTTTGAGAGCAGACCATATGAAAAAACAAGGCAAGATTTCATGCCTTCTTTTTGAATAGGAATAAATACATGCATACATATATAAAAATAATATGTGTTTACGCTTCCAACCTTATAACATTTAAAAAAGCATTTGATAGAAAATGTAAAAAAAATGTTATCCATATTGGTCTGCCCCATGGGGAAGCCCTTGATTTAAGAAACTTTCTTTTTATTAAAGAAGATATTGCAAATAATGTCGTTCATAACTATATGTAGACCTGTTAAATTTTTTTTATTAAACTGGGAGTTTGGCCTGCTTTTTTTTTTCTTCTTACAATCATCCTTGCAGATATTAAACTGCATCAGCAGCAGCTGTACAAAATAGAGGAAGGGATTTTCAAAGGGATTTGTGTCTCCCTGTCTCAGTGCCTATACTGATCATATTATCATAACTATCACACATAACAAAGCTCTAAATCTGGAATTCAGATAAACTAGTCGGTTCTTTGAAATACAAAAATCCAAACAAATGCTGTTACATTACTTCTCAGCGTTTTCTTCTTTAACATGGATTTTGCAAATTGGAAGATAGGTGATCAGCAGACTTTGTACACAACACACGTTAAGTAAAAATTATCTTCCTCTGTTGACACAGACTAAAATTAGGGTGGGCGGAGGGCATCTTTGTTAGTTTTTTTTCCCTTCAGTTCTATAAAACAAGCATTCCACATAGTAGAAATCAAATGATCATCCTAAAATGAATAGGTTAATGAGTGTGAGGTTAGAGGCTTGTTCAAATGAATAATGGAGAGAGCAGCACTGTTTTGAAGATATTATCTATGTTCTTCTCTATTCTTGAGGATACAGCTCATTACCAAGTGCTTTGTTTAACATGGTAAGTGATGATCAGCAAGTTCACTTTAAATAGCTTGTTGTTTAGGAAAGGACAAATATAGCACATACTTATACTAGTGAGTGTAAATGGACTTGGAGATGCTAGCAAAATCTCTTATTACATTACTATATTTATTTTTCAGGAGCATAAAAGCTAGAATACTGCTAATAAACATTTTCTTGCTCTTATGGTATAACCGACTTGCCATAAACGCCTTTATATGCTTGTAAATGCTCAATGTTGCAGTATAAAGTTACTGTAACACTGCCTTCTGCTGGACATCTTCCATTTATTACTTGAGTGCATTTATTTTATTATGTGTTAGGACTTTAGGAGACTGACTTCTATATTAGCATGCATAACATAAAAACATAGAGCTTAAACCTTTCCCTTCAGACAGATCAGCAGCTCTAGACATGAGCAATGCAGCAAGTTATAGAATCACAGAAAACAATATTTTTTTTTTCTGTTGATAAAAATGTGTTTTTATTTTTAATGTTATCTATATTGCAGAAAAATTCTACATAATCAACATAAAAGAAAATCAATAAACTGCTTTTATTATCATCAAAATAAATAAACCTCTACATCGATAACATATTTAGTTGCTCTTTTTGCTTTCAATATTTTAACTATAGGCTGATATAAACAACATATATTAGATGAAAAGCATTATAGCTATAACTAAGCAAATATTACATTCTTACAATCTCAGTCGTGTACTAAAAGATTTCTTGGTAACTTTATAGGACTATCAACACATATGAATAATGAGAACATTGCATTACAGTATTCTAAAGCACATTATATGTGACTTTTAGAGGAATAAATGTAACTTAATAGAACATTTCTTTGGCACTATAAATCACCTAACATATTGTTGTGCTTTTTTAACCTACATTTGGCAAGCGATTGCATTCATCTATACTGCCCGTAGCAGAATTAATTAGCGACCGTATTCAGCAGCGTGGGAAAAAAATCACTTTGTTTTTTCCTCTACAAGTGAAACTTTGGATACATTGCCTAAGGCCAAATTTAAAAGCGCCCCTATCATGAAAGAATGGAAAATAAGCACTTGCTAGCTGAGACAATTAGATAAAATGTACAATGTTTTGAAAAATGAAACCATAATTCCCCAGAACATGTTGATTCTGATAAAATCACTTAATATATGTATGGGTAAGGATCTTAAGACTTTGTTTTATGATATATCGTGATTTTCATTACAAATGTAGTAAGGCATGCTTTTTCAATGATCATTTAGGTACTTATATATTAATAAATTAATATTTATGAGACACAAGAAAAATACAGTTTTGCTCATATGAAAGTTTTAAATTGTATTAATTATGAAGTGCTTTCATTATTTAAAGATGGGTTACAGAGAAAACATTTAAACAAAAGCAAATATAAAAATAAAATGCACACCTAAATGACAATAAAAAAACAAAAAACATTTTTTTTAAACTATGGTTACAGTTTTTTTTAACTTTGTATTTGTTGTGACTACATTTGTTTTCAGCATAAATACATTTTTTGCAAATACCTGTGTGAACTATAGCATTTAACCTTATCTTGTTGAGACACCCATCTACATACAGTTATATTCGTATTTGCTAGTTAGAAAGCTATTGTTAAAGGGCTATATGTTTTTGTTAGATATATTTTTCTTCTTCTAGAACTGGAATTACTTTCTAATTTTTTCTGTAATGACCAAATACAAATAATTGCATCTCATTTACCATTTTGGTGAAGTTATTATGCTATAAAATGTAAACAAGTCAATGTAAGAGATGCAAAATCTATTGCTTATTCTGTAAATAAAAGAATGCAGTAAATAAATGCAAACAAATATGCTGCCATACAAACATTGCAAACACAGATGTATTCTTTGTATTTAATAGCTAGATTTGAGTTGCATGAACTGCAGATTTGTTTACATTCTGATAATTAGGAAAATAACATATTGTGCATGCTTAATGATACTACAGAACAATGTTTAACTAAAATTTGGAAGTGAAAATCACTTGTTTTATGGGCTTTCACTAAAGCTTTTGCTTTAGTGAAATTATAATTTTGTATTTCATTACATATGCATATACACACTTAATCTCCTATATTTTCGAATAATTGTAATATATTTTGGAGCGAAAATTAAAAAAAAACTATTGGGATGATTGAATTTGGGTTAGAAAGGATGAACTTACCCCTATACCCGAATAATGAAAACTCAACTATATGATGCCATCTACTTATTATGTTGTATGTATGTATGTTTCTAGATTTAAGTTTTATGAACGTATGTAGTGACATGATTTATTAGAAATATATTAACTGATTAAGAAAATATTTATCTTAATCTTATTTAATTAGAATGTATTTTTTTTTACTGTTCCTTTGATTGATTTCTATTAAAATGTACAGTTGATTATACTATGCATATAGTAGCAGAAAGTAGCACCCTCCAACCTCTGATAATATACTGATATTATCCTTACAGAGAAACCCTGAGTAAAAATTTAAAATGAACAAAAAGAGTTAAGAATATTATTTATTAAACAGAGTACTTTGTGCACAAGTTAGGCAAACCTGCATTTGATAAAAACAAACTCTTTACATGATTTTAAAGTCCACAGAAAGTTGCTGATATGGATAAGACATAACCCCTTCAAAAGTACCCACAGATTCTTACAAGAAGTGCAATGCACTCAAGAATGTAGATCTTGTACCTGTTTACATTTCAAAGTCACATTAAAGGTTATATCAAATACAAGTTTACTTCAGTTGGCTGGTACTTCATACAGACATACTTTGTCAGAATTAGTGTAAAATCTTCCCAAATTTGCATGCTTGTAGAAAAAAAATTACATTTGTAAATCTATCATTTGCTTTTTTTGCCTGGTTTTAACCCAAATGTTCTGTTACTTTATTATCTGTGGCTTTGAATGTGCTATCCAGTTAAAAAAATTATAAGCAGGATAACATCATTTCTGCGATCAAGAAAGCAACAATGATTCACTACAGTAAAAGTAAATTTAGCATTTCCTCTCCCGTGACTTCTTTATTAAACTGAAACTGAAACTGTATCTACAGTAAAAAAAAAAATGTTTCTCACAGTTGCCCCTTAATGTAACGTTTAAGAGGTTAGTTAGTTTTCATATACTTTAATTGAGATGGCTTTCTAAATTTACATTTAAAACTACATCGTTTTCTGTTACCATTCCAAATACCATTCCAAACCTTGGTTAATTTTGATAACAAAAGTTTTGTGTGCAAAAATAATGCCATTTTTTTCAAGCAGTAAATCATCAATGGCCAAGGTGAACTTGTATTAGCGTGATCACCCATGGGCTATAAATAAAATGAATAATGCTTCTCCACAATGTTTCTACTGGTAACAATGGAAAATGCTAGAGAAAAGCTGCAGTCATTGACAGATCATGAACGTAACTATTGAGACGATTGTTTAGACAGGTATTTTTAAACAGCCAGTTTCAGGTTTGACTTGAAGAACAGAAATTCTTTTGCGCCACATCTTAAAGCTTCTAGGATAAAATGAGTTGTGACATAGCAGTGAAGATTAAATTTGTAACAGATACAACCGCGCTAAAGAACTGGCTTATGATTTCACAGTGGTATTACCAGACTTAGTGCAGTATTTAAGTGGATGGAATGAAAGCCCGTTACTAGCGGTTGCTTTTTATGTTATAGCACTGTAATATCTTTCAAAGGCCAAAGCAGCAATTGGGTTTTAGGCCTACACTTTTAGTTTTATGACCATTTTATGTTGTTATAAGTGAAGTGCACCTTGCCACTGTTGTATTCAGATTTAGATTTCATCATTTCAATTTCATCCGACATCTACTTCCTGTACTCCAGGTTGTCTGGTTAAATGTCTTGTGGTATACATTTTCTAGCTGTGTTACTATGACTGGTTGCCACTATTGTTTAAAAAAACTTGTGAATATATTTATTAAATGGTAAAGCCAATGTGGCCATATGTTAAAGCTAATACTTATCAGCTTGATTATATTTTTGATTTAACTTCTGGTATACATGACTTAGTTAGAATGCAATATAATCAAGACATTTGGGGAAGGACATGGGTAATTTGTTAACTATAACTAAAAAAATAGCTCTCTTCTGTTTGATAAATACATTGGTTATAATTAATTGGAAGGGTCCTGCCGTTTGAGGACTTGCCTGGATGTTTCAAACTAGTAAAAAGCCAAAATATGGCTTCTTACAAAACAATTAGAAGTTCTCTGTTATTTTTTACATCCTGTGTTAGAATAATGACAACAAATACCCCTGCCAATATAAGGAGTACTTTTTCACTGCCTAATGCTCTAAAGGTGTACTTTTTCTAAAGGAGTACTTTTTCATTGCCCAATGCTCATTTAAAATAGAAATGTTCCTAGACATTTGGAAATGCTAAATAATTCTTGCAACAAGGCAATATCTACTTGTAATTTTGTTAGAGAGTTCCATATATATGCAAATCCGGTATTCTGTTTTGTACAGTAAAACATTATACATGTCTTATGAATAATGAAAGCTAAGACTACCCATGCAGATGGTAACGAAGACAGAACCCTCAAAAACCATTTGTGTGTTACATGCTTGTCATGTGGTAGACCATTAATCATCCTTTGGTGATTCTTCTTGCTTTTTACTCCTCTACTTTACCATCTCCTTCTAGAGCTACTGGTTTGTGGCTAAAATGTAGTTTTCAATGTTGATTCATTTTTTGTTACAAAACACTTGTTATCACATAAACAGAAATCTTCCAAATTTGTAGAAATTCGACATTGAATCCATTCCTTCCCCTTTCAATAAAAATAGAGTATAAAACTTTTATGTGAGGAATACCAACCTTAACAATCCAAGCAGCAAGTAAATAAAGGTTTTCAGTGCACCAAATGAAGGATTTACTCACTAAAAACCATAGCTGGGCTGCTGTAAGCATTTTAGAGATGTACTGTTTCTTTACTATTCCTGTTAAAGATTTTCTGTCATTTAGCTAGCCCTTTTACACTTTGCAGTGCAATTCAGCTTATTTTTTAATATCCAGCATTCCCTTTGACCATTGTTTCTTATTTTTCCAATGGAACTTTAGGTGGACCTTGATTTGATGCCAGAGGGATAGAGATTTGCACCATAATTATAATTTTTCAAAAAATACCTCTGCCTTTAAGGATTATTAGATGTAATAAACTATGAGTAACAATGACTGTCTGTATTTTAAGTGAAACAAACTGAAACAATAAACATTTAATTAACCAGAGAACTAATTCATATTAATTAAGGATGCTCCAATACTAGTATCGGTTCCAATACTGGGCATTTTGGTGAGTACTTGTATTTGTCAAAATGCCCCTAAACCAATACTGGCACTTTACATTTTTAAATAGAAGTGGCTACCGTAAGCTCCTGCTCTTGCTGGGGACCTGCCTTGCAAGGACTTTGTGGTGCCTGTTTACAGCGGCTGGCCGAACATCTCCTCCTCCTTCCCGCCACCTGCACAGCCATGGTGACACTCAGCACAGCCCTGGGGAGACCCACACCTGCCCGCACAACCCTGGTGAGACCAGCACCCACCCGCACAGCCCTGGTGAGATCCTTCACACAGCCCTGGAAAGACCCTGTATGCAGCCCTGGAGAGACCCTGCATGCAGCCCTGGTGAGATGCTGCTTGCAGCTCTGGTGAGGCCCTGCAGGCAATCCTGGTGAGACCCACATGCAGCCCTGGTGAGATCCTGCATGTAGCCATGGTGAATAACATAGAGTATGTAACTTCAGATTATTCTGCATTGCTTATAATGTATTGCTGGAATTTGTAGTCCCTCTACAGCTCGCATAATGTGTTTGCTGGGAATTGCTGGCGGCCATTTATTTAATAAATAATGGTAACGTGTTTCACCATGAATGAATGGTGGAGCCCAGAGTTAACTTATATTGTATCTAAACCCCAAAAAAGAGAAAGAAAAATATATACACTGTATACGTTATATTGCCTTTTGCACGTTTTAATATATTATGGCTACATTAGTTTCTAATTTCATGTTTGTGCCTTTATTTTCAATTGGTAATCCTGTCAGTAACACACTTCCTGTGCTGGAGTAACAACACTCATTCACTGTACTGTAATTATGGAGCCACAGTGCTGTCACCTTAGCGTCTCTCCTGATTTGACCACACACCTTCCCCCTTCTTATTTCCAGAACATGAGGGGGTTTCGTCATTTACAGAAGGTAGCTGAGAAGGGTGAAAAACGTATTTTGCAATTTCTGTTTAGTGCACAGGAAGTTGCAATGATATTGGATGATACCTAGCCTGAAAAAGAAAACAAATGCCACTACATATTATATTTCATATAAGAAATTATAAGTTGCAGTATATTATATTTTCTTTCTTGGGTTTAGTTATAAGTTAAAAAAGATTTATGGGGGTAACCTTTTTATCCCATGGTTCTCTTTAGGGTCATGGGAGGACATTTACTAACATCCTCCGGTGATCCAAAGCTCAGTCTATAGCAGGCTATTGCTCGCTAAATACCGAGAGAGCCGCAGCCGGGATGGATTTTGACAATACTGTCAAAATCCCCACAGCTGGCTGATTGACAGTGGGATCTGCCTATCTAGAGGCAGAGCCAGCTGTGCCGGCCCCCTCCCCTGTCCATCCCACTAGCCAGCGCTGGAGGATCAGAGAGGGGAGGGGGGAATCCATGTGGGGAGCAATGACTGACAGTCACTGCTCTTTGCAGGGAGATGATCGGGAAGTGAGCGAGCGACGGTATGTGTTCGCTCACTTCCTGATCTATAGAGTTTCAATGTCACATGTCGGCTCAAACTATGAGGACACCTCATGGTTCTTCTTTAAGCTTACCTTTAGTAAATCAGGCCCATTAGTGTTGTAATGAATACTTTACACATACCTGAGCATTACAACTGATATGGGAACTAAATTTTATTTGATTTCCTAAGGAAAACTAAATTATAACATTTTTTAGAAACCAGCCACATTTAAACAGTGTGTACACATGTTCAAAAATGTTTTTTTATTAATTTTACTGACCTTCATAATATTTACTGCAAACATACATAGCAGTATATTAAACTGGACAGCATGCAACCAATTTCCTCTTTGTTGCACATTTTCTTTTGAACGAGATTACAATGAGAATGAATAACAAAGCCTGTCTAGGCTGACTAGTACTAAAACATACAATATATGGAAGCAGTATGATATGAGGTGTAATAAAATGTATCTAAAAGAAAACCCAAAAATGTAATATAATGCAGCTTACCAGTCCTTAAATGTGGTGGCTGCATTAGTTTTTTCTCCTCTGGCTTTTTTCCAATTATTTTCACCTTGTAATCCTGAAAATAACACACTTCCTCTCCTAGGGTGACTACAGTCCCTTCTCCAATGTATCTATGAAGGAAATGTCTATGTTCATCTCCATAATCATGTTAAGGGGAACCTTAAAACAAATCATTCTCCTGTACATGAGACAACATTTGAGGTGGACACAGGTTCACCTTATGTCACCTCACTTTACACTTCAGTAAATCATCATCCCACAGCACATACTAGTTCCAGGAAAATAGCACAGATTTAGCTTCCCTGCCCAAGAACCAGTATGAGATTCATGGGTCAGAGACTAGCTAATTTTAGCATAGCCTTCTCACAGAAATGTTTGCTTCATGATATAATAAGTCTTTATTTCATAATGCTATAAGCTTTTGTAAAATTTGCTTGGTGTAATAGTTTATTTTGCAAATTGCACATCCTTATTATTAAATATGACAGTTTATAGGCCTTTAATGCACACCTTACCTAAACATATAAAACATCGCTGTGTAGGTTTTTGCAATAGCAAATACAAAAATGTCCCATGCTTATTCAGAAGGGGGGGACTGAGATTGTATCCTAGGTAATAATATTAACTTCAGTTAAAACTGACATGTTTCAGGGCCATGACTCTAAAGAAGGAGCTTGGAACATTTTAGTATTTTCATTCCCTTTGGTCCTTCCAGTGTAAAACTCTAAAAAATCCATCTTGGCTTGCACCCTCTCCCATTGCCATCTAC
Organism: Nanorana parkeri; assembly: GCF_000935625.1. Taxonomy (NCBI): domain Eukaryota; kingdom Metazoa; phylum Chordata; class Amphibia; order Anura; family Dicroglossidae; genus Nanorana; species Nanorana parkeri. The sequence goes on from NW_017306304.1 coordinate 1,789,748, forward strand.
CTAATGAGAGAGTTTCAGCATCTGTTGGTGTGACCTGGAGTTCCTTTGGGTGATTTATTTGGTGGTATGTCCTTATCAAGTCACTTCATTGTAAGTGCAATTTTATCTTTCATATTTATTAAAGTATTTTTACCTGCACTATCCAGTATGCCCAGTTCCTGCATTCTGTGCTGAATACTGTGTTTTATTTAAATGAATCCACAACTGATCATACCGCCAGATAACGATATAAAAGCACTTGATCTAATCGCTGCCTCTTTCCCATATACAGTATATATCTATAGTCAATACAATAAAAAAAGTGGGGTTTCATATGAGGCCTCAAAGCATTGCTACATAAATTTTATATTTAAAACATGATTTATTCCATAGAAAAAAGTTTAAAATACATACATATTAGTGCATAGTATTTGCACCAATCTACATATAGACAAAACACAGTATTTCAGCCCCTGGTGATTCATAATGTCCATATCTCTAATCATTCTAGAAAATTCCAGTCACATATACATGCTGTAATTTTAGTAAAAAAGAGATGTAGTTGCAAATGCTTTCCAACGCGTTTCTCTTACACAAGCTTCGTCAGGGGAATTTTAATCGTCAAATTTTCAAACGTAAACGAAAAGTTTTTCAAAGAGATGTCTGTCAGTCTGTCAACAAGTGAGGATAAGAGGCAGCTGGGGACTACTGGTTGAAAAAACGCCCCTAAGGCAGGTGTGGGTTAAATGGTATTACCCGGAACCATTGAAGGACAGGTATTCAGGAGTCAGGAACAGCACCCATGTGTTATTTCACTGTTATCATGTGGGTAAATGCATATGTCCATCAACCTTATATGGATTGTATTAAGAAAAACTCTCCTCTTTTTCTACCTAGTGTTATATGTGGGACCTTCAGGGTCGGTCTCAGCTGCCTCACATAACTGTCTTGAGCTTCACACTTCATAGTGTGAAGCTCATAGCACTTCAGAAACATAGGAGGAAATGAGGGAGGGGACAACAGGCAGGGAGAATCAATTGTCAATGATGTTCCTGCATCTTCAGCATGCTGCTAAGTTGGCTTCAGTGATGAGGAGGGTGAGGTGTATGAAGAGGTCCCAGACCATACCTGGGTCCCAGAGATAGTAGAGGAGGAAAGTGAGGCAAAGACACCATATTAATATGTGTATAGTATGTGTGTTTGTTACCAAAGTAATGTTGCAGAATACATTTTGGCCTAAATGTATGAATAAAGATTATTTATGCAATATGTTTCATAACAGCAAATAAAAAAAATCATCTTTTCTTCAAAAATGTGGTATTTTTTATTTGTATTGTAAAAAAATGCAGTGATTATTAAATACAACCAAAAGAAAGCTTTATCTGTGTTAACAAATTATATACACTTAATTTGGGTACAGTGATGTATGGCTAAGTAATTGCCAGTCAAACTATCACAGCACTGTAAACAGAAAAATGGCCTGGACAGGAAGACAGGAAGGGAGTATAACATGCTAGTCCTGAAGTGGTCTCTACCTTTGAAATTGCAGCTTTGAAATGTCAGCCTAGAAGAAAGGCTTAGATACTGTGCATCAAATCTGTCAAATATTTTGAATTTTGTTCTCAGTAAAAACGAAGTGTAATTTTTCATTCCATTTGAAACCTGCCTAGTCTCTTCTTCTAAATTTGTATCCTAATAAAGAGGCTAATATTTGTGCAACAAATCTGTACAATGTTTCCAGCTTTTTGATTCAGAAAAAACACTGAAACTGTAATTTTTATTTCAGCATAAATGCTGGCTCATTTCTGGAATGTGGGGATGTGGTTTCAAAGTGTTTTTTGTGCACATTTTATTAAACTTTGCAAACAATACAGTGTGGTTCTAAAAAGATAATTACAAGCTATGTTATGAAGCATGTTTTGCCTGTGGCAATTTGTACTTAGTCAATGGCTTTATCTTTTTTTTAACTATAGCTTTTAAATTTGTTATGTATGCTACTTCCACAGCTCAATTCTGGCCTATTACTGCTACAAAAAAAATATAGGGGGTCTATTCACTAAGCTGCCGAAGGATCTAGCCATAGCTTCGCCCCAGGACTGCTTCGGTTCAGCAGAACTGAAGGGCTGCTGTACAGGCTATTCACTATAGCCCACACAGCTTCTGAAGTTGGCCGAGCGGCTCAGTCGAGCCGAAAGACATATGCCGGCAGCCTGCTACTGACAGCTGGGCAGAGCCAGCCGTCATCTCATGGCTGGCTCCGGCCACTTGCAGAGACACATCAGCGTCCCCTGGTTACCAGGTAATCAGGGACGCTGATCTGTCATTACTCTCCCGAATGCTCCGGGAGTCAGAAAAAAAAATAGCAATGTATTGCTACATTCCTATTGGCTATTTCAATTTGCAATAGCCAATAGCAAACTAGCTATTGCACCCGCCCACTGCTGCTATCAATCTGCAGAGGGGACCAGAAGTTCTCCATCAGGTCCCCTTCTAGTGATTGACAGCAGCAGAGGGCGGGTGCAGTAGCTAGTTTGCTATTGGCTATTGCAAAATGAAATAGCCAATAGGAATCTAGCTATACATTCTTATGGTGTTTTTTATTTTATTTTATTCTGACGGCAGCAGAACCGCCCGGACAATAGAAAACAGTTGGGCGGAGCTAACTGTCACTGCTAGCTCCGCCAAATCGTTTTCCATTTTGTTTTCTACTTTTTAAAACTATTTTTCTATTCTGCTCGGTACCATTCTGCTTGGCTATTCACTCACTGCTGTTCGGCATCTATAAGAATAGACCAAACAGCAGCGAGTAGCCTGCCAGAAGTTCGGCTTAGCCGATCCAGATGTTGGATCGGCTGAGTCGAACTCCTTCTGCACTTCGGGTCGGCCGAACATGCTGAGCACGATGTACGGCTGATTTCAGCTATTCACTCACTGCTGTTCGGCATCTATAAGAATAGACCAAACAGCAGCGAGTAGCCTGCCAGAAGTTCGGCTTAGCCGATCCAGATGTTGGATCGGCTGAGTCGAACTCCTTCTGCACTTCGGGTCGGCCGAACATGCTGAGCACGATGTACGGCTGATTTCAGTCGGTGTACGGCTGAAATCAGCCGTACAAGCCTGAAGGGAATAGCCGATGGCAGCTTAGTGAATAGACCCCATAGTGTCTTTGTGAAAACTACCAAATGAATACTTTTGTTTTCAGTGGAAACCAATAATTTTAATTTGCTGCTGTAAGTAAGCCAAGGAATAATGTATAAGAAAACAAAACTATTACTCATGGAATTATATGATGCCAGAATACGGTGTCCCTAACACTCTCCCAGTTCTGCAAAACCACTTAAACTACATGGTTTTGTTGGGCACCAACATTTTCTGCATAAGATAAACTATTACATTTGTAACGAAAAAGAAAAAAGTGTGATCTCTCTCTCTCTCTCTCTCTCTCTCTCGCGCTCTCGCTCTCTCTCTCTATTGCTCATGCTCCCCAAACCCCTCTTTTACAAATTGAATCGGATGAATCCTGGCATTGTCATCATGGAATATGCCTGTGTCATCTGACCAACTGATCAACCCCAAATCATAACACTGCCTGAAATCCAGGTGTTAACTTTTTTTTTTTTGGCCAGACAGTGTATATATACTGTATATACAATATATGAGAGGTAAACCATGGTCAGGATCCTGGAACCCGGAGGCTTTTTAGAAACTTGGTGAGTGGCATGATGATTGGTGAGTGATTTTGGTGTTTACCAGCACCCATTCATTTAGCAGCTATGCGCACAGCCCTTATGGTATGGAGGCAGGCTAATGTTCAGGGCTTCACCTAGGAGAAAGAGGAGGTCTCCAGTTGTGTACCAAGAGTCTAGGTCAGCAAATTGTTTGTAAGACTCTTGGTAGGACACAGAAAAGGGCCTGAGGCCTGATGTAAGCCCAGCGGTACTGCAAGAGAAAAACCAGGAGTCTAAATGCATGTTTTTTGTAAAGAGAGATGTTGAACAACCAGGGCAAGGGCAACTGAAGTATGCTTTGAGAAGTTTATTTTTATAAAATTAGGCAAGAAAGCCCTAAAAAGATGATTTACAAATAAGTGGCCGCATCCTTAATGCTCTACAGTACTGTTTGAAGCTAGTTCTCACAATATATATATTTAATATATAAACTTAGGAATAAAAGATATCCTTTGGGAACTGATTAGCAAACACAAATTACAGTTCTTTATATTTTTGTTATAAGGCATTCATTGATTTACATTCATGTTCTCATTTATCTAACAGTTAAGAATGTTAAATTAAAGTAGGCTACCTTGCCCTTGTGTGCAGTGCCATGCTGATAGAGTTTCATTCTTTGAAAACCAATCAGATTTCATTTTTTGAAAACAATGGTATACATTTCACGCCAGACCAATTGCTGCAAAGGTGACCATTGCGGCTTTGTTTCAGTGAAACTTCATAGAGGTTAAAATGTCTTCTGTTCGTTTTCTTTTGCAGCATTGCAGACATTATACTGTTTGCAGCTGTCTCACTTGCAGAATTGATATAGATTAGTGTGTATATAATGTCATTGAGGTTATAGATGCAGATGGAACAAAGGCTATACTTAGGAAACAATGTTATACTCTGACCATGAATTAATTATTGGTTTATCAAAACACAGTAGTACCTAACTGAAAGAGCCTATAGTAGTGTTGCTGACATCTCATTCACAAACACTACACAGTTACAGTAATTGAAGCTCTGAATAATTAAAATACAAGTCATAATGATCAGATTTAGCTTACATAGCAAACTCGCTATTTTAACGGTAGCTTTTGCAGTGCAGAGCGATTGATATATTGAACCATACTGTTGGCATATCAGTCAAGCAATTAAATTTGTTTACCAAAAAACTCATGTCTTCTCACCTTTATTTTGAAAGAGTTACCACAACATTCTCATGATTCCTTTGTATTTGAAAAGGAAAAATCTAAGAAAATGTATATTGTACATATAGGGGTCTATTCACTAAGCTGCCGTAGGCAGCCGATTGAATGACTGACCTAAAGCGAAGTGAGCCGAACGCTGTTCGGCTATTCACTTCATGCTTGTACGGCTGATTTCAGCCGTATATCGTCTGAAATCAGCTGTACATCGGCTGGCTTCGGGTCGGCCGAACATGCTCAGCATGTGCAGAAGGAGTTCGACATCGAAGCTAGCCAAAGGACCGGCCTAAGCTACAGCTAGATCCCTCGGCTGCTTCGTGAATATTGAATCCAACTGTTTGAATAGGGGTAGTTTCCTTGATTCTTTTTTTATGTTTCTAGGTTAATGGCCTGTCTACATGCTGTTCCTACAACCCTTATAATGACTTAGGGTCAATTTTATTTTCTATTTTTGTCTAACTTTTGTAAGTTTTTACATTGATATTTTAAATCTTTGTTTTGCTATATATGTAAAACCTTTTACATATAAACTTTTTAGCTCTATATGAAAAGAGCTGGCAAGTGGGATGGTGGAGTGAGCCTCTTCTCTAACTCATTAATTTGTTTAAATTTGAGCTTGAGGAAAGGGCTTGAGAACAACATGGCAAACATGTGATCTTTATTGAGGACTGTCAAGGTTCATGAAACAGGAATGAGATTTCAGGCCCAAATATCCTTATTTATTTACAAACACTCAGTTGATAATACCAAAGCACATTCCTCAACTTTGCAGTACCCAGGACTGAACTCCAAACAGTCTACACAAAGAAAGTCTCTTTTGCATTCAAGCAGCTCTTGGCACACCCACAAGAAGACCCCCTGTACAGATCTTTTCAAATGTTTAGGACACACACACCCATCCCCCAGCCAGGTAACAAACAATAGGTGGCAGAAGCTTATCCAAACACTGCAATAGCAAGAGCAACATATTACAAATATAATACAAAATCATTGATAAAACTCATGCTCTGTGCTCTACACAAAGAAAGTCTCTTTTGCATCCACGCAGCTCTTGGCACACCCACAAGAAGACCCCCTGTACAGATCTTTTCAAATGTTTAGGACACACACACCCATCCCCCAGCCAGGTAACAAACAATAGGTGGCAGAAGCTTATCCAAACACTGCAATAGCAAGAGCAACATATTACAAATATAATACAAAATCATTGATAAAACTCATGCTCTGTGGCAAGGGCAAAAACAGCCTAAGAGCAATGTAAAAAAACTAGCAGCCATGTTTATGGGGAAGATTTCATGACTACTCATTAAATAGAAGTCATCAGATAGAAAATAAAATGTAGGCCATTCAAATAAAACAGGTTTGTATTTGTAGTTGGAAGTTGATTTATTGTATTCTCACATTGTAAAGTAACAGTTTGTACAGTTGATTCTGCTGAATGCATTATGGTGGTGCATCTTTGTTAACCCAGCCTTACAAACAATATTATCATTACCAGTCACTTTCTACCAGTAGAGAAGAGCAAAATGGTTTGTGTGAACCAGCATTTAACCCAGTTTCAGGAAATTTGCTAGATGCGGATATTCCATCCTGACCTCCATATGAAAATGCGGTGACTGTGGGGTCACCTACGAGGGTTGCAAATGTTGTAGTTTACTGTGGTAGGCTAACAGTTTTACAGTTATTTTTATATTCAATGCTAAAGTGAATCAGATAATTTATAGGTATATCCTTTTCTGTGAAAAGTGTTTTATAGAACACAGCCAGGTGTATCTGTGGTTTTAGTTGATGTATCCATTAGTGGACGGGACACCTTGCCCCAGCCATGCCCGCCTGCTGCATCTATTGCACAATTTCATTTTTTATTATATATATATAAAAAAAATTAAACGAAAAACTTTTTTCATTGGAATCAACCTCCTTGCAAGGACCCTGAAAAAAAATCTGCATGCCTTGTGCAAGGAGGTGATATTTCCTGTAGTGCTGTCTTACCATCTAATAAAATCTAAAAATAATCTTACTTTTTTTCATTTTGCAGCCTAGTCTTAAATTGTAATGATGCTATCTACTCTATCTACCTACCTATCAGGATGCTAAATTTGGTTTTGTATGATACATTTTGGTGGTGCATTTGTTTTTATCAATAGCCTTCCTTTCTGGAAGTTGTTTATAGTTTTTACTGATTCTTAAAACTTTCTTGATTCTTTGTTGTGGTGCGACTTCAGCCTGTCAAAGATATATGAAAGAATTATGTATTAATTATTAATCATTATCAACCATCAGACTTCGAGTCCAAGGTGCTGTTGATGCTGATGCTGCATAGTGGTGCTTCAACACCCTGAAAAAGTATAGAAAGAAAATCTTTCTTTTTGGGCTAATATTCATTGTTTATCCAAAATGCTGATGTTGTAGATGTTGCATCCAATGAAACTGTCCAAAGCTTGGTCACTTTGACCAACATATATCTATGGTGTAATGGTAATAGATGTTTTAAAAATAAAATGAAATCCTATTGAATACACATCATATTAAAAATATTTCAAAGTCAGATGAAATGATATTATATTTGTAGCATTATAGTCATAACATGCTAAAGCCACTAATGGCTAAAAATACAAAAAAATGAGTGTCTCATAGAACTATTTCTGCCCAACATACCCAAACATATTGCTCAGTACATTGTAAATAGCCAGTGACTAGCAAAAGATACCAAATCTTTCTAACCTACCTGATTCTGGTGTCTGAAAATGATCTGTGGTTGCTGACTTGTGATTTGTTTCTGTTTTTATAGGCAAGGAATCATACAAATAATTTACAACTGGATTCTATGTATGTCAAGATACTGAATTGCAGTGGTTCTCTTCTGGTTTCTTTGTATTCATTCCTTTTTTAGCTAATTTTATTTTGACAAATACAGTCAGAAGAGTTTAGTTTATCCGTAATGTATTCTAAGGCTGATGACTTACTTGCAATCTCATCACTGATGACAATTCACCGTCAATAGGACCACTGAAAAATGCAGTGAATATACTGATCTGCTTCCGCAGGTTGGTAAGCGACTGGATAAATGAGCAAGGTATTGCTTCCTGATGGAAAAGCTGTGAGTGAGAGAACAGCAGCTCACTCATACAGTCAGTGAGGGAGGAGCGACTTCTGCAAACAGGTAAGTATTTTTCTGCCCTACATAATGATCTTGTCATTGGTGAATTGATATGGAACCTACTGTATTAGAGAATATATTTAAAAATGCTTTGAGTACCCAAATGGAAACATCATGTTAAATAATTATGCACTGTTCACAAATAGAGGTTCTCCTTTAGCAAGAAAAAACTGAACCCATATGTTTTGTAACTTTTTTGTGGATTAAAAGATCTCTTGCCTGTTGTTTATGATAAGACACCTTGCCTTCATTCAGTTGTTGCCACTTTAAATGTCTGATATATAAATAGCCCAGCTGTTTAGAGTACTACACTTTTTTATATCTTCTTCACCCACAGAAATGGACAACTTATAGTGACACTAAACTCAGGAGTAAAATTTTAAAAATGCATTCAAATACCTTGACTATTAACAAAAATGTATCTTATTTGTGTATCACTCGACTGTAGATCCTCAAATCTTCTATGAATTTGTGCTGACACTGTCCTTCCTTCTGGAGGGTGGCTACTTTTGTTCCCCATGGTCCCTGTGTATGTGTATGTGTTGTACAGTACACACCGCTCCAAGCTCACTCCCATGATGAACTATAATTTTTATACAAATTAGTAAATATCCTGGGAGATTGTAGTCCATCACGGGAGCAAGCTTTGAGCAGTGGCTACTTTACAAAACACACAAGGACCATGGGGAACAAAAGTAGCCACCCCCCAGAAGGAAGGACAGTGTCAGCACCAATTCAGAGATGATTTGAGGATCTACAGCTGAGTGATGCACAAATAAGATACATTTTTGTTAATAGTTAAGGATACCTGAAAGCATTTTTAAGATTTAGCTCCTGAGTTTAGTGTCAGAATTGCAGGATTGCATGCTCTAATTGGGCACCCCATGATCTTTTATGGATTTATAGAGCCATTTCTACCTGTTAATTTATTTTTTATTTACCCTTAAAAAAGATACATAATTATTTGCAATAAGACATTTTAGTGAGATAGAAGTTAGAACAATTAGAAACAGATGACAACAGATTAAAATGTAAAGGAAAGACAAAATTGAATACAGTTCTGGTAGCCTGAATAATATTTTATGTATGTTTTCTCTCTTTTGTAATAATTCATTTGTAGTTTATTTTGTATGACTAAATTCATAACCTGAGTAAATGATACTTGATTCTTTGATGTAGCCCTTTTCTTTTTTAAGACTATACAAGTGTTCAATGTTTATATAGGAAAACCATAGTAACCTCTAGCTTTAGAGTCGGACATTTCAGTGAGGTATTTCCTTCAATAAAAGCCCCTAAAATGTTCTTAAAATTCTTTGTAGGCAATGTGAACATAATCAGCTGGTGACAGAGCGTTTCTAATGTACTTCTTTCCATCTGATATGTTTTGCTATCACAACCCAATGAATATAAAAAAAATATCAGCTGTGGTATTTTCATTCATCTTAAATTTCACATTGCTTATTATTTGGTGCCTTTATGAGCAGTTGCTTGACCATAAGAGATATAGTTGCTTTATATGACCAATCCTTTGTACAACTGGTGCTGCAGTCATAGCATTTTCAGGACATATGTAGAGATATAGAAAGCTGTTTCCAACTGAGGCAAACTTTTACTACTCTGCATTTTCATGGATTGAACTGATGCCTACAGTGAACACCTTCTATGATACATTACTCCCGTACAACTGTCTTTATTTAAAGATGTCTTGTAGAATAGTTTCTTTTTATGGTTTAGTTAATAATTACAATTTCTAAGTGGTGTAAGCTTTAATGATATATCTGTTCAGCATGGATAAACTTTGGATCCAGGGATATGCCTGGACATTTACAAATATAATATGCCAGGGCTGTAGCGTCCATGGGGCGAGTGAGGCACTCGCCTCAGGCGCAGCTGAGAAGGGGCGTAGCCAGGGCTGGCCTGGCTGCGCCCCCTCGCCTCTGTTGCCATGGCGAGCACAGGGCGCCATTGGCAACAGGGGCGCCATGTGGCCAACACAGCCGCGGCTCGGCAGGGAGAAGAGGAGCGGTACAGGGTACAGCTTCTCCTCGGATCCCCACTGCTCTCCCCCGCCTGTATGGACAGAGGACTCTGTGTCCTCAATCTCTTTTTCTATTTCAAAAGGGAAATGTCAGGGGTCTGCTTAGACCCCTGATATTCCCCCGAAGCCCCCCAACAGTAAAAAAAGAAAAAAAACACCCACACACACATTATTAGACATGTGCAAAGACTAAAAATTTGTTTTGGACGAAATGAACAGAAACTACAAATGTTTTCATTAGTTTCGTCAAATTAAACAAATTTTATGCTATTTTGAATTTGGCCACCAGCACATTCTGCGCATGCGTTCCGCCATCCTGGAGGTGGGGAGCATTACGCCACATGACGCCGTGCGTGCACAGCGATGGGCGACATAACACGTCTGTTGGGGGGCACAATTTTCTGTTCTTGCCTCGGGCGCAAAAGGAGCTAGCTACCGCTCTGTAATGAGCCCAACCTTAACTATGTTACCAAAAAGTCTATGTACAACATTAACTCTGAATCATACATTTATAAAATACAAGAGAAAGAAAAACACAATAGCATGGTGAGGAAAAAGGAACTGCTCCTTGTTACAACCTACGTAAATGGGGAGTTGTAAACTATTACGTATTGTTTTGTTCAGGTAAGTATGAACTAAAAAGTATTCAAGTTCCTATTATGGTTCTACCAAGTGCTACCAAAAACCGTCATAAAGAAAATCCTACACAAGACATTTTGTAATTACCTTTCTACATCATGCATTAGTCATTTACTTTTGTAAAACTATAAAAAAGATTTAAATGTTGCTACTTTGGAACCATAGCAACACCAGTGCATGTAGAACTCCCTCCTTTTATGTACAACACTGGAACTCATCCAATGATTAAAGCAGGCAGACCTACTATGCCCTTAAAAATAGAATGTCGCTGGAATGCATATGTCTGTTTCAGCAGATCAGCAGCAGCTAAAGCTTTGCAATGAAGTCTGCTACAATTATTGAAATGTATATACTTAATGAATAATGACGATTTTGAAATATATTTAAAGTACATGTTTACGCTTTTACTTTGTTGCAAAGCCAACTTCCAAATCCAAAATGCCTTAAAAGTCAGAATAATATATATATTTTATTATTCATGGCTTACATCTCTGTAGAAATCCACCTTTTGGATTACATAAACTGTTATTGATAAGTTAAGATTTTTCCTCCTGCAAAATGAGACCCCATGGCTGGGGGGAGGGACAAGGAAGAGGATTCTACCATGGAAATCTCACTAATACATATATAAAATTTTAGTTCTGGATAAAAGTCTTCTATTCTTCTGTTCTATCTATGGTCAACCCTATAATCCAAATTGGATGCCAATGTGCATTTACTGTGGGCAAACATTTAGTTTAAAGCTGATACAAAAAATTTCAGAATGTTAGTTTTAATATCACAGAGTTGCAGCATTTGTGTGCTATATGAATAGTTTTATAAAGTCCCTATTAATACTGAGTTCCAGTGGGATACTAATAATTATGAAAAGCAAAACCACCTCTCACCATCAGCATATCAAAACAAGACACATGCAGATGTACTACAGAATGCCTCAAGATCATTGCATAACCATTGTTGTGTTGATAAGATTACCCAAAACATACTTAAGGCAAATAGGCTGTTCACTTTCCAAGGGGATTTTCCTTTAGCCTAGTGAATGTGGTGAAAAAATAAAAATACTGAATTTTTACTTACACATGATTAAATGGTGGACATCAGCAGAACGTCACCTTATTCATTAAGCTAAGGAAAAATTCATTTGTAAAGTAAAATTTTACTTGCAAATTGAGCAGCCTATTTGCCTAAATCACCCCAAAGAGTCAGGAATGGGCAGCAGCAGACTGCACTAGTTTAATGAATATTGCATGCACCATCTACTGTTTAACGTAGAGCAGATTAAGCTGTCACTGTAGCTGCAGTGTCACTGGACAGGAAGTTTGTGGAAATCTGCAACATTCTGGACATAGACAGCAATAAAAAGCTGTCAGGGTTCTAGCCTTTCCCTTCTCTACTAAAAAAAATATTTCCGTGTGTGTTACTGTTGCAGATGTTTTCTCACTTCCTGTCCGGTGAAATGGTTGTCACCAGAACAGTAAGTGGTGGGAAAGCTTTCTAGCAGAAGACCAGATAGCAACGAAACCCAACAGGATTTATACACTTTCCCCAATCTGTCCAAAACTTTAAAAGAAATGGCTGAACATACATTTTAATTCAAAGCACACACGAACACAAGAGAATGGTATACTGGAAAATCTAATACATTTTACAAAGGATGGTCTAATAAATTATAGCCATAATACATTTTCAAATTCTTCTTTACTCTTTGATAAGGTAGTAAAGCCAGGAAGAAAGGTTGCCAAAACCTTAAAGATTTTTTATTCAGAAGACAAACAATCTAAGCAACTATTGCATGCAGGGTACTCTGTAAGTCACCTTCTGCTGTTTAACAAATAAATATTACTGCAAAGTGCAGTGATTAATTTTGTGACTAATTTTCCGCAGTGCAACTAGCCAAAATAGCACCTTGGAATTTTTGAGTGGAACCCTTTGATAATCCACACACTGTGAGTGGTATACTGTATATATTTTCTTGTATTATTCCTTGAGATAGTTGAGAGTGAGTTTTTTAACTCACAAATACCAACAGTAGGGCTATTACAGAGTGCTGATAAACAATGAAAATGACATCCAGAGGAGCCTTATCTGATTTATTTGCCTCCCTATTTAACCTTCCCATGTACACTAGCAGAAAGTCAGCTGAGAGACAGTTCTAAGTTTATCTTCCAGAGAAATTTCCTAATGAAAGCATCTTCCAATATGAAAAAAATGCAAACAAAAACACAGAAGGAATGAAACAAATGGCAGACCTGTAAAATAACATTTTTCAGCAGCAGTTGCCTGAGCCCAGTACTTCTTTGAGAAACAGCCTGTGCATCTGTTTGCATTCTTCACATTGTGCTGTGCGGGTGACCTGGATATTGTTCCACATTAAAGAATTCTTTGTCTGAGCATAAAAAACGAATTGTTCTTCCATGTCACAAAACATTTTTGCTTTCCTAAAGAAATACTGCCTTGCAGGTCAAAATGCAGTAGATTTATACAAATTAAAAAAGGTTGAAAGGGGAATGCAGAGAAATGATATGTGTTCAAGAAGGACTTGCCTGTTACACTTGTGCACGATGATAGATCTGTGCGAAATGTAATCCTGATTAAAAATACATGTGTGGAGCCTTTCATATAATAAACTGTTTTCATATGATTTTTAGGGATCCTTCATATAGGCAGATAGGTCTCAGAAAGCACCCATGGTAAATGCAACCCCTTGAATTTGTTTGTCGTTGAATGGAAATTGTTATATTTTAAACTGCTGCAAGAACATCTATAATAGTACAGAAAACAAAAGACTGCAACAAATGACTAGGAAAGATATTCAGTAGTGTACACAGTATTTTGGAAGCATTATGATAAGCTTCACCCCCTGTACTACTTAAATATACCCACTGGTTCAATGAAAGAAATACCTCAGCCCCAAATAACTAAACTACGCCCATTCTGTATATTGTCAATGTTCAGAAATTAGGTTGTGAAGGGCTTGGTTTCTCTTACAGAAATATTGTGATTTGTGATTTAAACTTATCAAACTTAGTATTTCCATAACCTGTCCTTGCTGCATTGTAGTGGTATCAGTATGGAGAGCAGACTTTCAGGGGTGTATTTGGAAACAATTCACGGAGCCATTCAACCTGTGAAACTCTGAAAATATTAATTCTGTGCGAATGGAGGAAAAAATTAGCATTCATAGTATTTTTTATTTTCTTTAATATAAGGAATACAACATTATGGCCACTAGATTGAGTTGCAGAGCATAGGAAATAAATACTCATTCATTTCAGGACAAATTAGAAGTAGAAGAAGTTAGTACCAAAATTCACTAAAATCTGTATTAATGGAGATACAAAGTACATTGATTTTTTCTCTACCCTAAACCTTCATAGCTTTTGTGTGCTCCTTAAAAATAATGTGTCTGGTTATGTTTTCTGGTTCTCCCCAAGCCCTATTTCATAGAAGCCACGGTAGGCCAACAGAAGCTATAACCACCATTGATGTCACCAAGCTCTACCACAATGCTTTTCATTCCAATGGGCTTTGTCAAGGGTACAGCTTAGTTATTACAGAGACCTATGTTAAAGGAAGCTCATTATCATATGATAAAGCAATGTTTCCTGCAATCTCATGTAGGAAACCGATTATCATAAACTATAGCAGTGCTCCCAGAGGTCTAAACCTGCAGTGTGCAGGCAAGTCAAAGGCCATAATCAATGCACTAATAGGAAATAATTACCTTATCTAGCAATAAATACATTCATACAAATTTACATAAAAACATAAATACTCCATAAACACTATAAAATAATATAATCCCACTTATTAACTCTATAATAGGATTATAATTAGAACTATCAGAACACTGGAATATCCATGATAAGTGTCAATTCAAACAAAATTACCAGAAAATAAATAAAGCAGAAGTTAGATATTAAAGTAGATAAAGTTGGATATTAATAGTTTTATTAGTGACACCTAGGAGCATCCTTTTTTCCAATGGATTATTTTATATTCCATGAAAGGTATTTTTTTAAATTCAGCTGCTAAATAAATTGCAATGATCAACATATGAGGATTAGTATATCTAGCTGCATGAGAGCAAACTTATAATTGCATGCAGACCTTTGGTTAATGGTGGAGAGTGTCTAATCTGGATGATTCAGATTTAAAAGGATTTGTTGCCTCAACGATAAACACATGTGCATTCGCCTTTCCATAATAGAAAGGCAAATTAAATGGTGAGTGTGATCTTAGTTTTGGGTGAAGCGTGTTTCAAGCACATGAAGTGAAATACTGAAGTAAGTAAGTAAAGATTTGTTGAAAATACCTAATTTTGATCAAATATTATTGCTAACATTTGCTTATGTGTGTATTATATTTATTTATTTCACAATGTGGTAGACATTGGTGATTAATTGTTTTATTTATGCTAAGCCCTACAGTGAATATGTACAGATCATTAGACTTCTTAAGTGATTAAATGGTCGCACGCCTTCCATACACCTTGCGATTATCGTACGATAATCGCGGGAGATCCCGTGATCTTACGATAATCGCAAGTTGTATGGAAGACGTGCGACCATTTCTACTGTATGGCCGCACGTCTTTTGTCAAAGGAGCATGCTAGAAAACCTGCAGAGAATTGTACGATTGTCGGCAGGTTAGTGGCGTGCTCGTTCGACAACTGTGGAACTCAGCAGGGCGGGCTTTCGATGATCGCAAGTACGATCTGCCTGTCCAAGATGGGCAGATTGTACGAGCTTTTAATTAGCTTACAACCATCGCAAGACAAAAGTCTTGCGATGGTTGTAAGGTATATGGCCACCTTTAGTCATTCAGCCTCTGTCAAAACCTAAAAACATTGTTTAAGATTAAAGCATATCTAAACCCAAAAGAACAACTAAATATGTTGCAACTTACCAATTCTTAAATGTGGTGGTTGCATTAGTTTTCTTTTGTTATGCTTTTTAGCTTTTATTTTTATCTGGTGTCTGGCCAGTGTCTATTATTTTTCATCTTCCTTAAACAGACCAAGCTTTCCAGCAAACATGGCTGATAGAGAGTTGGGACAAACCATTTAACACTGACAGGGGTGCTTACAATGGTCCACTTTTATTCCTTTATGTAAAACCTTTATCTCAAAAAGAAAAAAGAAAACTGTTTCTCTAACTGCTTAAATAGTGTTAGCTGGAATTAAGAATGTCATTTGTTAGCCAAGTCCATCTAAATCTGCTAGTCCATCTAACACTATCCTTCCCACAAGCCGACAATGCTGCTGTCAAAGGGTGGCTCCAATTTTCCTCCACAGAGTGGAGCCAACTTAAGATAGGAAATGTGTTACTGGTCGGATCACCAGATGAATAAAGGAAATAAAAACCTAAAAAAAAGAAAACGAATACAGCCACCACATCTAGGAACAAGTAATCTGCGATATATTACATTTTTGATTTGGGGTTAATGCTTTAAATTGACTGTCTGAAGATACCTAAAAAAAATGACATAGAAAAATACATAGAACATTGTGAAATGTTCTGAATATACCTAAAAATGCCCATACACAAGTACATGTGTGGCAATTTCAAGCACTTCTGGTATAAATTTGTTTTCTTTACTAATATGTTAGTGCCCTCATCTGTTCTCATCGCTCATATGATGTACATTGATAAATCATCAAGATATTTTAATAAAGGACCAATAGGATGGTACCAACGATTGCTACTGAAGTTATTAACCAATGTATTATGAATAATGGCAAGACAAATGTATTTTTCAGTTCCTGAATGACACTGGTTTACTCCTATAACATACAATTTTGGCATGTAGCCAACATTTTGTGAAGGTAGAAATGTTTAAGTAAAAATACTTTGGCATGTCACAGGAAAACCTATCATAGTGGATTATCTAGCATGCTAGGAGACCTGACTGAATTACCTCATTCTAACCTGTCTTTGCATCATGAGATACAGTAACTGTTCCTGCAGATGTTTCACGTTTGTACATAATACCAACTTTTTTGGTGATGGGTATTATTAATCTATCAATCATAATACTATTCAGCCAGCTTTCCAATGCCATTTCACAGAGCTGTCACCCCACTTGTCAGTGGAGTTATGCAACTATATCAATTTTACACATTCCTCTGCTTCAGTATATTCATATATTGTCACTATATCATTAGGAATAAGAGTAGTTAGTGCAATTAAGGCCTGTTAGAGGCACTGGTAGATGACATGAAAGTGTAAGTTAGGATTATATCAAGAAGAAAACATTTATGTTAGTGAAATGCCCATGATATCATAGATCATATAGTATATTAACCAGGGTAAAAAAAGTTTTCACACATCCTTAACACATCTCATACATGTTTTGATGCTTTTGAGGAATATACTATAACTTGAACATATTTCGTAAATATATATTGCATATACCTATGTAAAACAGTAATGCCTGGTTCCTTTATTGGAAATGGAAAAGCAATGTTCAGAAATAGGTAGAAGAGGTACATAGTAGCAAGTAATACAGTTGTTAACCAAACGAGAGAAAAGACTGCAAGATAAGATTTTTAGTGTTACAAAGGGCTATGCAAGAATCCGATTCTCACCACAAATTTCACATAGAGACTCATGCAAAGCTTCCTGTACCAGTTCTCATTTTCAACAAAACATTATGCCGACATGGGAGGGTGTCTTGCAAGGGGTGTAGTGAACCCCTTTGCAAGGCACCTTTTCCTCAATGTTGAGTGGACATGGGCCTCATCTTCACATCCTGTCCCCCAAAGGGGTTTTGGTCATCTGAGGTAGGGTTGATACAGAATCTGGAATTCCCTTTAGAATAAGGGTCCCCCAAATATCTGTCTTTTCCCTCAGTTGAATTATTGTTTCATTTCGTTTCGTTCACAATGTGAATCCATATCAATCATGAAGACCCACCTGCAGACAAATTTGACCAACCTACACGATGCCCAGCCATGCCAGAAATTTGTCATTTAGCGACAATAGCACACTAGTGCTAATGCTGATATATCACAGTGTCCAAGCTCACTTGTTTTTAAACAGCAGCCAGGCAGGGATCCATCATTTGGCAGTGGTAGTGCTAACACTAAAAAATGGCAGATCTCTCAACAACCTCTGTTGCAAAGAAATCAGCCAGTGATCCTGGATGGTGAGTCATGTCACTCAGAATCAACAGCCTGTTTGTCTATGTACAGAAGTCATAAGAATTATGTATAAAATGTGAGAAAATATTAGAAAATATAAAAAAATGATAATAAAAATGACCATCAAATCGATTACTTAACCTCCCTGGCGGTATTCCCGAGTGTGGCTCGGGGTAAATTTCCTGACAAGGAGCGGTAACCCTAAGCCACACTCGGGAATACCCTGAATTCCCACTCACCTCATCCCACGATCCCCGTGGCGTCTTCTTCGCCCGATGCAGGCATCCGTCTCCAGAGTACGCTAGCGTCAGCGTCGTAGGGAGGCGGATCCGGCGGGAAATCTAAACGTAAAAGCACCCAATACATACAGAATACATTGTAATCACTGGCGGAACTACCAGGGTCGCAGCGGTCGCAATTGCGACCGGGCCCTGGCGTTCGGCCACTTATTTAAGCATATTTATTTATTACAGAGAGATTATGAATGGACAGGAGGGGATGTAGATCACTTCCCATTCATTCATAATTGAGGATATAGTACACATACCATGTCCTCAATTATCTACAAACACTCAGTGATCACTGATCGCTGAGTGTTTGTACTGCTCTCCTCTCTGACACGCTGTCACAAGAGGCTGAGTGAGCGGTGCAGGGAGGAGAGCTCGGCCTCCTGTAACAGCGCGGGCTGTCTCCGCCCACACAACGCTCTTCCAGTTTTATATCACAGATTGTGACTGCGTTGGAATGTGTGACCGGTCCCATTTTTTCCAGGGTAAAAATGTGTGACCGGCAAAAGATATGGAATTCAAAGCTTTCTCCGCTGTTCCCAGGCTGATCGGCATTGCAGATGGCATGTTTAGTAGAACCGATCTGCCGGGAACAACTGATCGGTCCTGAAATCTCACTTCTATCTGACTTTGCGAGTGCAATACAAAGTCAGATAGAAGTGAGATTTCAGGACCGATCAGCTGTTCTGGGGCAGATCGGTTCTCCTGCACATACCATCTGCGATGCCGATCTGCCCAGGAACAGTGGAGAAAGCTGGGTGTGGCTACGTTAGAATTTGTGGCCATGTGACTGGTCACACATTCTAGATCCATGAACCCATCGCACTCTTGACCGCTTGTCTCCAATGAAAGAATCTGGGTGCTGCGGTGGTCGACGAACGGCAACAATCATGTAACAGCAGGAAACAGGGACACCGGCACTCCAATGTTAGTCCAATGTCACAAAGTTGTGATGACCATTTCGGGGTCGTCGCAACTTTGTGACATGTAGTTTTTTCTACAATAAAAAGACTTTATATTTGAACTAACATTGGAGTGCCGGTGTCCCTGTTTCCTGGTGACACATTCTACCGTCGAAAAAATGGGCGTGATTACATTAGAAAGTGTGATGATGTCAGCAGTCACACATTCTAACGCAGTCACAATCTGCGATATAACACCGGACTGTGATAGGAGGCTGAGCGGTGTGGGGTGAGAGACGCTGGCTGCTCACAGCGCTCTCCTCCCACAGCACTCGGCCGTCTGTGACACTTTCTCTACGTACTTCCAGTTTGCCATAGACCCATCAAAGCCTCTCTTGTTAGGTCTCGGGTACTGACCAGTTCGTACCTAGTTGTTAGAGGAGGAATTGTATATCAGTTTGTGCTCAGCACTCTAACCACTGTCTCACCTGAGTGGTGGGACTTCCACCCTCAGCCTCGAGCAATCCACCCCCCCAGGTGAGACGCCTTGCATCTGGCATATTTCGCCGGGCGCAACGGACCCGTCTCCTACTGCACCCCAATACCTACAGGATAGGTACTGCCCTTACCGCTGTTAGCGGACCGTCTCCCACGGTTAGGCAGACGACCCGCTTGAGGGGTATTGTATATAACAGTTGGTGATCCACCGAGTTCATTGTTTCGTACTTTGTCTTGTATCCCTTTTCCTTATTTTGTTTTATATATTTTTTATCTCTCTCATCACTGTGGTGTTTGTCTAACTCTACCTCTCAGGTTTGGATTGGATTTTCTCCTCCCCGAGGACTCATCCTCTACCAAGCTTCCGGCTACCCACTTCACTTCTCTTTCATCCTCCTTCTACCTCACCTGGTGACTCTTCCTTTCTCGGGACGACCCTCGAACGACCATCCACTAGGAGCACCCACCCTATCAGACGCAGACATGGTCCACGAACTCATCGGTCAAATTACAGGGGAACAGCTTGTATTTCACCCGGGGGTGTACCTGCTACATCTTCAGGAGGAGGGACGGGGAGGACCTCAAAAGACTCTCTACAAACATTTGATTAACGCAGCCAGATCACTAATACCTAGACTCTGGAGAGAGGTGTGGCCTCCATCTCTCACCGACTGGATTACTCAGGTGAACTACATCGCTGAAATGGAAGAACTCTTTTTCACCAAACAAGATAAAATTACTAAATTCTCAAGGCTGTGGGCACCCTGGACCCACTTCTGCCAGGGACAGATATACGCGGAACTCACGCACAAAATCCACGTAGAAAACTGACAGGGTACAGGGTATTATATACAGGGTACCTACTGAATCCCAGGGACCCCCCTTCGGGGGGGAGGACTGTGTGTCCCATGGGTGGGTGCTCCAATCAGGACAACCCTTGTGCTCCACCCACAACAACGCATTCTCTAGCCAGATTTGGTGTTCTCTGTGGTTTCATCACAGGGAACCCCCTCTTTCCTGTTTTTCTCCTTTACTGCAACTATACTTACCCTAGTTGTTCTTATCTATGTTGTTTAGGTTGCCTCATATCCTGCTTTTACCTACCTGAGGACAGGATGGGCAGTACGGCCAAGTTTAGTTCCGGCTGGACCTAGACCTCTGGCCGGACGGTTCGATATTCATACATGATCTCTCAATTGCAATATGTAATTTACATGAGGTTCTTCATATGTTACATTGAGATCGTACTCACCAAGATATGCAAAAACGAGGTCCTCACTGTAGCGTGCGATGGCCTATCCCAGTGGCCCGATGTTAATATTAACATTAATGTGACACCTCACTGTAAGTGGTAAAGAGTTATGCTTTATGTGATGTGTATGATCACAATGTATGCTTATTGTCTTTTATCTGTTTGCTATGCACAAAAAACAATAAAAATTTTAATGGAAAAAAAAACAAAAAAACCCCAATATACTAAAAGTTTGTATCTTACCTAGTTATACAGAGGCACGTCTCAGCTTGTGAAAATGATTCAAACAAAAGGGCATGCACAGACTATCCAATATGATTACATGCTGTCATAGATATCCTAGATTTTTATAAGAATGATAAAATTAGTTTAAGATATTTCAGCCTTCAGTCTAGATCACACTGATAAACACAATTTAGCAATGACATCCATATTTAAGCTGTTCTGTTATTGTAGCATGGGAAAACAACATATTGACCCAAATGGATCTTTTTTAGGCCACATTGATTCCAATGAGATCTTTTATGGTCACTCTGTAGCTTGTCCCCTCTCCATCCCTTGAGCCTCTTTTTGATTAGTGATGATGTTCATCACATTTAGCAGCCATAAGAGAAGCAAAGGGAGCTCGTAGGGGTGAGCATCAGTGCAACCATGAGAGAGATGATCACTGTTTCCAAAATAATGCACCCCAGATTTGAGTGTAGCCAGTTACTGTGAAAAAATGGTGCAAAAACCAGATGCTGCCTGTGCTTGCCTATGGTAATGAAACCACAGATACATTTCATCCATATATTATCAAAGATGAATATCAATATTAATGGATAAGGAATCTACCTAAGTATCTCAGGACATGAATGAGTGTTTTTGCCCATACCCCCTTGTTGCCAATGTCACATCATGCTTTTACAGTGAATGTGTACTGATTTTGTATATATTTTCCTTCTTTATTATGGTCAGGACTAACGACATTAAAATTATCTTAAACTTAACATTTTCTTTTGAAGTCAGTGAAATATAAAATATTTTTTTTCCATGGCATCTGGCAGGTAGTGCACTCAGCTCAATTTCACATTTCACATGGTCTCTTTATCTGCTTTGCTTTAAAAAGCCTGTTGTATACAGAGCTAAATAGCTCAAGATGCAATTTATTTTCACATTTGAATGTGGCAGAACACTGACATCTAGAAAAAAAACAGGAATTTACTTCACTTTAGAAAGCTGACAGTGTTCTGGAAATTCAGTTCTTTTTGCATGACATGTTTATTTGTAAAACAAAGTATATAGCAAAAAAGCAGATAAGTGACGTGAGTTTCAAAAGTAATAAACTTTTAAAATAAATAAGATTGACCCCAAACTATTCTAATTTACCTTTGACATAGATCTATTAATAAAGGTTATTCTGTTAATATCCAAGGACTGTACATGATTACAATACAATTTCTGTGACATAATATGCAGTACATAACAATTAGAGATCTTCGGTGTAACGACCTACAGAGCCAATTCCTAGACACAATCTCTTCCTGTTGTCATTCCTGATGAATTTGCTAAGGATAATATTATAGTCTGGAGCCGGGGGAGGCAAACTCCGGTGACCATCGAGCTATGGTGAAACTACAAATTCCATCATGCCTCTGCCTTTGGGAGTCCGGCTTGTGGCTGTCAGAGTTCTGCAATGCTCCATGACACTTGCAGTTTCACCACAGCTTTGCCTTCTCCTGGTCTAGAGCAACCTTTTTCAGTCACAGCACCCTTTTCAAAATCCCAAGGCACCCAAGTCTAAAATGTAAAAATCCTAAATGTAAAAAAATAGGGTGTGGTTCCCCCAAATAACTACACCAGGCCCTTATCCTAGATAGGGGTCTGGTATGGATTTTAACAGGGGCCCCATGCAAAAAAACAATGTTGTGTTTCCTTTTCAGATCAGAGCCCCCC
>NW_017306304.1:1812683-1874329 GCF_000935625.1 Nanorana parkeri
TCCAACCAGGGCCCCCCCCCCCCCCTTTACATCAGAAGCCTCTTCTTCCATCAGAGTCTCCCCCTTTTAAATCAAAAATCCCCCCTCACATCAGTAGCCTCCTTCACATCAGGAACCCCCCTTCACATTTTATCCTATATTCTTCACCACAGTGCGGCCTCGGCACTATGGCAGAGGGCAGGACATGGAGCAGATCTAGAAGAAGGCAGACTTTAAACCTCTTCCAAACGGTGGAAGATCCTGGATTCAGTCCACCCTGGATTAGAGTCATGAGTTTTCATGGTGCTGATGGCCAGCTCGCCTGCACTATGGAAATTCATGATGCTGTGGCTTCTGACAAAACCAGAAGGTGCCCAGGGTGCCATAGCATGCTGGTTTCCTAAGGCACACTTTCTTAACCTCTGTTCAGTCACATCACTATTTAAAAGTATGCAAAATCTTGATGCACCCCAGTCCAAAATGTAAAAAACGTAAATGTAAAAAAGATGTGTGGCCTCTCCAAAATCCACATGAGACTTATATCCCAGATAGGGGGTCTTCTACAGATTTAAAGGCAGGACTTCACACAATAACACAAAAAAGGGGTTCCCCTTTACATCAGAATCCCTCTTTCACATCAAATTCCCCCTTATATCAGGAATCCCCCTTTATGTTCTGGAGCTCCTTTTACTTTGGCTGTTTCACTGGCTGTTCACTTATATGAATTAAAACTATGCCTGTAGTTGCAGGCCTGGAGTACAGCTCTAACATACGTTGATTAAAGGTACTCTGCAGAGAAAAAAAAGGAATAAAATTGGCCTAGGGCTTGCTTTCTTTTCCAGTTAGTCAATACTGATTCTGGCCCTCTGCATGCACCACTTAATAATCTACCCTGAAACTTCTGCTTCAAATTTAAAAAATATACATTTGTTTGTGCATGTAAGGGCTGACAGGGTAGAGCAAAAGGTTCAGCTAATCCAATATCTGGATCAGCTGAGCCGAAGCTCCGGCAGCTCACTTGCTGCCGTTCACCCCTATTCTCATAGGGGCCGAACGGCAGTGAATGAATAGCCAAATGATGCCGAGCGTACCAAGCAGAATAGAAAATAAGTGAAAAGAGTGACAAAAAAAGGTTGAAAAATTATTTAAAAATTAAAATAAATAGGAGAATTAAAAAATATATATTTAAAAAAAAAAGAAAAGCAATTGGGCGGAGCTAGCAGTGACAGCTAGCTCTGCCCAACTGTTTCCAATTGGCAGCCACCTGCCAGAGTCTTCTAGCAGGTCCCTTCGGCAGGCCGTTCGCCCCACTTCCGCTGTCACTTTGGCTCAGTCGAGCCGAAGCATATGCATTTGGCTTGGCTGAGCCACTCATCCGCCTTTGGCTGCTATACGGGCTATTGTGGAAAGGCAGAAGAGAGCCGAAGGATCAGCCGAAGGATCAGCCGAAGCTACGGCTGGATCCTTCGGCTCTTTAGTGAAAAACCCCCTCAGTATGTAGCAGTTTAATATCAAACTTAGCTTACCTGTCTGTTTTCACTGCATTAGCATCTTTAATATTTATGATTTATGTATTCTTTGTAGCTTTTGCGTTATTCAGTGCTAACTACCTCTGCTTGGCAAGCTGAAAATCATGGTTACATATGTTGTACACCCATCTAAGCCAAACTCAGTCATATTCCCTTACATTATCTGTACTTGATTTTGTATAACACAATGTTATGCAAATTTCTAAGATGTTTTTTAATAAGTTTTAGTGATTCATCCATCTTTTTATGTAATTCTTATTGGGACAATTGGTCATTTTTATATGACATTTTATATGACATTTATATGACATACAGTAAATGCCTTCATTCATATTGGTGTAAACTCAGCTATTTATACTTCATTGTTCTACAAATAATTGCATTATTCCTTCCTAATTCCATACTACATATCGATTACTTTGTTTAATCTTTGCTTTTCTTTATTAACCCCTTCATGACTGAGCTAGTTTATAGTTTCTGTTCATAAATGGCTGACACACTTTTAAAATTTTTGCTGTGTGATTCTTCCACGGGAGTAATATACTTTCTTTCTAAATGTACCGACGCATATTATATATAGTTTTTTAGAGGACAGATAGGGCTATAGAATTATATCAAACATGTGTACCTAACGCCTCACTTAGTTCGAATAAAATATAAAAAAATTGGGAAAAACCGTAAAGAAAACACCTTTTTTCACAAGTTTTGATTATAATTTTTTTTTAGAAATGTTTTATAATAATTATAGTATAAAAATATATTTATATATAATTTTTTTTTTCCTATTTTTTTTACACTTTATTATTTTAATGGCTTCATTCTTTTGCCACAAGTGCTCCAAGATGGAGACTCTCATAGTTTAGAGTTAGAACCGCACTATGTAGAGCTGCCTTGGCGCGGCTGTGCGGCTTTCACATTTTCTGCAGAAGACGTGTATCTAAACCTCTGTTTTTTACCTTAGCGGTGAGACAAGTTTTTTTGCATGCTGGCTGGTGAGTGTGCTGGGAAACTTTTTGCTATCACTCTCCTACCTCTCTGCTATCTTTAGCTGTCAAATACAGGATCACTATTTATCGATCTGATATTATTATGTAATGTAATTCCATTAATGGAAGAAAGAAGCTTTTACAAAAGCTTAATTGTTTCAATAATGAATGTCTCAATACTGAGGCATTCATTAATGAATGGTAACCGCTTAAAATCAGCGGTTTCAGGCATTACAGAGCCTTAAATAACTGGTCACATACAGTGTACGTGGCCAGTCATATAAGCACTTCGTGGCAGGACGTACAGTGTACATCTCCCGTCACGAAGGGGTTAACAGGAATGCAGGGATTCATTTTCAGCTGGTACTGGTGCTTGTTAGTTGCAAAATTTTGATGTGCAACAATATTTCTAACGGTGAACTCAGAGCTCAGACTGGAAAAGAGAAAAGCGTTACTTGTAACCAAACCATTGTGCTGCAATGTTAGGAACATGTTGAGCGAGGAGAGAGCAGAGTGACAGAGAGATGAGATCAGTGTGTTGCCTCCCCTTTCATGATCCATTCACAGGGTGGGGATGCAGATGAGAAAAAAATCAGGTCTACTGCCCTGCTACACTGCTTTATGTGGCAGAGCTATGTCAATTTCAGGACTGGCCGGACAGAAATACAAATTGTTACAGAGATAAAACAGCCCCCTAAGTGTATTTCATCTGTTTATTTGGTTGTTTTCCTGGAGTTCAGCTTTAAACTTACAAACGCTATAACCAGCTGAAGATCTATTGTCTTTATCTGTTTTTGCCAAATGTATTTGAGACCACACAATGGGCCTGAAGTCCAGATGTACATTTATTGCATTGTAAGATCAAGGATTAAGTAGAAGAATATACAAAAGAGCCAACACATTTTGGGAACCAGAACTCACCCCCTTCATCAGGGCTTAAAGATAGGAAACAGTCTAAACATAAAAGACTGGAAAAAAGATACACAGTTTGGCTACTCCGACCAGCTTCTGTTGAATACACTGCTTTACAATTTGGGTAAGGTACCACATACAGTATATTGTATCTTCCAATCTAGTCCAGTCAGTTTACACTATTTCCAATCCTTACAACCCAAATGAAGGGGATGATTACTGATCCCCAAAAATGTATTGCCTCATTTGTAAAAGCCTTGATCTTGTATTGGAATACATTTATATCTGGACACTAGACCCATGGTGTGGTGCTTAAACTCTCAAATCCAGTTAGTGGCATCACAAACCAAGGAAAACACATTTGGTGTGTAGATCTCTCCTATATCCTACTATTAAGTTCCTGAATTTTTCATATGGTTGATAGGAATATTTTATTATCATTTATACCTAGAACATACATAGATATGCACAGATAATATAAATGTCATGAGTATGTTGTTACACAGATACCAAAATAGTTACCTTATTTTTAGTATTGCATTAAATCACTATAAACTGTCTATTAAAGCAAAGCAGCAATATGACCTCTACTATTTTGCAGTCCTTAGTTAATTTTTTATTTTTTTTGCTGAAGGCTGTTTGCAGTCTAAACCCTCCCTCTGGAATGACTTCTTTAAACCAAAATGAAATAAAATAAAGGTAAGTAAAAATAAATAGATTTTCCTATTGAAAGTTATTACTTCAGGAATGAAGGAGATGGATATTGATCTGCACCATCTTTTACCATTACAGTCAGGTCCACAATGAGAACTCGGCCACTTTATTATAGACAGACAGCTATTGCCTTTCACTTAAGTTTTCATTGAAAATTGAAAATGTTTTTTTTTTCTTTTAAGAATTATATTTAGGTTGAGGCATACATCATGCTTATAATTATCTTTGAACACTTTCAAGGTATAACCAAGGGGAACTGGTAACGATACTTGCTAAATAAAGGATTTATTGATTTCATTAAATATTGTTAGTTACTGTCATGTATTAAGCTACTAAGAGGGTGAATCATCAACATTAAAATATCAAATTTCCAAACCAATTTTTATGAAGAGATTGATAACAATCCTCCTATATCCAAATGCAAAACTGCATTTCTGTTGCCTTGGGGATAAAGGAAGTCTTAAACATTTTGGTTATAGTACCTCCAACAGGATGATTGGACACTGGCAAACAAAAAACTGTAGGCCATCCCAGAATTTCTCCTACTACCAGCATGCCTCAACTTTCTCCTAGTGCCCTAGCAGATGGAGTTCTTATCTTCAGCTCTGCTGTTGTAAAAACTAACATATTATTTTGTCAACACTTTTTTCTTTAGTCAAGAATCTTCTTTACACCACTGTTGGAATATTCTTCTCTGATAAGCAACTATCTGACACTTTCATTCTTAGCCTGACATTTGGACCATATTGCATCCAGATCTCCCCAGACTGCTTTGAACCTGGAAGTTACTTTCAGGCACTGGGTTCCACGTAGGGTGCTTTTCAGACCTCATTCTGCTTACATTACTGGTGGAGCACTAGCAGGTCCAGAGCAACTGACATTACCTCTGTGCTTGCCCTGTCTCTTAAGATTCTTAAGTGAGTAGGCCATTCTGGCCAAGCAGTGGGAGCTTCCTAATTTTGTATTGGTCGCTGTTTGCCTATTTTCCACATTTCCTGGGGGACTGGGACTGAGATCTGATGTCATACACTGGTCTCAATGTAGGCCCCTGTGCTCTCTTTTCCACCATACAGTGTCAAGGACGCATTTCCCACTGCTACCGGCTGCCTACTGGCTTTGCAATCATTTTGTGAGGAATTTGCTGAGAAATGGTCTATTCCCCAAGTGGATCGTGGCATGTCTCACCTTAACACCTTTTAAGGACCTAACTGATAAATAGTTGAAACCCTTTCTAAAGCCCTGTTCTAAATGGCATGTCCCTGTACCCAGTTCTGGCTTTGACTTTTCTTTGTCAAACTATGTCTGACTGGTCAAAATACATTTAAATCCTCAATATCCTGGTTGAGGTGAAATGCAGAATCTGTCCTAAGACAGCAAGAAATCCATGGGCCTCAATACCACCTTGTCCTAATGCAAGACCAAAAAGGGTCCTTTGCAAGATAAGGCCACCAGTCATGTCGCTCACCTTGCAAATGTGATGGCTATAAAGAAAACCCCCTTGTGGGTGAGAGTAGAGAGAGGAATGTCTCTAATTGGTTTAAACAGCAGTTTCTGAAGCACAGAGAGAACCAGATTTAGATCTCATGAAGTCACTGGGGAATGGACAAGGGGGGACACATAGGACACCTCCTGTACACAGGGTTTAATCAAAGAGTGAGAAGCCAATAGTCTCTGAAACAGCATACAAAGGATAGAGACATTTGATTTTGGTGAGTGCCAGGTGCTAGTTCAGACCCAGCTGCAGGAAGGCGAAAATTAATCCCATGGAGAAAATCTAGGGTGAAAGCACCTAGACTCACACCAAGTGAAGTTAGTCTTCCACATTCAATGATAAAACTTACAGGAAGTAGACTTCCTAGCCCTGAGCATCATAGCAATCGCAAGGCCCCTATCACTTAGAACCCTGGCTCTAAAAGCCATACTATTAAATCCAGCAACCGTGAAGCAAGATGGTAAATTGACCCCTGGTATAGTAGATCCAGACCCAGTGTTGCTTAAAGGAGAACTTTGAGGTGAGTGATTTCCACTCATCCTCATAGTTAGAGCCGACCTGGGACAAAGAAGCTGTCACAGGTCGGCTCTATCGATCGGGAAGTGAGCAGAAACATGCACCGATCCGCTCACTTCCCGATCGTCTCCCTGCAGTGAGCAGTGACTGGAGGACCGAATGGGGGAGGGGAGGGCACTGCTGGCTCTGCCTCTAGATAGGCAGAGCCAGCTGTCACTCACTCAGCTTGTTGGATCTCGAATGTATTGTCGGGATCCGCCCCGGCTGCTGCGCTCTCAGTATATCGCAGGCAATAGCCTGCAATATACTGAGCTTTGGGTCATGGAAGGAGGTTAGTATATGTCCTCCCGTGACCCTGAAGAGAACTATGGGGAAAAACACTTACCCCATAGTCCTCTTTTAACTGCAGTACAAAAAGGTCAGGTCACTAGACTGGCTGTGCTATCTGGCAGAGCCGTACATATCTCAGGACTAGATGAACAGAAATACCAACCCTTTGGCAGGTAAAAAAAAACTACCATATATACTGTACATTCTAGGTTTTTGCATAGAGTTCAACATTAAGACAGATTATAGATAGATTGATAGATAGATAGATAGATAGATAGATAGATAGATAGATAGATAGATAGATAGATAGATGGATGGGATGGATGGATGGATGGGATGGATGGATGGATGGGATGGATGGATGGATGGGATGGATGGATGGATAGATAGATAGATAGATAGATAGATAGATAGATAGATAGATAGATAGATAGATAGATAGATAGATAGATAGATAGATAGATAGATGGTCAATAGCTCATAATACATGTAAGTACATCTAAAGGCAAATTTTCTTTTCACATTTTTTAAATGTTTTTGTGCCATCTGTGTCTCATTCTGGAAATTCCTCTTCACTTTCTGTCCTGTAGATTCCATGAGAATTGAAAGCATACATTTTCAATATATGAAATATACCCTCTTAGGCAGTTGTCATGGGAACAAGTCTCACCATTCATTGGAAGTTTTCCTGTGTCTTTTCTGGTGGCAATTAAAAATTTTGGATTTACCCTCACATTCATTCCCAGAGACATTGGTGATCAGGACAATGGTTTACATTTCAACATCTGATGGGGATGCCTATATAGGTTTATTTAAAAAAAAACTTTAAAATATAATTAGAAGGTTTACATTTCAAAGACCTGCAATACTCCCCAGATCACTTTACGTGGCTGAACATCTTGCAGCATCATGAAAATGGAAATGTTGTTGGCATAATGAATCTTTCTACAAGGAGGAACTGGATTTTCTTTTGAAGAATCCAGTCCCCACATGTAACACTGTGGTCTATACTGAATGTAATTGTTTACAGGTGAAACTCGAATAATTAGAATATCGTGCAAAGTTCATTTATTTCACTAATGCAACTTAAAAGGTGAAACTAATATATGAGATATACTCATTACATGCAAAGCAAGATAATTCAAGCCGTGATTTGTCATAATTGTGATGATAATGGCTTACAGCTCATGAAAACCCCAAGAACCCCAAATCCACAACCTCAAAAAAGTAGATTATTACATGCAATCAATAAAACAAGGATTGTACATATAACAATATTGGACCTCTGAAAAGTACAAGCATGCATATGTACTCAGTACTTGGTTTGGGCCCCTTTTGCAGCACTGACTGCAATTACTTTTGCACGATATTCTAATTATTCCAGTTTCACCTGTATATTCCTGTTTGCCATATACCTTTTGATGACATTTGTTTACTCTGCAAACTCCTTCTTGAAAATAACCCTAGAATAAGCATATCAAATCATTAGACTAGGAGATCACCTTTGTTACCCTTTCATCTCGGTTCCCTTATATCCACTTTTATGCCTTTTATCCTCTTTATATAGCATTGCTTGCAGTTACTGGTCTAGATTCTTACATTGATAATATTACACATTCAGAGACATGTTTTATAAGATCGTTTGTGAGGAATCTTGAGTTGACAGGAGTCTTCAGATTTATGTCTTATAGGCTACTCATGCAGGTGCCGGCCAATAGGAAAGAGTTGGGCAGAGCTAGCTCTGCCCAATCATTTTTATTTTGCCGGCATCTGTCAGATGCTTCATTATGCGGCGGGAGTTCGTCACGTGCGGTCAGGATGGCATGCGTCTTTTTTTATTTTTTATTTTCTTTTCTTTAAAACATTTTTGTTCTTTTCCTATTTTTTTTAACATTTTTAAAATCATTTTTCAAAATTTTTTCCCCATTAATTTAACTTCATTTTTTTCAATTCTGAGCAGAATAGGATATTGAGCAGAATAGCTGAGTCGAATGCCACTATTCACCTACTGCTGTTTGGCCCCTATGAGAATAGGGGCAAAGGGCAATAAGTGAGCTGCCTGAGCTTCGGCACAGCCGATCCAGATGTTAGATTGGCTGAGTCTAACTCCTTCTGCACTTCGGCTCAGCCGAACATGCAGAGCATGTTTGGCTAACTGAAGGCAGCCGATGTACGGCTGAAGTCAGCCGTAAAAGGCTGAAATGAATAGCCGAACAGCGTTCGGCTCACTTCACTTCAGCTCGGTTATTCACTCAGCTGCTTTCGCAGCTATGTGAATAACCCCCTATTTATCCTGGTGAGCATCATCACCATGAGTAAATTATCATTATCAAGGGTAAGTCATCCAGTAGGGAAAAATGTTCTGGTGACAACTGTGTATGATCGAAATTCTCCCTTACTGGAAAGATGTCTTCTCATGTGAAGCCAAGGAAATCTCCCTAGTGAGACACAGACAACAAAAGAATAACCTGATAGAGGTGTTACTTCTTCTCTACGATATACAAAACACACAAAAGTTAGTTTTGGATATACGTTTTTTTAATTGGAAGACATGCTTTATTCAAGAAAGTAGCTACAAATATATGTAATCTTTTCCAAGATGTTTTTAAACTTATTAGCTAACAAAACTGTCCAGTTTATGATGAGTGGCTAAATATGCATTTATATTGGTTAATCTCTCAATGAGAATGATTGATATTGAGAATTGTGCTAATTCTCAACACAATCTCTGTCCTTTATAAATATTCTTCCCAACTCTGGTGCAGTTTGTGTGACTGACCCTCTTTCAGAAACAATGGAAACTATTTCTAAACTAGTCACAGTGGTTTCCCGAAATATGCTGACATTTGCGCATGCTTTTTATCACTTGAGTGTTATCTCTTATAATACTTGATTATCATCATGTATGTACTGTATATTATAAGATGATATTCTGTTCTATAACTGCTAGACAGATGGCTTCATTATTCCCAAACTTTTGCTCAGAACATCAGTTTTTGTGTTGCATATAACTTAGTCCCTAAAGAATAGTCCATATGCAAAATACACAGTAGCCACAAAAATTAGTTATGTTTCATCATAAAAACAAGGATTTAACTTCAGTCTAGTAACTTGCATACGTTTGCAGTGTTTAATAAACACTCTAGCCATGACTATTTTAAACTATAATCTCCTTATCTTGATACGTATTTCAAATACTTTATTATATAGCATTCTAGCATTCCAGAATGTGTGCTGGTAGATTCCCATATAACACTATAACTCAGATTTCTGACACCTGTGGATTAAGTGATCATTCGAATGATCAGACCTCAGCGGTAGACCACAGCGCTGAAAGCTTCATGATAATATCTAATATTCAATGTTTCTTCTTCTGAATTCAGTTCATTCTGCTTAGAGTAACAAGATAAAGAAGCGTATTTACTCATTTATCTGCATATTACTGCATAATTACCAAGATTAAGGGGAATCATTTTTAGAGCCCTATAATTTTGCAACCAAAATCACTTAAATAATTACCTTTTTCTGGCCAGTTGTATTGACTATGTAGTAGGATAAAAAGTAATCTTTTTTATTTTGAATGGCATAAAGCAGCCTGGAGACTGTTAACAGAGTGATACATTTCCTATTTCAGTAAGCTTGGGGAAGCTTAAAGGAATAGATCAAATAAATGTATGAATTCATAAACACTGGGTAGAAATATTCCAAATCACTGTCAGTTGACTCTTACTTTCCCCTGCCAAAATATGTGGAAGCATGCATGGATTGTACTAGATTAGTGAGAGGGGTTCACTGCTGTTGCATTAGCCGGGTATCCTAGCAACAGGATCATGCCAGATTTTCCCAGGTTTCTATGGTGCTGTATGTAATATCCTGGACATAATCTGTCTTTTAATTTTCTTTGGATTGTAGTGATATTACAGATACATGTGTTCAGTTTCAGATCTTTATTTAATAAGAAGAATGCCTTAGCAGGAGATTTGTACTATGTCAGAGTGGGAAGCTGGCAATAAAGTTCCTTCAGGTTTAGTCCAGAAACATCCTTGTATCAGTTTTCAGATTGACAGGAAAACTTAGTGCCTTCATTAAGAAGTATTTGATAGTTCATGTCTTGATGCTGTTAAAATGAAAATGCCGCCATAACTCATAACAATGGGGAACGTTATTTAATGTCAGCTAGAATGCAAATTGCTAGTACAATTGAAATGTCATCTAAAACATGCCATCGTATGCAAAAGCACTTTATTAAAGTCACCTAGAGCAACATCTTAAATTTAGGATTGCGTTAATCTCTCATCTGCTTTTACTTTACCTTTGATCTTTTACAGAGATGTTGAATTTATTTTCAAACAGAATTTGCATCTCATATCTGCTGAACGTCTGAAACATTGTGCAACGATACAAAGCATTTTCCTTTGCTGTGCAGGTTTCTTTTGTGTAATTAGTTTTTCTTATAAGAAATTTTCATTTTTCAGTTAGAAAATAAATATATATAATATCTTAGATTGGGGAGGTAAATGAAGTGTGTAAATGACACACCTGTACCCCATTGTACTAATAAATAGCTTGAAACTCATGGTCTACTTACATTTTGGCACCTACCTCTCCGGGTATCAATCACACCTAAACTTTTATGGAACCAGCATCTACTGGAGGGAGATTGGATCATAAATCGTTTAATTTTCTGAAATTATTTGGTCCAGTACCTTTTATTATTAGATTGGTGGAAAGGAAACAAAGAGGGGAATTTTCTAAGACTGGAGCAGCCAACGTGGAGCAGCTGTGCATGACAACCAACCAGCTTGTAGCTTTCTTTTTCAAAGCTTAACTGAAAACACAAAACAAAGAAGCTCATTGGTTGCTATGCACAACTGCTCCAGATTCTGTCAGCGCTAGTTGCACTAAATGTCCCTGAAGGACTTTAATCATTTGCATACTATGTTAACTTCTACCCCTACTTCTCCATCACAAAAAGTGAATCTGTGAGGATAGAAATAAAGAGCTTCCACTGTTTACTTTTATAAGTGCAGATTCCAGATCCATCATTCTGACCCTGGCTTCACTACCCAGCGAGTAATTGATATGAAAAGGCATCCAGGGCAGGAGTTCAGATTTCACTGGATGCATGCTTGTTCTATGTCATCAACCTGAGATGTACGTTCAGGATTACTGCCTTGGAACCTGTTCCTTTTTAATACAAGCCATAATGGCAACTTTCATATGTCTATCTTTACAGGTTTTCTGTACATATTGATGTACAAACACTCTGTGAAGGAAACTTCACTTGTATCACTGTTTTTGCTCATTGTAATATCATATTATCTGTGAACAATGCACTCATTATTAATGTGGAAAATATACATTTAAAAGTTATATACATGGAAGAAGGAAACAAAAATAGGGAATGTGTGTGTATGCCCACTACCCCATTCAATTCAAATCTGCTTACTATGAGGAGAGGTACAGACACTGCAGGGCTTCTATTAACTTTTGGTTATCCTATAGAACAACTTCACCAATTCTTTCCACCCTTCTAAATGCAGCCCACCCAGTAACATACTTACCTTCGGCCCTGATCCAGCGATGTTCACTGCGTGGATCTGCCTAACAAAATGCAGACTTCACAAAGAAAACCTCCAGCTGGCTCTATCCATGCGAAGAATGAATGGTGCTGCAGTGCAGTGTAAAGAGAAAATGGCCAGAGGTTCTCTGTACGAAGGCTGTGTAGCGCCATGCAGGACCATACAGCGAACATTGTTGGATTGGGGCAGAAGGTAATTATGTTACTGAGTGGACTGCACTCAGGGGGTGGGGGTATTTACAGTACTTAAAAGACAGCTTCACCAAAGGAAGCTAACTTTACAGTAGAGTGGGCGGACACCATATTGTTCTAGGGGTCTGGATAGGAGATTAACTAACAAGCATTTTAGCAATTTCGAATTTGAGGCAACATTTTTTATAGGTTATATTTTTAAGCCACAACTGCTCTGTCATAGAGACATTTTATGTAAAGTGTTGTTCTAAATGAGCATAACAAAAATATTTTAAGTGGTGTTTTAAATAAGCATTAGGAAATGAGCATAGGGAAAAGATTTATATAAAAGTTAAGTATATCAGCTAAATACTTTTCAGCACTGCATGTAATACCACCCCCCAGGGGTGAACAAGGTCCTTGGACCACAGCTGTGGAAATGGCTTTAGAACGGGTATCAGATCGCAGCTCTACCTCCGATGCCCAAGGTTTTGATAAGGCCTGGAGAGAGCTGCTTCACATCATACCCCGTTTAGCACAAAGACTGCGTTCACCGTTAAGGTAGGTCTTCCGGGTGAAGCAGGAGGTTATGTTATGGTTTAGACTAGCAACTATTTTGAGGCCACGGATATATGATATCCCCCTGTGACACGGAAGACAGATTTATGTAGGCATATATCTATGATTTAGTATAAACGGTTACCAAGCATACAGGTGATTAGGCATTCGGTTCTGAGATAGGTTCATTTGCATTACACAGACAGTTGAGTAGGCATATAGAAATGCTATAGGTTAGGTTGTAATACAGCAGACAGTTGAGTAGGCATATAATAATGCTATAGGTTAGGTTGTAATACAGCAGACAGTTGAGTAGGCATATAGCATAGGAAGTGCTGTGGATCTCCTTACCATAGCCCTATGGCTATGTTAGCAATACTTGCTGTTTGAGGCTCTGTATAGTGTGGAGGGATCTCAGCAATTTCTCCTTTAGCAGGTGGTTCCTGGAGTAGCAGGGCTGTCGGTTTGATCAGCGGACCGCGGCTTTATGCCGACTACTCGAGTGAGTGGGCGGAGTCTTGCGGCGCGCCTGCACATTGTCACCGACGGACCCCGTACGTGAGTGGGAGGAGTCTCGCGGTGCACACTGCAGCACTGTGTTGAGGAGGAGGAGATGTAAAAACCTGTTACAACTTATTGCAATAACATTGAGCACATTTTCTGGTTACTCTCTACAACTCAGGTGTAGAATATTTCTGAGAAGGCTGTAGGATATTTTATGATTTACATTCATATACATTTTACTATTTTATCTTTGCTAAATGATTAAAGAGTTAACTGATGAAGAAACAAGGAAAAGCTTCCGATACCTCTATGCTGTTTTAGTATATGTAGCATACTGTATATAGAATGTACTTATTGTGCTGAGCCTTTGTATGGCTATGCCGACATAGGATTTTATAGATGACCATAGAAACATCACTAAATTCCATTTGATTAGTTAAACTAAGTTTATGCTTCCTTTATTTAAATGCTGATGGAGTTTTGAACTGCCCAGATTTCTTCTCTGAGTATTTAACAAAATAATCCAAATGCTCCAAACTAGATGCCCATGAAGTGGAAGTTTGAATGCATATATTAGGGTGAAGTGAAAACAGTGAGATGGCCTGGAGAAAAGGAAAATATCACACAACTGGCCATTTGCTGGTAGAGCAAGGACTCTGTTGGAAGTGTATTTATGGGCATAATAAAAAAATACATATATGATGCATTCTGTCAATAACATTACCACAGTTTTTGTTTTTCAGATTCTCCTCTGTAACTTAAATTTTTACCTGTTGATCCTAAAAGTAGATTTGTTATGTTCTCACTTCCTTAAAGAGACCAAGCTATCCAGCATTAGTGTCAGGTACAGGTGTTGGGGCAAACCATTTAACATTTCTAGGGGTGCTTAAAATTCTCAGCTTTTATTCATATGCTTTAAACTATTTTTTTTTAAACAACTTTCTTTTTAGAAAAACCTGTTGCTGTAACTGCTTAAATAGTGTTAGATGGATTTAGGCTTCCATTTCTTTGTCGCTTACTTAACCACTTCAAGACCAGGTGTTTAGACCCCCTTCCTGGCCAGGCCATTTTTCAGTGTTCAGCACTGCGATACTTTGACTGACGTTTATTCCGTCATGCAACGCTAATGTAAAGGCAAAATCTTTTTTTTGTTTTGGATACCGTAGGGGAGGACTTAATCTTCTGCCAAGTCTTTTGTAATCTGTGTCCCCACTGAGCAGATTCAACCCAGCAATAATTCATCTAACACTACTCTCTCTACATGTTGACAGTCTGTTAGGTGGCTCTGTTGCTCTTCCATACAGTGGAGCCAACCTAACACAGGATGTGTGTTGCTGGCCAGATCACCATGTAAAAATAAAGGGAAGAAAAACTAAAAAAAGAAAACAAATGCAGCCACCACATCTAAGGACTAGCAATCTGTAATATATGACACTTTTTTGAGAGGTTAGGTACGCTTTAATACTAGTGACAGAGTGCACCATAGTAATTTCTGATTGTGCCCTTAGTTACATCTTGATTAGCTATTCATCACCTCTCAATATCTGTCTTATTGAGAGGATGTAAAGAGTCTGGGTAACTACTTCCTATGCTACTATTTCCTTTGCATTTTCTTTTAAAGCTCCACACCTTATGAAAAAAATCTAGAGGTGGGGGTACTGTAAAAGTCACAATAGCCCCGAATACCAAATTGTGTGATTCTCCCCAGATCATACAGATCTCCAT
Organism: Nanorana parkeri; assembly: GCF_000935625.1. Lineage (NCBI taxonomy): Eukaryota > Metazoa > Chordata > Amphibia > Anura > Dicroglossidae > Nanorana > Nanorana parkeri. The sequence continues at coordinate 1,827,681 of NW_017306304.1, forward strand.
GCTAATACTAAAACAATTCAATCATTTCTGTATTGCTGATTCTCCCAATTTAATCATCTTGATTTCTGATAATGGCTTGTCAATATTTTGAAAATGTAGCTGATTCAAACATGTCAGCTCATTATTTGTATTCATGAAAAACAGCCTTTCTCAACCAGGGTGTCTTATAGTTTTGTCACTGGTGCTTTCAAATTTGAACACATTGTCATTTATTTCCATGGTGCATGACCCTGATTCAGGACTTCCCCCTGCATTCATAAAAAGTCCACCTCCTTCTGGACCTCTGCCATGCTGCCACAGTCACACTGCAGTGATGGTTATAAAGTAAGGCTCTGATGTGCAGGGGGCTTCTGATGTGAAGGGAGGCTTCTGATGTAAAGGGGGGATGTGATGGGAAGAGGGCTTCTGATGGAAATGAGCTTTTTTGATGTAAAAGGGGGTATTCCACATTGTTGTTTTTATTTACATGATAAATTCTAAACTGGACCCCTGGCTAGGTAGGGGTCTGGAATAGATCTGGGGGAGGCACAAACAATGTTTACATTTACATGTTTTGATTTAACATTCAATTTTAAAATAAATGGATTTCCTGAACAAAAATCACATTCACTGTTAGAAGTTTGTTCAATCGAGAAACATTTCCCAACATGCTCTTTTAACTTTCCTCGTCACTGCGATCGAAATTGATAATTGATTTCACCCATCAGCTTTAAGAAAGTCAAACGAATGTTCCGAAATCGATTTTGTTCATACGAAATTCTAACCGTGTATACCTTACTTTACTGGTTTTAGAGCAGACCTTGCTTGTCAGTCCCCTCCAGCTGTTCGAATTGGTCAGATAAAAGATCACATTGAGGTTAGCTCAGTATACAGCATATGCCAATATGCAGAAGAAAGAGTCAAACAGTTGACTAGATATGACTGAAGACATGATAAGCATATCATTTTTTGTTTGTTATCCTTTTAAACAGAGGCTTATAAAGTGATGTGTGTTTGGTACAATGTTTTTACGTAAATGATGATATCTGGGTGGCTCACAACTCCTCAATATCCACTGTGCATCATCTGTGCAAATATCATCACACCATTCCCAAGTGAGATCTTGAGCAATCACATTTAAATTAATATTCTAAGGATTTCTCTGCCTCTATTTGACCATTTTTTATGAGCAATTCTCATGGTAAAAATAAAAGCAAACACATATGTAAATAAAATAATACATAGTTTAGAAATGAAATAGTTAACAAAGTTAGTGTTTGATGTGGATACAAAAGTATTATATTTCATGGTATTTAGTTAGTCTTTCATAGTTTAGTAGTGTTGGTAAATTGTAGCCCGAGTCAAATGATTTAGGGGGTTATTCACAAAGTTACCAAAGGCAGCCGAGTGAATAACCCAGCTGAAGTGAACAGAGCTGAACAACATACGGCTATTCATTACGACTCAGTGCAGCTGATTTCAGCCATACATCGCCTGAAAAGAGCCGTACGTCGGCTGCCTTCAGCTGCACTTCGGTCAGCCGAACACGCGCTGAGCCGAAGTGCAGAAAGACTTCAACTCAGCCGATCCAACATCTGGTTCGGCTGAGCCGAAGCTCCGGCAGCTCACTTGCTGCCGTTCCCCGCTATTCACATAGGGGCAGAACGGCAGTGAGTGAATAGCAGCATTTGGCTCGGCTATTCTGTCCAGTACCTCCGTGGTACCGAGCAGAATAGCAAGGCAGTGAAAATAGTTTTCTAAAAAAGTTATTTTGAATTTTTTTGTATTGAATAGTTAATGTGAAAAATAAATAAAGATTTAAAAAAAAGAAAAAAATAATAAGAAAAAAATAGCTGGGCGGAGCTAGCAGTAAGAGCTGTTTCCTATTGGCCGGCACCTGCTAGAGTCTTCTCCGCCTAGTTGTTATTGTGTAATGACAGTTCAGCATTCACAGGTCATTTGGGTAAATAGCCCATACAGCAGCCCTTCGGTCCGACGGCCGAAGAGAGCCGAAGGATCAGCCGAAGCTACGGCTGGATTCTTCGGCTCCTATGTGAATAACCCCCTTAGTGCATTAGAGCAACAATGACACAATGCAAACAATTTTGAAAACTAGAACTGCGCTTCTATGTGAACCAGTAGGTTCAAAAGTTTACCTTATATTAGACATGTGCACCGGCAAAATATTTGTTTAATTTCATTTCATTTTAAATTCGGATTTTGCGTTATTTAGTTTTTCGGGATTGGGGTCAGAAAATAAATTTGTTTTGGGATTCGGATTTGGACAAAATTCGTTAGCGGTAGTCTGTACGAACATTCGTTTCGTTTTCGTTTCATTCGTTAGTTGCAGCAAAGTGACATTTGAGAAAAAACTTTTTTTCTCCTCAAATGTCAACAAACGAAATTTCGTACAGACTACCACTAACGAATTTCGGAATCGGAAAGTCGGATTCGTTTGCATTCTTTATATCTGTAATAAGAATTCTGATACATCCAAATCTCAGAATTTCTGAAATTTCTTCTGAATTTCGTTTCGGAATGAAATGAATCACACATGTCTACCTTATATATTGATTTAAGGTAAACAAGCATAGCAAGATGCTGCCATACAGACCTACCTCTATAGTCATAGAATGAATAACCAGCACTATATGGCCACTTTAGGCCACAAATGCTGATGAACATCATTCTCAAGGTAAAAAAAAACTGCAAGCAAATATATAAAATCTGTCAGTTTAGGGAATAGCCCGTACATCAGCCGTTTCGGTTCTACTGAACCGAAGGGGTCCTAGGGCCGAAGCTAGCCAAAGGATCAGCCGAAGCTACGGCTAGATCCTTTGGCTGCTTCGTGAATAGACCCCACTGTTTTGAAAAAAAGGTAAACAAAAACACAATGAAAAAAAGGTAAACAACAAATTGAAAGCAACAATACACAAATACCAATCAAATATAAACTTTTTTTTTAAAAACGCAAATACAAATAACACTAACTGAAATAAACCATCCTAATTAAACCCGCCAACTAAAAAAGCAAAACTTTTTTCAAGACAATTTTGCCTAAACTGCTTAATAATCAAAATTAGTTTCTGCTTCAGCAAAAAAATGACATTGAAACTGGTAATTTTGCAGAAAAATCAATTTTCACTAAATTCACTCAGCTCATCCCTAGTGATGATATAAATACACATAAACACTGTCACAACATACCGATAAACCATATCACATCTTTTTGCTCTGTGATTTTGAAGCCTTTGCATCATAGTAATGTATATTGTGCCATAAAAGTCCAAGCTGGCAGGCATCTTTCAGTCTCTTTAATGAAGTGGACAGCACTGTGTGATTTGTGGGTGTTAGATAGTCTGTGTACAAAATATATATATCCAGAACACAGACTTTACAAGAAAGTTGACTTTAGGGACTCATTTATTCCGACAGCAAATGCAACTTTCATGTTCTCTAATATAACTCTGACAGCTGTGATTTCAGATTAAAGATTTTTCATTCACATTCCCATCCTGATTGCTCTGCATGGTCCTTATATTACCTTATTGTCAATAGCAAGTGTTCATCCAACTGGGAGTCATGTAATAACCAGCTGCCACTTAATGTGTAGACTGAACATTTGTCTGAGCCAGCTCATCTCTTAGGCCTAGTTCCCCCGCACTGGGAGCTGGGACTTCTTCAAGAAAAACAACAGCTGGACCTCAGTGCTATCCTCTTCTTAACATCTTTAGTGGCGCTGCAGAAAAAATAAACACTTTGCACCCGCTGCATCTAGGACTAAGGTATGTTTTCTGTATTTGTTGTAAGCAGATAAGGTTTTTGTTTCGTAGATACTTTTATCCCTTTGGATCGTTATCAGTAATCTAAATATCAATCTCTGTGTTTAACATCTTATTTATTTCAAATGAAGACACTGAAACTACTTATTTAAATTAAATGTTGGTGAAGATTGTAGACTGCAGTTAAACTGTGTTTTAATCACCCACCATTCACACTGTGTGGTTGATTTACTGAAGTCAAATAGGCTGTTCACTTTGCAAGGGAATTTGCACATTGCAGGGGATGTTTCTGCTTAGCTTGGTGAACGTGGTGACATTTCACTTTGCAAAGAATGTAATCATGTGCAAGGAAAATACAAAAAAAAAATGAATTTTTACATACAATTGTGTGTTGGAATCAGCAGAGCTTCATCTCATTCACTAAGCTAAGTTAAAACTATCCATGCAAAGCACAAATTCCTTTGCAAAGTGAACAGCCTATGTGCCTTTAATAAATCAAGCCCTGTGCATTCAGGTTCGGAACTCTGTATAGTTCACATTAATTTACAAAGAACATTGCTAGATAATATAACGGCCTGACAACCAGAAATATCCCTCTGATTATGTTCTAACGGGTCTGAACTACACTACAGTAAATTGTTATACAGAAAACAGAGAAGTGACTGAAAACATAACAATAATATGTCTTGCCCATACACTGCATGCTATAATAGTATAATGTTGATCTCAAGTGTAATATAAAGCAAATCTTAAAGTGTACCTGAAGTGTATTGCTTTTCTATAGGGAACATACAGAAATTTTAAATGTGCCTAAGTAGTACCCTGAAATTTCCTGGAATTCCTCCTGAAACATAGCAGTGCACTGCCTGTGTCTAGGCACCCATGTGTCTACAGCTTGATAAATGTAAATCTGCAGGTTGAGATTATCTAAAGATCTGTGCCTCTGACTGCTTGTATAATGAGATTTGAAGTAATATTTGGTTGCTGTTCTCTTTGCTGAATAGGAAGGGGTACATGAGGACCTGCAGACAAGTTTCTCCCTGCTTCTAACTTTTTTATTCTGTGGATCTGCACTTTCTGCATCTCTCCTGCTACTTCTTGAATATTTCCTTATTAGTCATTATATTACCAGTCATCAGAGAGACAGCTCAGACATGAGGAAGCACACCCTTTCTCTACCACGATTGCCACCTGCAGCTAACTGCTGCAGAGCTAACCATAGACCCCGCACAGACCACCATAGACCCCAAACACCCCACCATAGACCCCAAACAGCCCACCACAGACCCCAAACACCCCACCACAGACCCCGCACAGACCACCATAGACCCAGCACATAACAGAGACCCTGCAGAGCCCACCTGAAACCCCACACAGCCCACCTGAGAGTGACCCTGCATAGCCCACTTGAGACCCAGCACATACCAGAGAACCTGCGGGGCCCCCCTAAAACCCCATAAAAAGCCCACCTGCAAGTGACCTTACAGAGCCTGCCTGAGATCCTGCAGAGCCCACCATACACCCTGCACAGCCCACCTGAGACCCTGCACGACCCACCTGAGAGTGATCCTGCAGAGCTCACCTGAGACTCTCTATGGCAGGCTGTGCAGGGTCTCAGGTGGGCTGGTCAGGGTCCCTTTCCCTGCACACTGTGTTCCTCTTACCTGTCAGTCCGGAGCCACCAACTGCTGGGCGCCGCCTTCCTCCACCTCCGGTGGTGCTGGGCGCCGGCCTCCTCCCCCCCTGCTGCCAAACTAACGCTGCTGGTCTGGACTCCTCCACCTCTGCTGCTGGGCCCCCAGCCTCCTGACCGTGAGGGGCCTCTACCCCAGGCCCACTAGTGACCGTGAGGGGCGCTATGCTGGTAGTTATGCCACTGATAATATGTATTGCTATTACAATGCTGATGATATAACAGGATAGTATGTGTTCTGGCTTTTGAGCTCCTTTAAATCCCACAAGCAATATAGATATCTGAAATGATCATGTGCTTTAATAATGACATAATGAATGTGTAATTTTGATATCCTGTGAACTATATTAGATCAGCTTAGAGATTTAGGTCTAATTAATTACAACTCTCTTGCGAACCTGCATATACATATGGACTTATATTATGCCACATCTACTATTCCTAAAAGGTTTTACAGTAAGCACAAATGGAAACATGATTTATTTAATTTTTGTACATGGTACTCACATATTTTGTACCAATGCCTATAAACGTCATACAGCTACAAATACTTAGAGTAACTGTAGTACTATAATTAATAGTAATTTTTTGATGTATAGTTTGTAATAATCTATGTTACTGGTGGTAGCCATATGATCTTCCTATCTCTTTGCCATATGATCTTCCTATCTCTGTGCTGTTTGAAAACACATTACTCTTAGTTATTATTTGTAATAGGACGCAATGCAACTTAGGCTGCCTAGGCCTGCAGTTGAGAACAGCATTTTTTTTTAAATAATGGCAAGAAGCTTGTTTCCATGGGCAATAAGTTTAAAAGGACCAAGTAAAAGCTATGTGGCTCATGACCAATGATAAAAAAAAGCCATAAAGAAAAAGAAAAGGGCATCTACAAATGATAAAAATGAAAGAACTATTTCAGCATTTGAAAGTTGCAAGGAATATAACAAATGATAAATAAAATGTATTCAAAAATTAAAAACAAACAAGAGATTGTTAAGGTTGAAAAAGGTGAGTGGAGATAAAAAAGAAGGCAAATCTATTAACCCCTTTGCTGTCAGAGCCTTTCCATGTTTTTTGCTCACATGTCAATATGCAGATTTTAGGCCTGAAGACTACTTTGTGGTTTGTGGTACTTAAAGCAAAGCAGTCACTTGTTACTGACCATCTGTAGGAAACCTGTGCACCTGGGCCACATCACATTATATCACTCACATTCAAACATTCAACGCCCCTTTAAACTAGATTTAAAGTTAACATCTGTCTGTCTTGACAAAAAGTTAAAGATCTAGAAGCATTGTATGTTAATGAGAGAGAGGAAACTCAGTCAGTGATATTTATCAAAACCGGAGCAGAAAGAATCTGGTGTTGCCCACTGCAACCAATCAGCTTCTCTCTTCAGTTTGTTAAGTTTACCTTTGAAAATGAAAGGTAGATGCTGATTGGTTACCATGGGCAACTGTCCAGATTCTGTCTGTTCCAGTTTTGATAAATCCCCCCCAGTGTGTTTCTGAAGGTGCCAAACTCCCTTTCAAACTGTTCAGAATAACTTGCAAGACCTAAAAGGTAAGAGATATATTTAGGTATACTGTGTGAATGGGTACACACAACAAACATATAATGGGGATTTCTCAAATTTGACTGCAAAAGTGGAAATACACTTTAGGTCAACAGTTTGAATAAATAGCTGCCTAATCCACCTAGAAATTGTGGAATGAGAGGTAGACTGTCCCTTATGGTAACCTTGTGGAATGAGAGAGTCAATCATTCTGAGAGCTGAGAGATGTTGAGGGAAGAAAGTGCAATGCCCTGGTTAAAGTGACATTAAAGTAAAAAAAAAATGTCCCTTCCCCCAATGTTAATGTTAGCACTTACCTTAAATGATGTTTCTTAATCCAATCTTCCTCTTCTTTCCTGATGTTTTCATCTATCCCTCCAGCAGTGCAGCGGCTCTCCGATCCAGCACTAACTCCTCTGTCCTTGCTGGCACTTCCGATCCCGCGGTGTCTGCATGTGGGTGCACGCGTCCATAGACTTACCTTGTGTCTCTGCTCATCTCAAAATCCGAACTGCGGATGCGCCCGCCCCAGAATGCTTTGCAGCCGCCTGAGCAGTTTTGGATTCTCGGGCGGGAGTGCGCGGCAACAAAGGGGTAAGTTTAAACCAATGTTAAAGCGTTTTTTTTTTTTTTTACTTTTTGCCTATATCTACTGTTTGCTAGCAGTAGATATGGGCAAAAAAACCGGAGGGTTTAGCAACCCTTTAAGATGAAAAGATAAAGCCACCCTGGAGAGGAAGCAGGCCCTAGGCCCCAAAACAACCTTGTATCTTTCTATAACCAAGGTTCTTTACAAGAGAGGGCTGTAAATTTAGAAACTCACCTCACCGAGGTGGTGGCAATAAGGAAGGTGGTTTTTAAAGTGCTGACATAACCAGCTTAAAATCCCATGGAGTCACAGGTGGATGTACAGGTGGAGCTACATTAGCAACACCCTGAACAAAAGCCTTTACCAAGAAATGACAAACATGCTTCGAAAGAGAATTACTAGAACTGAGATTTGTTCTTCGATAGTGCTCAAGGCCAAATGATGATCCAGACTGAACTGGAGAAAGTCCAGGATGTGTCACATGGAGTACTTCCTGAAATGAAAACCCCTACACCCGCCCTACACTGGCTCGGTGGGCCTCTCTGCAATGATCGGAGAGAGATTCAGCAGCTTCCAGCCACTGATCTCACCTCCGATCACTGGACCTGGAAGTGATGTGTATTACATCACTTACGGTGTCACTATTTACATTCTCCGGCTCTCAGAGCCAGGAGAAGATGCTGGGGAAGCAGATATCTGCTTCCTCAGCTGCTTTGGGGTCCCTAGGTGACATTAGGGATCTGAAAGACCCCTGATGTCTCCATAAAGAGGACCTGTCACACCCTATCTGCTATTACATAGGGGACTTGTAAGGGTTAGTGTAAAAAATTATGTGTTTAAAAATGTAAAAAAATTAAAGTAACATATAAGAAAAATAAAAAAATAAAAATATTTTTAAAAAGTCCGCTGCCCCCCACATGCACGCACATACACATGCAAACACGTGTCGGTGCGCTTCCGTGCGAAAAAGACAATTGCGCTACACATGTTACATATCACCACGAACGTTGGAGTGAGAGTAATAATTCTAGAGCCATTAATCACTGTTAGCACTAAACTGATGAGCGGTAAAAGCGTTTAATGTGTTCTCTATGGGAAATTTGGGGTATTGAAGTTTTTTGTGGCTTCACGGGCAAACGCAATTTTAAGGCTCGACATGTTTGGTATCTATTTCCCTGACACGACCCCGTCTTTCACATTTTACCAAAAATTGCGCTAAATTTTGATTTTGTTTATTTTATTCTAAAAATACTGGTTTGAGAAACATTTGTGCAAATACCTTAAGACATACAAAATTGCAACCAGCATTTTTTTTATTCTACAGGGCCTCTGCTTTTAGAATATATATCATTGTTTGGGGGTTTGAAGCTGTTTTCTAGCCAAAAATATATATTTTATCATGTGTGCACAAATAGTAAGAAATTTCTTCTGGGCAGCAAGTAGTTAAAGTATAAAGTATAGTTTTTTTTAGTTTTGGATACAGTAGGGAAATGGCAGTTTATTTCTCCTATGTATGTCCCATTGGGAAGATTTCATCTTACTTCCCATCCTGGAAATGCAACAAGAAATCAGAAAATATTTACCAAGTAAGGAAAATCATAGTTCTAACTTCCTATTGGAATACAAGTGCCCCCATTGAAAGTGTCCCTCTGCCCTGCTGTTATGATAAAATGTACAATAATGTTGTATCCCAGTGACAATCGGTGAATCTACTCAGTGAGGATACAGACAGAAAAATCCTCCCCTACTCTATGTAAAACGAAAGGAAACATTTTGGCTACATATTTGCTTGAACTGCAGCAGGAAAAACTCTGATCTCCTGCCCTGCCTGACAAGGCTGTGCTGAATGGCAGAACTGTCTAAACCCTTAGCACTGGATGGAAAGAAATACCAATACTTTGGCAGGTAAAACCACTCTCATTTATGTATTTCATCTGTGTATTTAACCAATTGCCTGGAGTTCAGATTAAGCTACCAAAGGTCTATATACTCATGTTCTTGTGATGTTCAGCATAACCATAAAAGTCACTTGATATCATGCTCCACACATTAGCCATTCATTTTCTATGAGACAAAATGCACCACTTTTGAACAACATAGTAAAATAAAAAAATACATTAATAGTTCTTTATGAATACTGCTTTAATTTTGGCCTTCAGAATTTTACCAGACTGCCCATTTCCCATAATATGATTTCTTTCTTTTCATGGATTTACTGGTGTGGAACAAGAACATTTTCCTCTCAATTAATCAGGAGAACAAATCAGCCATTTGGGAGATCTGATGGTTTTATAGCCTCTTGCTGTGCCGCAGGGTAACTCAATGTGTATACAACATACAACGATGCACAGAATATTTTTTTAACTTGGCTAGAGCCTTCATTAATCTATAATATTGATTATGTTTTGTCAGGCACCTAACAAGGCTTTGATTTTAAATGTGTGTAAACAGTTTAGTAGAACCTGAATTAGAATGCTTACATGGATGGGTGCACATAATATATGTCTTTAAATGCAATAAAATAAAAAAAATGTGTAACTATGTTTATTGTTAGTGAATCTCATTGATTGCCCACCTGTCAATCAAACTATATGGAACAGCATTTGAAGAGCAACCTATTATACTCATGAATATTGTGTTGTAGTAGGTGTAAATAAGCTAATGCTAAGGCAACATTCCATGTGATTCAGATATAGGAGCCAATCATATTTAAAGGCATGCATTACCATAGACTAAAAAACAAATTATCATTTGTTTATCTGTTTGAAATGCTTCCCTACCACAGTTGGCATAAAGGTCTCTCTTGACTAGTCCTATTGATGGAAAGGCAGTGTTTCCAGTAATATGATATGGATACACAGTACAATCATATGAAAGTGCCTATACAACCTTTCAGAGCTTCATAACGGAAGCAGGAAAAAATTAAAAGCATAAAAATTTCATAAATAATAATATATTGCTAAATGTCAGTATATGATTAAAATATAGTTCAATTTAAAACTGCAAAATCTTCCCTAGTCACATCTATAATTAATTGCATAAAATGAAATCCATGGGATGACAAAGGTACATTTCATTCACAATAAAAAATATACTATATATTTTTTAAAACATCTATTTCTGTTTTATGGTGTCTGGACAAAATAATATGGTCCATCCATACACATAATACATATGAACACTGAAGCTGTAATTGTAGGGCTGTTTACTATCCCAGCCATTTGATATACAAATTAATAAGCAATTTTTGTACAATGCAAGGGATTTTTACTGTACGGGAATATGAAGCCTAATCTGTGTCTGACATGCATTTAAAGTGATATGATAATAAAAATAATCTGATAAAACTCCAGGTAACCATTAAGTGTTTGTACATAATATTTTGGCAGTTTATTCAAATGAAAAGCTATGCATGACAAAAGAACAAGCGCAATTACTAGTAACTTTGAATTTTTTTCATATTTTATGCAGGGAAATTGCATCTGAAGAAATTCAGCGCCTACCATTTCTGCACTTGTTCTGAAAATGCTAGTAGCCTGGCTGTCTCTGACTTTCTGATTCACTTACACAGAACAAACTCACATATCAGAAATGGTTTGCCACTACCCACTTGTGTAAGTTTCAAAAGGATGTTTTCATCAGATAGGCAGTTTCCGAATGTTGGAGTCACTGCAAACCATTACAGGTAGCACAGTTACAATGGAAGAAAGCATTTGAGGGTGGATTTTTCATTTCTATATTTTTTTATTTATACTTTGTTGAGCTGCTGAGAAAGTTAACTTAAATTACTTTAGTGCTTCAGGTGTGGACTGTGAAGTCTACCTAATGCAGCTTTCTGTGACGAGGAGACAACAATGCTGCACTGCACCTGAGTTCAAAATAGAGTTATCACCCTCACATAGGCTTTACCTGCTTGCACTACATTGGGATGGAAACATGCTGCAGGGGTGTAGGTATTAGCTATTGTCACTGCCGATTCACAAGCCTGTATATTTACAATCCTGCCCACAGCTTACTGGATTGGCAACACTTCAGGCAAACAGTTAAATACACAGATAAAAAAAATTTTCAAGAGAGGATTTGTATTTCTGTCTATTCGGTCCTGATATTTACACACCCTCCTCACACAGCACAGCCAGGTGGATAACATCACTTACAGTTCAGGAATACAGTGGTATCCTCTCCAACTCCAGCCTGCTTGCTGGGCTGTGACAGAGCAGAAGCAGACTGATGACATCATCTATTTGCTCGCTCTACTCTCTCCTACATTGGTGTTTCAAGAGAGCAATATTGACCCAAGTACAGGTACTTCTAAAAGGTGCATTAAAGTAAATGTAATTTATTAATTAATACAGAGCTGCATTGATTTGATATATTCTTGAAGTTCAACTTTAATGACAACAATCATTTACATTGCAATCAGCCATTAATCAAAAATTCCCTCATTTACTGAAACAAAGGTCGCTCACATAAAAGTAGAATTTAAATGTAATTAAAAAACTTTTAGGGTTAAAGGGTTTTCCATACTTTGATCTGGCTACATGTATTGATTTGCTTTTCAAACCTTATGACATTACCCACATTTCACCAACAGTGTAAAACCATTGTTTGTACTAATACATTCAACTAATCTGGTAAATATGGTTACAATTGTATATAAAATTAGGATAAAGCATAGTTTAAACCGAGTATTATTAATCCTTAATCACAACAATTTGTATGTAAGCAAGTAGAGGATATGTAATCAAAACCAGAGAGACTTAACAAGCCACGGCAAAATTAATATAATTCAGATGCCAAAAATGTAGAGAAATACATATGGCAGCCATGACATTAATATGTGAGGTGGCCTGAGAATTTCAGCTTATTAGAAAAGGATTACAGGACTAGTTAAGTACTGGAATGGAATTAGGCAGAGATAGATTTGCCACCTGGGAATTTCCAAACTGTCAATTGCCTGAAAATGACACAGGCTGGTGCAATTCAAATTTCGTGTATTCAGCAAGTGAATTGTGACCTGCACTCTAAGTCATTTAAAATCACATATGCTTGCCTCGGATCTGTGTATCTTTGCTGAGATTTGGATAAACATGGTACCAGCATGATAAAAGTGTTCAACCAGTAATGTGTGTACTCAGTAAACCTGCTCATATCTGGACTGTGTAATACATTGATTTCAGTGGCTATCCTATATCTGCTTGGGAATTGCATGATTTTGATTCAAAATTCAGATGTTTGATGATTGCATATGGCCATGTACTCATTTACAATCTTATACCATTTACCATACATAAGGTTGACACCAAGGAGCTGATTTGCTAAAGGCAAATAGGCTGTTCACTTAGCAATCTGAATTTTCACTTTGCAGGGAAAGTATCCTTTACTTTATTGAATGAGGTAAATCTCTACTAACTTCCATCATCCAATAATTTGCAAGCACAAATACTGCATTTTTAATTTTCCCTGCATGTAATTCGGTATCCTTTGCAAAGTAAATTTTTACCACATTCAATATGCTAAGTTAAAATTCCCTTGCAAAGTGTGAAAACCTTTTTCTCCCTTGATACATCAACCCCATAAGTCTAAATAATCCATTTTGTAACTGTACATGTTCATGCACAAATATTTAAGGATTTCCTAGTTTGATCTTATCTGATATATATAACCACCTTTAGATATAGGAAGATAACATAGGGGGTTATTCACAAAGCTGCCTAGGGCAGCCGTGTGAATAACCGACCCGAAGTGAAGTGAGCCGAACGCTGTTCAGCTTTTCACTTCAGGCTTGTACGGCTTGCTGCGGCTGAGTTCGGGTCAACCGAACATGGCCAGCATGTTCGGCCGACCCGAAGTGCAGAAGGAGTTCGACTCAGCTGATCCAACTTCTGGATTGGCTGAGCCGAACCTCCGGCAGACTACTCACTGCTGTTCGGCCTATTCTCATAGAGGCCGAACAGCAGTGAGTGAATAGCTGAAAGCCACCGAGCGTAAAATTGTAAAAATAAAGTAGAAAATGATTGTCACTGCTAGCTCTGCCCAACTGTTTTCTATTGGCCAGGACCAGCTGTCATTACAATGAGAGCTTGTCGGAGTCGGCAGTGATATCAAAGCCGGCTCCGCTAAGCTCTTATCATAATGACAGATCAGTGTTCCTGGCTATCCAGTAACCAGGGGACGCTGTACTGTCATTACGATGAGAGCTTAGCAGAGCCAGCTTTGATATCACTGCCGACTCCAACAAGCTCTCAGTTACCCTGTCAGTAGCAGGCTGTCGGCCAGCCTCAGCTTTCAACTCATTTACCTTCGGCTCGACTGAGCCGCTCGGCCAACTTCGGGAGCTGTACGGGCTATAGTGAATAGCCTGTAACGCAGCCCTTAAGTTCTACTAAACTGAACCGAAGCTAGCCGAAGGATCAGCCGAAGCTACAGCTAGATCCTTCGGCAGCTTTGTGAATAGACCCCATAGTCTTTTCATTCATCACACTAATATAAAAAAGTACTGGGCTAGCAGTTAGTAAAACCTCTACTCCAACTCAGAATCAAAAAAACATTATTTCAGGAATGATCCTCAAGAAAGTGTTGCCATGCCACAGAGGGAGGTAAAGGGTTTATCACGCGGTAAAGTCAAATCTGCAAAGAGAAGGGGAATTAGTTCTGCTACCACACTACTACTACTAGTTACACTACTACTAACATTCCACAAAAAAACAGAAAAAGTGAAACATCAAGGGTAATCAAGAGTTTTGTAACATAATGACCTTGCTGTACACATATATTTTGTATCTCCATAGGTCTAACAGGTCTATTATAGGTCTATAATTAAATAGTAGTTTAAACAATTTAAACAAAGCTCTAGCTCAGAAGTTGAAAGTTTATATGTTTTTAAACAGTTGTTTTATTTTTGTATATATAATGTACAAATAATGTTTGTTTCACAAATACATGTTTCCATATGACAAAGGATCCCTAGAGCATAGTAGATCAGCTAAGCTCTATTTATGTGATTGAAACCTGGGCCTGACCCCTCTGATATCGGATGAGTCTCTGCTGTGATTGACTGCTGTCAATGTATAGACTTAATTTTTTTGTTGTTGTAGATAGTGTAGGAAGGGTTAAACCGCTACCAGGAAGTGAGAAGAAATCTCTACAAATTGAGGAGAATTCTTCCCTACTTTTTCCAAAACTAACATAAAAGGTTTTGGCTATATATTCCTGTCTGTCCATACTTAATATACTTACTCAACTGGGAAATCATATACAGCATATTATAATGCAAAGGTAAACTGCAAACTGTATACTACATTCATGTGATGTCCAAACAAAAATACCACCAAACTGTTTTGTACAATATCGATATCTAAATACTGGGGGTTTATAAACTAGTGATGTTTAGCATGTATTGTAATCACAAAAAAGACATGAAATTAATGCAATTTGCCAAATGAACAGCAATTACATGTGTAACGAGGGGTAATGTGATTATATTAAAAAAACTTTGGGGGAAAGGGACATATGCATGTAAGGCATAGAGCGGAACAAAAAAATGAAGTCTATAGGACTGCTGTTTTGGGGCAAATTAAAATGATTTGCAGTGAATATTGTAAGAGATGCAGAATGGTACAGTCTTTTTATATGCCGGAGTGAAAACAGATGAACAATGTCAGCTCTACTGACAAAAATACTGCAATGTGCAGCAGGCTGGTAATCTCTTCTATTGGTAGTTTAGGAAATAGACTGGCACTATAATAACTATAGTAAGAGCCCAATCTGTGTTGCAGTCTAAAACAGGTGATTGTACCTGACACTAAATTATTTATTATTATTATTATTATTATACAGGATTTATGTAGCGCCAATAGTTTGCACAGCGCTTTACAATATAAGGAATATAATCACAATACAATTCAAGACAAGATGGTAAGGAGGGCCCTGCCCATGAGGGCTTACAATCTAAAAGGGAGGGGCAAGTGATACATGAGGAGGTAGCTGTGTGGGGATGAATTGTTTGAGAAAGTGATAGTTCAGTGGTTAGGGTGAGGTGGTATAGGCTTCCCTGAAGAGATGAGTCTTAAGGAATCGCCTAAAGGCAGTCAGAGTGGGAGATAGACGGACAGGTTGAGGTAGAGAGTTCCGTAGGATGGGAGAGACTCTAGTGAAGTCCTGGAGGCGACCATGGGAGGAGTTGACGAGGGACCTGGAAAGCAGGAGGTCTCAATAGCTGAAAGATCAGTTTGAGAGCATACCGACATGACTCTCCTTTAAACAAATGCTAAATTGCTGAAGTTGCTATTAACACCATACACATAACTATTCAACTCTTCTCCCCTTCTTTAAAATTGCAGTAATTCATGTGCCCTGCAGCAGATGATAGGAAAGCTGTCTTCTAGTTCAGAGAGGATGCTATGGATAATTAAGTGACCTGTTAATTGACTGTTTTTGCTTAGCTAGGATTCCAAGAAAAATGATGCTATTTAGACAAAATTAAAGTGTTTTTTAAAGGGTGCAATAATAAAAACAAACTCTTGGATGCTATAGCAGTCGCAAGGATTTTTCCTTTTTAGTCCCGGCTACCTGCTCTATAGTAGAAGTGATTCAGATGGCTCTACAGATCACTGTACTGTAAGGTGCTACCTCCCCCTGCCTGATTTCCCTTCTTCAGCTATGTGTTCCAGACTTACCTGTCCCATTTAGGTTCCCCAGGACATTCATGACGGGTGTCAGGAGGGAGAGCAGTAGGAGATCTGTTAACATCCATTCACTGATCCTCCCTGTGAACAATGAACCCAGAAGCAGCTCTGAGAATTTCTGGGTTCAGAGCTGTCAAAGCTTGACTGCACTGTCTATGCTCCACTTGTTTTAACAGACCGCAGGTGTAAGAAAATGAACGATTGCGCCGTGCATATTAGTTATCACAGCACATGCTGGAGTGAGAGCAATAATTCTAGGGCCATCATTTATTGTTAACTCTAAAATGATGACCTGTAAAGGCTTTTGAAGAATCGTCTATTGACAAGTTTGGGTATCATAGTGTTTTGACATTTCACAGACTTTCACAATTTTGAGAGGCTCCATATATATTTTGTATCCATCTACTCAACACAACTTTATCTGTTATATTTTACCCAAAAATTGGGATTATATTGCGTTTGTATGCACTAAAATTAATTTCAATGAGGGGCATTGATCAAAACTGGAGCAGACAAAATCTGGAGCAGTTACTGATAGCAAGCAATCAGCTTCTATGTTTCATTTTCAAAGCCTAACTGAACAATCTGAATAAAGAATCTGGTTGGTTACTATGGCCATCTGCTCCAGATTCTGTCTGCTCAAGTTTTGATATATTCCACCAATGTATTTTTTTAACTAAAAATATAGCGCAAATATCATGTGACATAAAAATTGATTTCTTCAAGTAATGAGAGACAACTTGATTGCAGAATGTAAATAAACAGAGGACAGGATCTGAGAGACTTTCATGTTCAGAAAAAAAAAAAATGGTTTCACTCAAAGGCTTTGTATCTATTTTTGTCATTTAGAGCTGTTGACAATGTTCTCCAAATCTAATTTCAAACTATGCAGTTATTTAATAAATTAATCCTGAATATATGTACAAACATTACTCATTCTTCACATGACTTGTTGTAAGCTAATAAAGGTGAACCTCGAGTTAACAGAACAAAATTGCGGTATGTCCAGCCATCATTCTAGTTCGAAACTGGACATCAAAGAGAGAAGCACATATGGTTTTGACATTTATAAAGATGGTAGGTGAACATGAAATAGTCTGATTGAAAATGTATTTCCAAAGTAAGAAACAGTAGTTCACAAAAAGTATAAAAAGAAGATTAATTTTCAATTTGGAATTCCTAATAAATGGAACAAGCTCATTTTTACAGCTTCCTGAAATCCATGATCAATTGATAAGGTCATGCAGTAAAAGTGAAGTTTAAGTGTATGTCAGGGCAAAAAAACAAGCATATGCAGTACATTGATGAAATACATGCATATTTCCACATGTTTATCCCTAAAGACACTACCAGTACAAAAAAATACCTGTTGATCTGCCAGAAATACACTCAAGTTCTAATGTGGGCTGACAACAAAGCATTTTTTGTTCATGTAGTGGTGTCAGTCCTGCCCAGATGTGTTTTACTAAACTACTCAAATCCTCCCACTCTCTTCCACTCTACAACATAGACACTAAAGCTAGTCAAACACAGCTTGAATTTACACAGGCCAGCATTCGCTACCAATGTGCATTAATAAGCCTTAGCTGATTCACTAGTTTTCCTTGCTTGTACCACATTTGATAGGTCCTGAACACTGCTGACCAGGAACATCCCATAAGAGCTGCAGTTATGGAGTTGCTCTGACCAAGTCATCTAGGCATCACAATTTGGCCCTTGTCAAAGTCGCTCAAATACTTATACTTGCCCATTTTTTTGGCTTTTAACACATCAACTTAAGGGACAAAATATTCACTTGCTGCCTAATATATCCCAACCACTTCCAGGTGCCATTATAATGAGTCAATGTTATTCACTTCATCTCTCAGAAGTCATAATGTTATGGCTGATCGTTGTATAAATGTGTGACTTGCAAGTATGGCTCTGCATTACAGTCACTGTAATTGGTACACTGTAATTCTGTACCACAGTTGTAACCTCCTACAGCAATGGCCCAGCAGCCAGTGGGATAGATGTGGCCCTTTACTTGAACTCCATTAAAACAAATATGGCAATCACACAAATCAATTTGTAACTAGCTTTCAAAGTAATGTGCACATGGAAGGGCTTTCCACAATACAAACACAAAAACTTATTGCAAAATATGCAGAAGCCACACTACCTCACCATGGCTCCTCTGTGATGTGTTGTCCTAATCTTAATCTATGATAGCATCCATTTTGAAGTATATATAGCAATGGACAGATTGAGTGTAGGTATAACCTACCATCCTACCATCCTTCCTTAAAGGCAAAGGGAGACACCATAAGCACAGCACATCACAATGGCACCTAAAGCCCCCAGTGTGCTCCCCACACCAAATCCAGCAAAATTAATATGGCAACTGCACAAATCAATTTGTAACTAGCTTTCAAAGTAAGGTGCACATGGAAGGTCTTTCCACAATAAAAAAAAATCACAGGACACTTACCAGTTAGCCTACAAAAAAAGCTTACACTGTTAAAAACAGAAGTTTTAGTTGCACAAATTTTGCAAAATATGTGAAAGCCACACTGGATGGTCAAGACTCCTCTGTGTAGCATGATCCTAACTCTAATTTATGAGAGATTACATTGAGGATCCTTAATGAGGCACTGTGGCATCCACATATTTTGCAAAAGTTGTGCATCTAAAACCTGTTATTACTGCAAGTTGTGAGACGGTGTAAGCTTTTATTGCAGGCTAGCTGGTAAGTGTGCTGGTAAATGTTTATATATGTGTTTATATTCCTTTCACTGACACAAATGATGGGGCATAATTCCTTCCTTTATGGGGTAAGCTAAAGCAGAAAGCAACTATCTTTAAATATTTTTTCAAGTTATGCTATCTGAATGGGGGCATACAATAGGTATTATCTCAATTTGGCTGTTAAAGTAGAAATACATTTTAAATAATATATCTTGACAACTAACACCTTTTATATATTTTCTGAAATGTTATTCCTTAACTGGAGTCACCTTTTTGTCTATTTGGCTAAATTAATTGTCTTGTTTTTTTTTATTATAGATGTATTATTATTATTATCATTGCCTATCTTGCAGAACTTTTTATGTAGGTCACCTTATAGAACATAATGAAATTGTATTTAAGCAGCTCATATAATTCTAAGTTATATGAAGCAATCAAATATAACCCCCAGAGGCTTAGTATATATGAACAGCATATTTTACATAAACAGTTGTAATAGAGTATTCACACAAAATATACATGTATGCATGGGCGACTTTGACTTATACTGTAAAATATTACAAGCAATAAGACCTGCAATGACATAATTTAAACCCCGTAACTCATAATCCCAACAATTTAGACAACATAGCAGGCCTATCCAATAATGTATAACAAAAAAGGGAGGAAAAAAAACATATGGTATCAGTGCAGATTGGAAAGAGAGCTCAGTGTCAAAGGTCGACACAGTGAGAGGTTTTGCTCTTTAATAGGTTATCTGTAGATCTGCAAAGCCAAAGCGTAATTGGGTTCTGCAGTATGATTTTGGTCTGTAATTGTGTATGATCTTTGACAGTTTCACATTCAAGCTTGGGAGATTTCTCTAACTTGTTATCACTGTCAATATAAATTTTAACTGAAATGATATCTATTTGACTGATAATTTGTTTGGATAAGAAAATAGCAACATAAAAAAATAACGTAAAAAAAACAGACACACACACAGATTTGATTTCACATGTTTGGTAGTATATCTAGTTGAACAGAACAAAATTAATTACTTTATGAGAAAAATGTCAGTTCTACCACTGCACTTAACTTAGAATTGCTGAGTTTGCATAGTATTACTTAGGTTCAATTTTTCTGGACAATCAAAATCACATATTAACTTTCACAAGGAAACACAAGTTTTTTTTTCAAAACAAGAGAAAACCATATTTTTGTTTCTTCATTTTTATACAACATATGCAAATTGACATCTGAGTTATAGATTAGGCATTTTCAACATAATACACAAACATATGTTTCTACAGGTCAGCATGCAGATTTTTACCTCCACATGTCTTCAATAAAAAAAAGTGCTTATTTTTAAACAGGTTCTCGAACTGCTTGACACTGACCAAAAGAAATGATTAGCAGAAGTGTATTTCACATGGTGGGTTTAGTTGAAAACCTTATGCTGCCTACAGTGTTACCCCAAGATATCATCCAGTTACCACAATGCATACATGAAAATTCATGAAGGTTTGAACACTCCCTGGGTCTTCATTGCTGCTCCTACCCACCTAAAAGAGAACTAAAGCCAGACTTTTTTTTTCCTTTAGTCCTCTTTTGGGTCAAAAGAGTACATTTACTAATGTACTCCTGTGACCCAAAGCCAGCATCTAGTGGGCTACTGCCTGCTATTTGCAGAGTTGTGCTGCAATTGGGAAAGATCCCAACAATATTGTCGGGATCCACCCCGCTGCCTGGACAGCTGGCTCTGATTGGGTCAAAAGAGTACATTTACTAATGTACTGCTGTGGCCCAAAGTCAGCATCTAACGGGCTACTCACTCATAGAGAGTTAAAAGAGCTATAGCTGCCTGGAGTCTGTTTAATGGGGCCTGCTGTCAGCAGTGAAAGGGTTAATGATTAATTCTAAATAATTACATTTCAAATAAAATCAGATTGGTTAAAGGTTTACTGGATTTTAACCATCCATAAGGCAATAGAGTTGATTACCGTGTTTCCCCGAAAGTAAGACATCCCCCGAAAATAAGACCTAGCGCTATCTTCGGGGATGTCTGTAATATAAGACCTACCCCGAAAAAAAGACCTAGTTCGGGGTAGGTCTTATAAGGAGCAGAAGCTGTTCACTAATCTGAGCCATGTCCTTGAGCCAAACACTGGAACACTTATCCATCATTTGACTCTGGGGGGTTGATTTACTAACCTTTTAAACACACCACGAACGTGTATACACCTCTGTAGTGTGTTCCCTCCCAGCATGATCTATGGGAGGAATCGAAACACCTTTGTAGTGTGTACACACCCAGCAGGTGTGTTGTTCAAAGCCCTGCAATGAATTGCAAGGTAATGTGGTGTAAATTAGCTCTATGTTATGTTGCTTGCGTTGATGAATGCAGGAATGTAAATGCATGAGCTAACCATTTTTGTCTAAACTGTGAAGCAGCATTATATATGCATCATGTGCATGATTTTTCCATATATGGGATTAGTGGAAATATGCTTTTAGAGACTTTTTGGTTGATAAATACGTTTTGCTGTGTGAAAATCACACACACCTGGTGTGTGTGTGTGTTTAGGTTAGTAAATCAACCCCTGGATCTCAGTAGTAGCACTGTTGGGCAGAGTGATCTCAGCAATGTCATTACTACACAGTGGCACAGAAAAAAAGATCTCGGACAAGGCATAGATACTAAGGCAAAGACATTAATGCTTTGGGGAAGGTGTGGGGTGGAAGAGGGGGACAATACATTGACCACTAATGATTTGAGGGGGGAGGGGTAAAATATTCAATCCACTTTCCTTTTTTGAAAGATGGGGGGATTACACTGACAACTAATGCATTGGGAGTACTGAACACATAGTTACATAGTTACATAGTATTTGAGGTTGAATAAAGACAATGCATTCCCCCAAAAAACACTAATGTTTTTTGGGGGAAGCAGGAGGATGCACTGAACACTAATGCTTTGGGAGCTTGATTTTACCTGCCACTGATTATAATGGTTGTCGGGAGGGGAGGAGAAATCTTTTTACCACTGACCTCAAATGATTCAGGGAATATTTTTAACTCCTTGTGACTAGCAATGTAAGGTCAATATGTTACAAGTTGTATACTCTGACCATTACACTCTGTACACTATATTGTATGTTACATAATTCTGACTAAAGTTTTATTGTCTTAAAGTGGAAGGTCTCCCTAGAAATCATCAGTGAACACTAAACAGCCATATAACGCATGGACTTTGATGAATGCAAAGCACCATGTTTGACATCTTTCCACACTATGGTTGCACAGCTCACAGCACTGTTTTGTGTCTGGACCATAGAGATAAATCTTCAGAATGGTGTCACACATTGAATCTAACATTAGATTTTAAAATTAATCCAGGCATTTCTGACTCTGCACGCTATTTAATAAGTTCTTTGGAGATGTACACTCACACTATGTTTCTTTCCACACAACAGCTAAAGAAGTTTAAAAAACATTTGCAGCACAGCATCAAGTTGCAGTCTTCTCTCGACTTTGATACGTGTATGCATAACTAGTGGTATAAGAAAGTAATCCCATGTATGAACCCATAATAAGAAGCATTTATGACTTTATTACTGTTTGGTGTATGAGTTATAATGCGTAAAAGTATGCACTGCTTATAATTGTTTTATCATTTTATTAAATGCCATCAAAGAAAATATTTAAATTAGTAACATGTAAAGTTATCAATGATAGGACCAAATAATAGAGACACCATAAAGCAATTAAGATTGATTTATTTTACAGGTTAAAAAGTTTATAATTCACAGAGCCGTGAAACAAATATTTTCCTATTGTTTTAGTCTCCATGATTAAGCAGTCAATGCTGTCAGTTATGTTCTTATAAGCCTAGTTGGATCTATTTCATGTTAGAGAAAGAGCTCAGATAAATCCAGGAAAGCTTAATGTTTATCCAATGTGAAAATAATTACTCAAAGTGTTATTCTTAATCCAGATAATTAGAGCAAGGAAGGGAAGATCAGTGTCATTGTGAATTATTCCCTTGCAATTGACTCTTGGTCCTTGTAAGTTTCAGGTGAAGATGGGAATGGATAAAGGTTAGATTAAATATAATCCAAAGTAGCTGCAGCCTTAATCTGTTATGATACAAGGATGATCACTTAAAAAGAGCTGGTTCGTAGAAATGTTTCTGGTTGGATAAGATGCTGCTCAGCTGGGACTAGCCTTAAACAATGCTTAGCACCATGTCACTGTATGTGTAAGCACTTCTGCATGACTGCACAGTGTCATATTATTCTCACACAGTTTTCAGGATTTCAGTCACCATTATGATACAGTAAACACATGAACTTGCTTTCTTTCTAACTGATTAGATACTCAATAAAGCAAAGCCATTATGGTAATAAGGTGTCTGTCATTTAAAGCCTTGTATTTGTGTTAAAGTGATATTAAAGTCAAAGGTTGTTCAGCTATATTAAATGTTGATGAAATCACTTACAATGGATACTGCTTCTTGATGTTTAGAAGTTTTAGTTTCTTCCAGAATCAACTGCTCCTCTGAGCACTGGCCCTGATATCCTGTTTTAGGATGGTGCCCTCCCTCATCCTCTTTGCAATCTACACTGCAGTTGAACAATGCATAATTTTCCAGGACCTACACCAGCTTGGTGGACAATGATGAAGCAACAGCACAATGATGAGCCCATCCCAGAACTCTAACCTCCTGTAGCCCTGATCCCATTGTTAGATTGTGAGCAGTAAGATAAAAATCTGATGAAATCCTAGTGCAGCAGTGCATGGGATTATTGGAAGGCACTATAAAGCAAACTCTTATGATAGTTATACTGTATGTAAAAAGATTTTTTATTTTAAAGAATAATGTCCTAAAAATGTGTCTTATAGTAGCATCTATTGATTAAAATGCTCTATTGTTTAAAATGTATTTCCTCTTTTGCAGCTAATTTGGGATAACACCTGATTAAAAAATGTTTCCTCTACACCCGTGTGGCGGGTTTTATACCGTTGTATTTGTATATTTGTACTTTTGTGCATCAATAAAAATCATATGCTGAAAAAAACACCTGATTAATTTTTCAGTATGCTGTGTGAATAGTAACACATAAAAAAAACATATTATTATACAGAATTTATATAGCAACAACAGTTTACAAACAGACCGCACTATCTGGAGAATTCCAATACTTCAGACTTGACTATTGAAATTCGCAGCAAATCCTGAGTAACGCTGTATGTAAGAGCAAACACAAGCACCCCAAACCCCCAACCAGCTACAATCTCTCACATGTTTCACCCGTAGGCTTATCGATTCCTACCTCTATGAATAAGCCTATGGGTGAAAAATGTAAGGGGTTGTAGCTGGCTGGGGGATTGCAGTGCTGGTATTTGCGGTTAGATACACGGTTACTTTGGATTTGCTGTGAATTTCAATAAAATCTGAAGTATTGGAATTCTCTGGATAGTGCGGTCTGTTTGTATACTACTACATTCCAAGGTGGAGACGCACCTATTAGACCAGCACCTGGGGAGTCCTGATGGTGGCTAAGGAATTGGAGCAGTGAGATTTCTTTTGGCTAAACATATAGAGGGGTTTTCTTAAATTTGAATGCAAAAGTGGAAATCCACTTTAAAGAAACACTGTCACCTTGTCCCCCCTTACCAACAATCCCCTGCTTCTTGCCGGGACAGCTAGCTTCAATATTTGGTACTTCTGGGTACGGGGGAGCATGAAATCTCCTTCCAAGAAACAATGCTCAGGTCTAGCAGTCAATCACTAGTCTTGAGCACTGTCACATGATCACTCTCCTTATTGTACAATACAAGCCAACAGTTGGGATTTCAGTGCCAGCTGCAATGGAAGCACTGAAGGTAAAACTGGTAAGGTGAGTATAACTGGGGCAGGGGGGCCTTTACAGAGACAGTATGTCCTGTATGGGTAATGTAACAAAGTCTCTTTGAGAAATACTGCAAATATAGCTATGTTTACTCCACTGTTGCAGTAATCCTTTTCTATAATGGTTTGTTGGCTGTGCAACAAACCATTGTAGACTAGTATTGGGCCATTCTGGAAGGGAATGTATCCCACGATGGTCCCAAAAAAGTCTGGATGCAGATGCAGGTACAGAGATAAGTAAGAAGTTCAGGTAAAGGGTCTTAGTGCAGACTCGTTCAGAAGAGGTGGGGGTGTGGGTTAGAGGATTATATAGGAAAAGTACAGCTGTCCTTCAAGCATTGAATTTCTATCAGTGTTAGTGAGCAGATAGAAATCCACGTTTTCCTAAATAACTTTCTAATAATCACATAAATTAGGTGTCAGAAGTTCCTGCCAACATCACTAATGAAAGAAACAACTTGTTTTGAAATCTGTTGTCAGTTTACATTTTAGTGGCACGTGCACGAAAATGTAAGGTCTATTTTATACATTATCCCCCCCTCCACCTCCATGCCAAACTATTGCATCATACCTGTAAAAAAATAAAAAAAACTGCAGAGAAAAAAAAAAGAAGATGTACTTACTTGATGACTTGTGCAATGGAGAAACTGATATCAAAATACTTTCAGTGAGATCCTTGGAGGAGCATTTTGTCATGAGATTTGGGATCCTCATGGTTCTCGGAATCTCACTGGTTTGTGCTGTCATCCTCACCTAGGCACCACAGGTGTAATCCAGGTATAAGGTAAGTATATGTTCTATCTTTTCTTCATGGGTGTCTCTTTTTGTTTTACAGGTATGATGTCATGCTTTGGGTAATAATCTTGCATTTTTGCAAAAGATTTAATGCAAATCATGATTTTTTTTAAAATTCTTTATTCATCGAACATGGCTATTTTTAGAGTTATATCTTTCTGTAAAAACAGTTGGTGTTATTCTGGCTCAGGGTCAGGTTTTCATTGTCCAATTCAGAACATCCCTCCTTTATCTCTTTCCTATATTTTTCTTTTTTGTAATTCCCTCATCCATTCTCACAAAGCCAGTTCCTTCTGAATGCGAACTCTGAGCTACTTATCCCCTGTCTGACATCACTTAATTTACTCACTTTCATTTATTAAAGGAGAGAGAAATGTCAAGGAGAAGGGATGGCCATCATATGTCACATTCGTGACTGAGAATGAGGTCAACTGTTAATATGCAAAAGGATAGTTTGTAAACTAGATATGACTAGCTATGACAAAAAAAGAAGAAGATAGGACATTCATATTGGTTATGCTTAAGTTTTAATATAGAAATATATTAATTACTCAAATTCAAGAACTAATATAGTCAATTATTCTGATTTAAGAACTCTGAAGTAATCTGAACTGATATATTGATTATATTTTTTTTTTCCTTTTTATGTATTATTTAAATGATGACAATAAGTTTTATCACATCTTGAACTTACTTAGAAATAAAAGTTAATGTACTCCTTGTTCACTTGACTGATAACGGAAATGACTGATCTATCAACTATAACTTGTAACTATCGACTGTTATCAATAGTAAGAGTAATTTACTGTCTGTCCTCTGACATTCATCATCTAATTTAACCTCTCTAATAGAAAAATACGAATGTTTTCCTCTTATAATTACATTTTTTAAGCAAATTATTCTATTTTGTGCACAGAATTTAAATTTTCTGCTTATACTTCAATCTGAAAATATCCTTGAGCTCTAGCATTACTTGGGCATTAGTTGGGGTTGGTGGGGCACTAATAAGGGGTACTTATCTACCCCTGCTCTCATTCCCCTGGGTTAGGGGGCAGACATCTAGGGTGCCCTTTATTATTATTACGTGGCCTTCAATAAGTCCCACTTGAGTACTGAATTTGGGGAAGAGGCTCTCAGCATCTCACAAGTTATTTCAAAGATTTGTGTATTTTTAATGTTGCCCTTTAGGCCACATAAAAAGAATGTCTCCTTTATAAGCAGCATTTAAAAAAATGTAATAAGAGTCTGTAAATTAGTTTTGAAAAAGGCCAGAAAAAAGTACACAATTCACCTCTCATAGACTTCAGTGGGGCTTTAGGCTGAGTTCAGTGTTTGCAGACATCCTGCTGGGTTTCCCAAATCTCCTCTGAATTAAACACGACCCAGTTCGCTAATTCCTACATAGGGAGGAGGTCTCTCACCCACCCCACATGACAAAGAGGTAATTTGCCGAGCACCAGCACTATCATGATGGAGGAAGGAAATGAGTAACATAATCTTTTATACCCAGAAGTAGAAAGTATTTATCTGATTTGTGGGAGACCGAAAGAAAGGTGAGTGTACAGTATGTAGAAGAAGAGACATTGAAGTAAATACATACATGTTAGTACCTACATGAATAGATCTTGTTTAATTAACAAGCCTTTAAAATTAAAATAAAATGATGATTAACCCTGTTATTCCTGATAGATATGACTATATGTAAAGATAAGTGGTTAAAATCCAACCACTTAAAAATGAAAAGTCACCTTTTGAACTCATTTTTGAATTGCCCATTTTGTTTCTGATATAACAATGAATTGGATGCATCTTTATTGGCTACATCACAGAGGTCTCATGCATCGGCAGCTGCAATAATACTTTAATACCCTTGGACAACTAAAAAAGAGGCATATATCCTTAGACAACCATGAAAACGTTAGAAATTTGTCATAGCTTAATCTGTACAATAGGTCAGACATGAGATTTGTTTTCAGGAAAGTGCACATTTCAAGAACAGAACATTTTTAACAATGGATTATATGCCATAGCATTCCAGTGCTGTGATAACTACATATTTATTCATCTTTTCTATGAGGTTAATATACGCTATTCCCAAAAAAATGTTAAGCAAAAAGGGCCTGCATCTAGCAATCACAGTTATTTCTGCCTATGTAGAGTTACAAATTTGTTTGATGATTTATTGTAGTAGCCAAACTTACACAGTGATATGAGATGTTTGCAATTCTAGTGATTTATTGCTAACAGTGGAAACAGATGATGTAGACTGCAGAACACTAAAATAAAGATACAAAAGCCTAATAGGGCAAAATAGTAGGTCCAGGTTGCAAAAATATAAACATTGGAAGTCTGAGAATCTGTACTGGACAGCAGTATATAACAGCAGTAACTAATACTTGTTTTAAGAGTCTAAAACCCCTTAACTTTCATAAAGATAATTAAAGAAAGCAAGTGGATTAAAAGATGATCTTTAATTGTGATGGCAAGCTTTTTTAAGGAACAAAAGTAAAATCAGCTAAAGGGGTGTTGCAAAAATGTTGTACCATTTCAGGCATGATTCATATGGCAAGACACAGAGAGCATTGATAGTGTACTAAGGCTGTTACAGATTACTATTATATTACATCAATAAAACTAAACTCCAGTTAAATATACAAATTAAATAAATATATTGGAGCTGTTTACCTGCTGAAGCATTTCTATTTCTGTCCATCCAGTTCTAAGCCTAAGTTCTAAGCCATGCTACCCAGCACAGCCCTGCCAGGCAGGAAAGAACTGATTTTTCTCTGCTACAGTTAAGCAACACTTATAGGCCTTACTTATGCCACCCCTAGCCAGTGACTGGACAGTAAAGAGTGAAGCAGCACAATGATGAGCTCATTGCACTGTCACTTTGTTCTTTTACCCTATTAACCCTTTCGCTGCCAAGCCCTCCGGAACATTTTTCAAATCAGCTGGCCAAGCCATTTTTGAATTTTCTGCAATTTTTTTCCTATTGGTTTGATTTTCAACTGCTGCGTTGCTAGCGTTTGTAAAAGACCCCCCAAACCATATATTTTCTGAAAGCGCAGGCCCGGTAGAATAAAAAGATGGTGATACTAAATTTGTAGGCCCTGCGATAATTGCGCAAATGTTTCTCAAATTAATATTAAACCGATAAAAATACACAATTCAATTGTTAAAATGTAAATGCCAGGTCCGTACGACGTACTGAGCTGGCCAGCTGGAAGCACTTTTGTAGCTCCGTACGACGTACGTCCTTGGCAGCGAAAGGGTTAATGTTTCTTGTTAGCACTAGGGATGGGCTTGATATTCAAGTTGAGTATGAGTTCGGCTCGAACATCGGCTGTTCATGTGTTCAGCACAGTGCCTTGTGAGCCCCGATTGACTAAAGCCTTGCACCTGACCACAGGTTAGGTACAATACTTTGCCCAATTAGGGCTCAGTACTCTGTAAGAGCCATGATTGGTCAAAGTCATGGCTCACCTGTTAGATGCCGTACAACTGTAAACAGTTAGGCAGAGCTAACTGTCACCGCTGGCTCCGCCCAATTGTTTATATTTTGCTGTCATCTATCAAAAAAAATTATTTCTATTTATTTTTTCTTGGTTTATTTATTATTTTGTCGAGACTATCTATTTCAAAAAAAATATTTCTATTTATTTTTTCTTGGTCTATTTATTATTTTGTCGAGACGTTGTCATCATGGACAACGCTGGATGTCGTGATTGACCCTGGGGTTTACATGGGGTCCCTCCTAACATTCCTACCAGATCTAAAGGGTCTTGTATTGTTTGGGAGGGGGAACCACACGCTTTTTTTTCTTTTTAAATTTCATTTATTTCTTTATAAATTTAATTTTTGCTGCAGCAGGATCTATACATTGTACAGATGTGCCACTTTACAGGTAGGTTAAGGGGACCCCCCAGGCACAATATTTAAAGGAATTTTTCCACTTTAAGTGATGTTAAAATCACTGCTCTTTTAAAAAAATACATTTTTTTTAAAGTTTTTTTTATTAATACATGTCCCCAGGGTGGTACCCAAATCCCCATACCCTTTTCATGGCCAATAACTTGCATATAAGCCTTCAAAATGGGGTCAATTGATTTTCAAAGTCCTACCCCCATAGATTTTAATTGAGTTCAAGTTCGAATTTTAACTTTTTCCATGTTCTAAAGTTTGAATTTGAACTGAACACGGGGGTGTTCGGCCCATCACTAGTTAGTACATGAGCACTGCAGCACAACTGTTTTTATGTGCTGCTCTTCTCTCTCACAGTCTGAGCTCTGCTGTCCAGAAGATTACAAGAGGCTGATACCAAACTAAAATTAGGTACTTACACTGCTTCTATTAGTCGTCTAGTAATTAATTATTAATTTTATATCTGCCTGTAATTTAGCTTTAATTGCATCTACCTGTAAAAGGAGAAAGTGTATTCTCACCTTTTCTAGTTCCCTTGCCACTGAAAAATTGCTCTGTTGAGTAGAAATGATCCCATAAAGTCTGCTGGGAAACCAATACTTCCAGTAGAGTCAATCTCTTGCATCTTCTGAAGCTCTTACTGGTCCCTCCTGTTGACCTTTACATTATTACTGTCTCCTGAAGGTGTTGGTTTCCCAGCAGCTTTGAGGGGGACCATTTCTACTAAACAGCTTGACATCAGGCAGCACAGGCTTTTCATCTGTACCAGTAAACATACAGGACACCTAAGGTGGATGGCAGAGTACAAATCTGCACAACATTTTCATAGTATTTACGCTGTGGTAAATGATGCTTTGGGTAAAAGCGCTGAAACTGAAACTTATAAATGGGAAATTAAGTACTGTGGCCACTATAGGTTCTGTAAAAACTGTTAATACACTGAAAATAAAAGTAAATCAATAATAATGAAAGTATATGTAAATCAATCACTAAAATCTCATATAAGCTTTAACATGTTACTATAGAAGGACCAACAGAGTTTTTTATGTGCCAGTCCCCTCACTATAAAAGTCAGGGTTCCCAGTGGCCTTTTGCCAGTGTATGTGGAGATCTAACGTACATAAGGAAAGCTGACAGAGTACTGTTTGCAGGGGGAGATAGATGCTGTTATACAATACTAACCTGTGCTATATACAGTTCTATAAATTGTTATAGTGTGCTAAATTATTACAGTGAACTGCAGTGTGTTAGGGTTCCATATTATTGTGTACTGAACTCTGTGTACTGAACTCACAGTGCATAGATTTTTAAGGCTACCTTTTTTTGTGTGTGTCAGCAACAATTTCACTTGCTGTTTAGCCGCTGAGTCCTTGCTGTTTCTTTTTTGTTTTCTTATTATGGTTTTATTTTTCTATAATATCATGCATTCATGTTTCTTATTTAGTTTCGGTTTAAAAAAAGAAAAAAACAAAAAATAGGGTTAGGTTTAGTGTTTCAGGGTTGGGGTTTAGTGTTTTAGGATTTACTTCTTGAAGGAGATATATGACAAAATCATTTTGTTGGTGTCTTTTTTCTTTACATTTCTCTTTTTTAGGGAGTGTGGGTGTTTGGGGTTTAATTGAATCACCAGATACTGAAAGTGACTTTCAGTGTCTGATGACGAATTTACCAACGAATTGCTATCGCTCAATTCTGCAAGTGATTCTAATTCACTATTGCTGTTTTCTAGCTGGTCTAAAACTGCTTTTGACCTAAGGGGACGCTTTTTGGATGCTATGGACGTTCTCAAGTTTCCAGGCAGAAAGAACAGTAAAAGTGCAGGCAGGGCACTGGACAAAGCTCTAGGGACAAAATTTAAGTGAAATAGTTTGATACATAAGTGTAATTACAGCAGATTGCATTGTATTCTGTGTAAATGTCATTTTTCCCTTTTGAATTTCCCGCCGGCTCCGCCCCCCGCTGTGATGCCCGAAAACGAAACTAAAACTCAGATGCCGGCAGAGGACACCGCGGGCTCGCAGGGACAAGGTAAGTGTCACTTTTCTGTGCATTCCCGAGTCTGGCTCGGGGTTACCGCTCCTGGTACTGAAAGTTAACCCCAAGCCAGACTTGGGAATACCGCCAGGGAGGTAAAAAGGAAGGACATGACTGCCTTTTCTTTCTAGCAATGTGCATGTTATACAGCCAAAGCACACAGGAGAGGTTTTGGAGTAGCTTTTCTCTTTCCTGGCACAGAGCAGCACATTTTTCTCGGGATCTAAACCCTCTGTTGCCCTACAAGCTGACATGAAGGAGTTAGCTGAGTTATTTCAGCATAGCAAGGGTAACTTGATGCAAGATGATGCTCAAGAATTCTTGTTATCAAATGTTGAGGACAGAGAGTACCAGGAGAGGGAGGGGACAATAGGCAGAAAGCAGAAATTGCCATTCACATTTCTGCAACTGCAGTTTACTGTCAAGTGTGTTTGAGCGATAAGACGGGTGGGAATGGTGAGGTGGCACAATGTACTAAGTGAATGGAGAGTGTTCTATTCCACTGGATAATGAAGAATTCACTGTCACTCCAAAGTCACAGAGTGACTCTTTTTGCTTGAGGAAGGAACCAGATTGGGTTCCGAAACATTGCTACACACTGTGAGGCCTACCTTACAATGTCAATAAATAGGATTTGATGTTCAGGACTTTGGAGTGCCGGTGAATTCTTTATTTTCCATTGATTGATGTGCAGCGCCATCCGCATTCACCGCTGCACACACCCATAAGCAGTGGGGATCTCTTTCCAGTCAGGAGTGTGATGGGACTTGGACACTGTTTACTATGCCACTGGATAGCACTGACCTACGGGTGTAGGTCTCTGCTATTTCTCAGGCCACTTCACATAACTCAGCAGTCTTGCCCTTTTTTAGCACATTTGCTGCCAACACCATCATAATGATTGCAGTGTATCAAGTTTGCCAAATGTACCAATTATTTGGATACCACATTTATGAGGAGACAAATTATTCTTAATCACAAAGCTTGGTGGGAGCAGCACATAAATGATGCCAGTAGACAACAAAAGACCCACACTCTTTCTCCTCCTCACTCCTCCCTTTTCACCCCTCCCACCCACTCTACAAGAATATCCATCTGCATCCACTGAAACATCTGCAGCCGCAAGTGATAAACATGTAAGTCTGACAGGTGGTATTAGAGGCTTACCTAATGGTACATTAGGTGGGAAAGTGGGTCAGCATTTGGGCCAGCTGGGGAATTCGCCGCCTCAACAACTTTGGGGCCTATACTGCACCTCAGTGACAGGGAACCAGCCACCATTTTTGTACCCAGTAGGTCATCCCTGCATGCTACCAACTTGTGGAAGGCAATATCTCTGTGTCAATGGACCATGCAGTCAGTGGCAGTGGCCACATAACCATAGACATGTGGTTTGGCAAGCATTGGAAGGGATGTTACACCTTCTTTATGCTGCACTGGGTACATTTTCTGGCAAGGTTATCTGTGACAACATAATCAACCTACTGTCCACACATGTGCTTTGCCTGGCACATGTCCTCAATCTGGTGTTGCAGCAATTCCTAGCTGGTACGTTGGCTTCCAGGATGTCTTGTAGCAGAGTTGAGGAGTGTGTGGCTACCCTGGGTGGTCATACCCATTGAGTTTGCCTGGCTAAAATGCAGTGGTAAGCTGCCTGACAGCCACCTGATATGCAATACACCCATGCACTGGAACTCTAGCCATGCTGCAGTTGCTGCACCCGCAGCATCCAGCTATCAACAAATGTGTGTGCAATTATGGGATGAGGACAGGCTCTGGAAATCTATTCACCATGTCAGTTGTTTCTGATCCAGGACAAGTCTACCGTTTTGTCACAATTTGAAGAGGCAACCAGAATGTTGAGCCACAACAAGGTGAGATTAACAAAATAATCCCACTGGTGTTCCTGCTGGAGCAAACACTGTGTTCTGTAATAGACCAGGCACTAGAGTCACAGCTGCAGAAGGAAAAGGAGGATTTCCTGTTTCCAGCAGGATCATTTTGCAACTGACTCACTGTGAGGCAGAGACAGCCTCAGGCAGAGGAGGAATATAAGGAGGATAGTTGGGGTGCTGGGATGAGGAGGAGGGGGGCATGGTGCAGGATTCCATGGTACGTTTTACCCTTCCCAAACACTGGGAGTTGAATGTGGGGGCTATTGGCCTGGGCCCTTGCTATAGGACATTTGTGGGGAATGGGACAATGACTGTTTGCCTACCCTATTAGATCCCAAATATAAGGGAAAATTAAAGATCTTATGTTGCCATCCCAGAGGGAGCAAAAATGCACCACTTAGAAGAGGTGCCACAAAATGACTTGGCCACCTTTCCAGAGGTCAGCATGATTCTCTTTCATTGGCCAATGTGCCTCAATCCACAATTCACTGAAAAGAGCAGCAGTGGAGGTAGCTTCTTTTAAGTAGTGTGATATTTGGGGAACTTAGCACAATGGTAAGCATGTAGGGATTAGTCTCAAAGACGTTTTTTTCTTAACAGAAACAATCTTTATTTTCCTATTAGGCTAGCAGCCACAGCAATCCCACAAAAATAGCTTTAATTCAGCATATAATGAAATAAAGTTTTTTATCTTCAGCACAACAACACATATTGGCTCACCATTCTCAGGTTGTCCCACATACTCACATTGTCCCAGCCCCTTAATGTTTTTTTCTTTTGCAGCACTGCTGCTCTAGCCTCAATCCTCAGGGCCACTATCTGTGTCCTGACAACCTCAGTAATGTTCTAACCTGCACAATCGGTTTCATAACCCACAGCTCCCTGCTGCACCCGGACTCCACTCTGACTCCTGGGTGGAATTCTCCTGTCTCTCAGGTGGAGCCCTCAACACTAGCCAGCACCCTATTCATGAGGGTTGTACTCTGGTGCACAATTACTGTAGGTGCTGGTCGCTACTAAAGCATGGACCCAGGAAAGGAGTTTTCAGCCCTCCCAATTCTTCTTGAAATCTCCTGGCTCCAGGAACCCACATATGATCCAAAAAAACAGAAAGGACTGAAAAGCCAGCTCTTTCTTGGTAAAAGCAGTTGCTTCCTGGAGCCACTCAGCCCCTCTGGCTGAGAATCCTGGGTGACTTTAAGGCCACATAACACAGTGCTATTGCCAGACAATATCATCCAGGCCTGGCTGGGCAGCACTCACGGGCAGTGTCTAAACCAGGGGTTTAAAACTCAATGTACTCGGGGGGCACTGGGCAAATTGTTTTTGTCCCGTGGGGGCCACTTGCCAAATTTCATGCTTCAAAATAAAATGTAACTATATATGGTACCAGTGTTAATGTCTGTGCATGTTACAAGCATTTACAAGCGGCAACTGTCATCCAAGTTAATGATCAGGTGACAGTAGTTGCATGTAAAGCCTGCACACTGCATGTAATGGTATGTGATATGATTACATACAGTTAGGAATCAATGACTATCCCTGGATACACGATCGTGCATCCAGGGAGAGTGATTGGTTTTTAACGGCATGTAATCATATCACAAACCATTACATGTAATGTGCAGACCTAAATAAGCAATCCTTTCGGCCGGAGTTCAGTGAAGACTGTCAGAACACTGGCCAAAAGGATCTGAGTGCCGACACTGACAGGAGCAGCTATGCGATCTGCATCTGACAGAGATGCAGACAGTGTAGCTGCTCCCGCAAGTCAGGTACACGGTCCGTGACATCGTGCCTGACTTGTCAGCTGGCTGGGGACCACATAGTACCAGAGTTGGCCCATGGGCCGGTGCTTTAAGATCCCTGGTCTAAACCATATGATCCGGGATTACCTGGGGTCCAGGGCAGATGCGGACAACCATAGAACCAAGGATCCTATGAACCTTTTGGTGTTCAGGCTGGACTACTGGCTAGAGCTCACACAGTATGTGATGGAGCTTTTGGTAGGCCCTACAACAAGTGTACTTTCAGGAAGGGCATTCTTTGGAATAGCCGATTTTTTTTACAAAGATTAGTCCTTCTGCTTATAGCTCATGTTTCTCCTGTTCAAAATGTGGGAAAGTAAAATATTTACACTCTAATGTTGTTTTTTTTATTCTATGCAGTCAGTACAATATGTCTGGCTTTTTACTGCCAAATATTTCTACTTTTATTTTGAAAATGTGGCCTAATACTAAGTGATTAACTACTGTCTTTGGAGTCAGTACAATATTCCTGTCTTTTTTTGTGTGAAATATATACATTCTAATTTTGATTTTTGGATGAAAAGCTGCCTGGTGTCTGTCTTTCAAAATGTGGCCTACTAAAAGTGCTTAAATACTGTGTATGGCATCAATAAAATTACAGCTTTTTACTGTGAAATATTTGCACTCTACTGTTGATTTTTAGATAGAAAGCTGCCTGTTTGCCCTTTTCAAGATGTTGCTTACTACTATGTTTAAATGCTGTTTATGGAGTCAGCACAGTGTTGCTGGCTTTCCACTGTGAAAAATGTACACTATAATGTTGATTGTTTGATAAAAAGCTACCTGCTGTCTGTCCTTTTGAAAATGTGGTTTACTATAAGTGCTTAAATGGTTATTAAACCCTCCGTTTTTTTGCATATATCTACTGCTAGCAAGCAGTAGATATATGCAAAAACATTTTAAAAAAACAAACACTTTAAAAGTGGTTTAAACTTACCCCTGTCTTCGCCGCGAGCTGCTGTCCGAAAATCTGAAAATGCTCAGGCGGCCGCAAAGCATCTTGGGGCGGACGCATGCGCAGTTCGGATTTTCGTCCGGGAGATGAGGAGAGACACAAGGTAAGTCTATGGCGTGCACCCGCATGCAGACACTGTCGGACCAGAAGTGCCAGCAAGGACAGAGGAGTCAGCGCTGGATCGGAGACCCCCAGCAGCGCTGGAGGGACAGATGAAAATGACAGGAAAGAAGATCGGATTAGGAAACATCATTTAAGGTAAGTGATTTAATTAACATTGGGGGGAGGGAAAAATATTTTTGACTTTAATGTAACTTTAAATACTGTCTATGGAGTCAGTACAATATCTCTGCCTTTTTTCTGTGAAATGTTTACACTGTAATTTGCCTTGTGTGTGTCCTTTTAAAAATGTAATTTTCTGGATGTTGCCTCTGAAATGTTATAATTTATTTTTTTATTTATTGATAAAAAACTTCCTCATCTCTACCTCTACAATTGTGGCCTAGTAAAAATGCTTACATATTGTGCAGCACGTCTGTACAATATTTCTGTCTGTTGTCTCTTATATAATACACTCTCATTTTTATTTTATGATAAAAGCTGCCTTATCTCTCCCTCTTACTGTGCAGCTCAATCAAGCTGCTTACTTTCTCTCCAACCACTGTGCTATATCTGTGTCTATTGTTTATGAAATTTGGCACTATCATGTTTATTTAAAAAGAACAAAATGTCTTGTCTCTGGAATATGAGGTTGTAGTTTTGAAGTATGTTTGTGGACTCTGTTTTGACATTTCATAAAACCTTTAATACAATACACTGTGGTATTACAAAAAAAAATCATAAGCCATACTATGAAATTGTTTTGCCACTGGCCATTTGGTATGAAGATGAAGGTTTTAGCTTATTTTTTATTAAGAATACACTTTCCTATGACTTTTAGATATTTGCGGCTGCTACTTTTACTGCATTCAGGCAAATACCGAGCATTTAATAGAAAGGAATGGTGTTTCCCATGTTGTCCTTTCCCTGTGGTACTGTATTCGTATTTTTTTCATAGGAACATGTCCCCCATGGCAGTTCCCAGCTCCTAATGTACTTTGCTTGACAATTCCTTGCCTATCAACCTTGAAAATGCTCAGAATTGATTTTCAAGATTCTTTCTCATAAACTTCAGTGGGGTTGGGATTTAAGTTTGCATTTTTCTGACTTTGCCGATGCGCTCATTCCAACAGGAGATCAATAGCACTAAGAGGCAAAAAAGAATGAAGAAAAAAAGAGAAAACAGTATTTGATAAATGAAAACGTGTACTGAGGACCCCATTTTCAATGTTTTGTATATTGTTCTCCCCTATGTTCACCTTTTCTTTTTGGTAGTTTTTTTTTGAGTATGTGCAGTCACAAACTGGATGTTGTTGGCTGCCTTGCAAAGGAAATGTCTGGGCGTCTGGTGTGTTGCTGTAACTTTAAGGAGGAAAGGGCTGCCTCCAGGTGATCCTGATCTCTGTTTGTGCATTTCAATATATGTCCCATAGTTAAGAACTGAGATAGTGTAGACCAGGCCTCAAAATTTCCACTCGCCCCCTTGCAATTGGCGAGTGAAAATTGTGGGGGGCGAGTAGAATGTCAGCGCCCAAACATCTTTTGGACGTTATTAATCTGAGTTGCCCCACTCAGTGTGACCCTCGCTTGCAGCCATATTGAGTGGGGCACTCATATTAATAACGTGCTTGATAAGTCTGACCCAGGGGCGGACTAGGCCCAGGGCAGGGTGGCAATTGCCCCCAGGCCTCTCTGATACCTTTGCAAAAACACCCCCCGCCACCGCAAGCACTTAATCTCTCCCCTCTTGGCCGCTGCAGCAGCAGAGCGGCCGAGAGGGTAGAGATTAACTGCTTACGGCGGTGGTGGGGGGCGTTTGCAAAGATATCAGAGAGGCTTGGGGGGGAATTGCCACCTTGCCCCCGGGCCCAGTCCGCCCCTGGGTCAGACTAATCCAGCACCTTATTAATCTTAGTGCCCCACTCAATATGACCGCAAGCGACGGGCATACTGAGTGGGGCATCTCAGATTAATAACGTCCGAAAGATGTGGACTGGGAAGGGGCCTCTTTAAGACTGCTCTGACTTTAAGACTGCGGCGGCGTCAGCTGCCATTGGTGGGAGAGGAAGACTACTGAACTGCAGTTGGCCGGCTTCTGCTGCGCAGGAGATAGAGCCAGCTGGACGTGTAGGAAACCTCGCTGCTCCCCCACCATCACCAGGAGAATAAGAGGTCAAAACAACTGTAAGTCCCTGTACTTTCTTTGTGACCTCTGCACTGCGTTACATACTGACCACTGACCTCTGTACTGTGTACTGACCTCTGTACTGTGTGTCACACCCTGACCTCTGTACTGTGCATCACACCCTGACCTCTGCACTGCACATTACATTTCTGACCTCTGCACTGCGCGTCACATTGCTGACCACTGCACGTCACATTGCTGACCTATGCACTGCGCGTCACATTGTTGACTGGTGTACTGTGCGTCACACAGCTGGCCTCTGTATTCTGCATTGCACCACTGACTTCAGTACTGTAGGGTGTTACTGATCTTTATACTCTGCGTCACACCGCTGACCTGGCGGAGTTAAGGCCGGGGCAGGGTAGGGGTTAGGTGGGGCAACTGGTGGCGAGTAACTTTTAAGGCCTGGCTAGTAGCTTATGACTTTAAATTTTGAGCCCTGGTGTAGACCACATATATCAGAGGGGCCTTGATGTGGCAGAGGCTACCATTCTTTTTTTTGTTTTGTTTTGATTACGTACTTAATGGTATCTATGGAGGAACAGCCTTGTGACCCTCATATGGTGGGTTGGGGGCTTCTGTAGTCCACTGAGAGAATTTGGCAGGGCTGATAACACTGTTTGCAATGTCAGTGCAGCAATTGTTTGGATTTCTGACAGGATCATAAGGTATTTTTGCACTTATCGAACAGATATAACAAAATCCTTTCAAATGCATTAACTTTCCTGAGCAATTTTAATGGGTCTACCTATCTATATATTGCTCTAATGAGCAATCACTGCTTCATCACGCTGCTCTCCCCATGCATCAGATTCAAATTATGGTTTAGGCCATGACATGCAAGAAGAACAAAGAAAAGATCTGTTGATGTCTGTTGATCAGAAAATTTTATTGATAAAAGAAGACCTGTCTTCTTGCTCCAAACTCCTAGAACGCCTACACTACAGCCTTCTTGAGCTCTTGACCTTGGCTTTGGCTGACTGATCTCCTGGTTACTGCTCTAAGGGTTCCATGACTTGTTTCGGCTGACTACCAACTTTGGCATCTGACCTCTGGCTTGGCACTGACGTACTGGACGTCTCCATTGTTTTTTTGCCATTTATGTTTATTGTAGTTTTCAATAAACTCCTTTTATTTTCTAAACCTGCACTTTAGGTTTCTGTCTGGTTTCTTTGTTCCCTAACAGTATGCAAGGACCATGAACTCTGACAAGATGTTTCAGCTTTACCAATAGTTGGGCTTCAGGATCACCAAAATACAGAGATTAGGGAGTGAGGTGAGTATAGTAATGTTTGGATATAGGTTTGATTATGCAGAAGGTAGGCTGTCCCCCTACACACATAAGATTTTATTTTCAATTCCGATGTGTACCTTTAATGATTAGAATACTTTATTAAACAAGTCAGTGGAGTGATGCTCTGGCTGTAGAGTCTGGTTAAAAAGCTAAGCCAGAAAAAAAGTTCGGTACAAGACTCTAAAACATATTAGTGTCATTGTGATGGAAGTGTGGGCAGAACAGAATACACACCAAGATCAATAGTAGTTTAGGACCCGTGGCAATTGTGTGGGAGGGTTCTTTATTGAGATATTCAACAAGCAAAGGGTTTATAAAGAGGGAAAAGTCTCAGGGCAGCAATCCAGGCACAGCAAGGGAGCAGGTAGCAAGATCTTAGGGAAACAATATATAGCACAGCAAGAGATAAGTCCAGAGTCACAGGACAACAATTCAGACACAGCAGGGGCCAGGCAGCAATAATGATACAGCAGAGATTAAAGCTGGATATACACAGTTGTAATTTTTCATTGAACCTGCTAACTGAACGAAAAAATAACAGACTTCTCCATCCATGCACACAGCATCCCGCTGTGTGCTTTGTATTCTGACAGTGGAGGGGCTGCCACTGTCAGAATGATCAAACAGCAACGGCAGCTGATTGGCTGCCATCACTGTGTGCCCAAAGGTTTTCCATCCAGCTCCTTTGATCCTCTGATCAAAGCATGCTGGACAGAAGGGTGCCAACAGGGCCAGCCAATAGGTGCATTTTGGCCATTTCTTGATGAATTCATACAGTGTATATCCAGCTTAAGTCCAAGTTCAAAGGGCAGTGATCCAGCCTCAGAAAGAGATAGACAGTGATATGGTAAAGCAGGGATTAAGTCCAGGGTCACAGGGTAGCAATCCGGGCACAGGAAGTCGCAGGCAGCAACATGGTAGTACAGAGTCACAGGGCAGCAATCCAATAATGGCAAAAGAAGATCAGCAGGGACACAGGGAGGCAATGTGGAACATCAAAATCACTAGGCAGCAATCAAAGAGTAGAAATTAATGAATTGTGGCTTCTGGCAATTGTGTGTGAGATGCTCTTGTGGTTCATTAGTGAAGAGTCCAACAGCAGGAGGAAGATTAGTGTGGGCACAGCAAGACTTCTTGATCTAAGGTGGGCAGAGGAAACAAGTCTTGTACACCCAGCTGCAACTTGGATCTACGCAGCCAGCAAGGCAGCAAAAGGTACAGAAGGAAGGAATTACCTCTTTGCTGGCCCCAGCTCAGGTATTTAAACCTTAGCAGGGGTGAGATTCCACAGCCAGGAGACCTGATGCATGGTGTTGTTGTGTTCTGTTTTTGTCCAAGTTTCACTCCTTCTGGCTCAGCCACATCCAGTAGCACTGCCTTTGTATCAGATGGGCACTGCAGAGTGCTGGAAGTGGAACAAGGATGGCTCATGATAGCCATTTATGAGCATCTTACTATGAATTCATTAAGTTGCGTTTAAAACTGTGCCAACATTCCACTGAACCTATGGGAAAATCTGCAAACTTAATGAATACTTTCCTTTAATGAACTCAGTCCTCAAGTACAGGGTGCATAAAATAATAAAACCTGCTTTCCGTTAATTTGCTACTGGTTTCTCAGCAGAAAATCACATTTATTAAATCAATTAAATGACTATAAAAATTATTGCAGTTGCTTAGATGATGACCCATATGAATTTGGTGCAGGTAAGTTAATTATATTTGCTTAATCAGAACATATCCACTGTGGGAGAGATCCATGACCTTACATTTATTAGCAATATCATTATTTTTTTAATAATGAATTAAAATATTCATTGTGAGTCATGCCTGATAAAAAGCAGAGAATGAAAATGAAACATCTCTTTAATTGCAAATTATTAATCATTTTTTTCATTTATCAGTATCCAAGAAAAATAATTATCAATAAAAAAAAATTAAGAAAAAATATCAATCCACGGCAGCAAATAAACATCCATTCTCTTTAAACATCTTTTCTATTCCTAGCTTTGAAGTACTTTGAAGTACCATTATCTGTCTTCTTGAGCACCTCTAAAAATGGGCAAATGTAATTTTTTAAACTTGGATTAGTTGAACTGATATATATACTGTATATATATATATATCTATCTATAGATAGATATATCTATCTATAGATATATCTATCTATAGATAGATATAGATTGATATATCTATATATATATATAGTGATGTGAAAGAAATAAGTACACAGCATGGAAATTCTCGTTTTCAACATGTTTGAACTGCCAAACATTAGATCTGTATTCTAACAGCACCTACAGCTGAAGGTGATATATGTAAATAAAAGCACAAGCAAAACGTGCTTTTTCAATTATTTATTTAACAAAAATATAAATAGATGTAATGGTGTACTGTGAAAAAATAAGAACACACTTGAGCAGGAATTACTTTTGTATAACTGCCAATCAGTCTCTGACATCAACTAAATGAAATATTTGACCATTTGTCAATACAACATTTCTTCAGTTGCAAGATGTTTGTGGGTTTCCTTGCATTAACTGTCCATGTCCAAATCCCCCTACACAATTTAAATGGGAATTTAATCAGGGATTTGAGCAGGGCAGTTCATAATCAACTATTTTTTCATTTAGAGGCACTCTGAGATTGATTTGCTTTGATACTATCCAGAATGTATAGTTGACTGGATGAATGCAAGCTACCCAGGCCTTGAAGCAGGAAAGTAACCATAAACCATAACATTTTCACAACTATGCTTCAATTTGTGGTAAACATGTCTATTGTTACTGTCACCAAACAACTCTATCTTTGATTACTTAGTCTTCAGCATAGTTCCATAGTTACATAGTATTTGAGGTTGAATAAAGACATATGTCCATTCGAGTCCAACATATTGTGTGTGTGTGTATGGTCCTATTGGTGTGTAGTATGTATAGGTCCCTGTGTGTTCTCAATCTTAAGAGTACTTGTACCCCTGTATATTACTGTCCCTGAGGAAATCGTCCAATCGCCTCTTGAATGATTCCACACTCTCAGCCGAAATCACAGTGGAATTATTGATTTCAAATCATTTGGTGATCTTTTTAAATATCTTGACAGACTCATAGACATCCAACTTTCTTTCCGAGGTACATAGAGGGATCTATTGATCTTGGCATAGTGACACTACAAACATTAATAGCATAAAGAAACCCAGAACCTAGATATCTTTAATAATTAAAGGTTTCTAAGGGCCTGTTCAAACAACGTCCGTTTTCTGTGCTGCCCTGATCCGTAA
Source organism: Nanorana parkeri (assembly GCF_000935625.1). Classification (NCBI taxonomy): domain Eukaryota; kingdom Metazoa; phylum Chordata; class Amphibia; order Anura; family Dicroglossidae; genus Nanorana; species Nanorana parkeri. Next base: position 1,870,851 of record NW_017306304.1, read on the forward strand.
GCTCCTGCACTAAAAATGCATCCCAATGTATCTCTATGTGTTTTATGGGCTACAGTTCTCATGTGCGCAGTCCGTTCAGGTTACGACAGAAAAATACTGAATGTCACATTTTGTACGGTCAGGAAACGGTCCGGAAACGCAAAACGCGTAAAAAATGTGTGAAAAACGCACTGCACTGCAGCTAACATACTGACTCCAGCAAAAAATTATATATTTTTTTAACTGGAACGCATCAAAAATGCAGCAAAACGCGGCAAAAACACATAGCACCGCGTCTGCAGATCCACACCTGATCCGGACCTGATCAGGACCTGAAACTCATGTGAACAGGCCCTAAACCCTCATGTTTTTTTTGCATATATCTTCTGCTAGCAAGCAGTAGATATATGCAAAAGTAAGAAAAAAACGCTTTAAAAGCGGTTTAAACTTACCTGTGTCTTCGCCGCGCGCTCCTGTCCGAAAATCTGAAAATGCGGCCGCAGGCGCATGCGCAGTTCGGTTTTTCGGCCGGGAGACGAGGAGAGACACAAGGTAAGTCTATGGACGTGTGCACCCGCATACAGACACCATGGGACAGAAAGTGCCAGCAAGGACAGAGGAGTCAGCGCTTTATCGGAGACCCGCAGCAGAGCTGGAGAGAATGCTGAAAAGTACATGAAAGAAGAAGAATTTAAGGTAAGTGCTTTCATTAACATTGGGGGGAGGGGAAAAGTTTTTTGCCTTTAATGTCACTTTAACTTAAGTTTATATAAGACAGTTTCCACCTGCATACTCCCTAAGTAGGTTCTAATCGTTGGCACCTAATCTGGAACACCCAATTCTAATTCTATGGATATAAAGTTGTGGTGAGTATAGGGGTGTACTTATTTTTTTCCATATGAAATATCTGCATTATAGTTAATTTAGGTCATGAAATTAAATATCCATTGTCAATTTGATGTGTTATTTGTAGATCAGGAAAATAAATATCCATTGTCAATTTTATGTGTTATTTATCTGTAGGCACTATTTGAATCCAGATGTAATGTTTGCCTGTTTAAACAAGTTTAAACAAGTCAACAATGTCCATGGGATGTAGTTATACAGGGTGAGGGTGTAACTCCCGGGGCGGGAGTTGATGATTTATATGAAGGAAACCAACTTGTTGTTTTCCCAGAAATTTAGTCTATTCTGGGTGCAGGAGGTTGACGATTCGTAGAGCTTTGGGCGGGAATAAACCTCCATTCCTAGGTACACATCTTACCTGGTAGCCAGACCTTGTTATTAGTCTGTACACAGGCCCTCATATATGTCAACTGACTGATGCTTAGATGCTTACGACTCTCTGTATTGCTCTTTTTGCTGTGAGATCCTGCTGCTTGGTCGGTGTGCTGGCAGAACACTAAAAAGTTACATGTTTGTTTTGCAAAACCCTTAGGGGGTGTCCTTTTAGTCAGGAACTGACTTGTTTATTTAATGGTTTAGACAAGCAGATGTTTTGTTTGTTTTATGCTAGGGACTTGCTGTAAAAAAGCCCTCCTGCACTGAAACTATATTTGCTTGCTGCCTTGCTGAATAAAAGTGCAGGAAAAACTTCCATGGATTGTCCTTCAGTGTCTGTCTCATGCATGGTTTACCACTGCCACTTGCAATTGAGTGTGCCCCCTTTACAATGAATATAAAATTGGCTTACTGTAAATATTCTTAATAAGTGTTAATTTTTTTAAAGCCTGCTTTTGTATAACATTTCTAACTAAACATAACTGGGGCAGTCATCTTTTATTGTTACATATACAACATGCAAGGTGCTTAGTCTGTCGAAAATACCTAAAAATGCAATGACTAGGCTGTTCGTCAAGTATAGATGCACTTAGCACACCATTGTTGTATGTTGTAGGTGTCCAACACACTGTACACATAGCTAGTTGGAGCGAAAATCTACAAATCTAAATCTAAAATATTCTAAATTTATACTTACAACTAGCAAATGTGCTTGCCATATAAAATATCAGGGTAGAATGAAAAGTACTGCCTCCATGTCTACTACTCCATGGCAAGAAATATTTTAATCAATTGAACAGAGAAATGCATTTTAGACTATGCTATATAATTTAGTTTATTTTTTTGCTACATAGCTATTAGAGAGCTGTGTACATTTTTGTTACTGATAATCATGCTTTGTGAAACCATAACAGTAGAAGACCGACTCTTTTGGCTTGCGTGTCCTGACAGCATTCTCAACTTCTTTACTGGATTTCTAGTCTGAGAAGATCTTCTTTCTATTATGGTAAAACATGGAAGTCCCAGCTTTCATCTCAGCTGAGAGAACCCAATGAACATGGTAGGGTGGTGAGATTTAGCCTCTCAATTGTTTCTGTAGTGGCAAAGTTAAAGACTCTTAGCTTTGGTCTTAGTCTTGGAATCCAAGGAACCCATCAATTACAAACCTTCTGGTATCTGAGAATAGCGACAAAGTGACTCACATGCCTATTCTATCAGAATTTAATTGTGTAATCAGTCATTCTTAATCAGTCCATTAACATGTTCTCTGTGAAGCTCATAATATGATGTTAGTGGTCCCTATACAAAAAGAGTGTGATGAATTCAACAATGAGAAAGTTCCAGAACATCTACACACTTTTATAGCACATTGGCAAAGTTAATTATATAAATAAATAGGTAATAGGTAAATAAGTAAATAGGTACATTAAAACTTACAGGGTTATTCACTAAAGAGTGAAGAGTTTGGAGAAGGTAGAAGTGAACAATCTAGGACAGGGGTCTCAAACTCAATTTACTCGGGGGCCACTGGACAAATTTTTTAGCCCCGGGGGGCCGCTACTATATATGGTACCAGTTTTAATGCATGACAATGTTACAACGGCAACTGTCACCCATTCAGGTTAATGATCGGGTGATGATGAGCTGCTGCATGTAAACGTCTGCACACCGCATGTAATCATATGTGATACGATTACATGCTGTTACAAAAACAATCACAAAACAATAGTGTATCCAGGGATAATGATTAATTCCTAACTGCATGTAATCCTTTACATATGAGTACATGCGGTGTGCAGGCGTTTACATGCAGCAGCTGTCACCCGATCATTAACTTAAATGGGTGACAGTTGCTGCATGTAACTGCTAGATTAGGGATCCCTGTGCAGGAAAACGCAAGTTTATGACACAGGAGTCCGCAATCGCACTTGAAATATAGGTATGAATGGGGCGTAATATACACACACAGAAAAATACAACCCCCCCAACACTAATACACCCCCCCAGAAAACACATAATAATACACTCCCCCCAATTCCAATCCCCCCCAGCACACATAATAATACACTCCCCCCCATTCCAATCCCCCCACACACAATAATACACTCCTCCCCATTCCAATTCCCCCTTTACACATTTTACACATAATAATACACTCCCCCCCGCACACATAATACACTTTGCCCCCCCTTCCAAGCCCCCCGCACACATATAATACA
>NW_017306304.1:1874656-1887839 GCF_000935625.1 Nanorana parkeri
TATAATATACTTCTCCCCTTCCCCCACCACACATACAAAATCTTCCACCCCTCCCTCTCAAGCCCCCAGCACACATCTTAATAAAGCTCCCCCATCCCTCCTTTCCTTCCAAACCCTCTCACCTGCTTGCATCTTTGCATCTGGTGATCCAGTGGTGATTAGTAATCATCGTTCAGCCAGAGCTCAGAACTGTTAGAGCTCCAGCCGGAGCTGACAGGAGCATCGCTGCGGTTTGCATCCGACAGAGATGCAGACCGTGCAGCTGCTCCCACAAGTCAGGCAGGTGGTTCGTGACTGTGCGCCCAACTTGTCAGCTGGCTGCGGGCAACATAGTACTGGTTCGCGGGCCGGAGTTGGCCCGCGGGCCGGTACTTTGAGACCCCTGATCTAGGACAACATAGCTGAACTGGAAAGTGAGCTGAATTGGAGAATTTTTCCAAATCAGCTATGTTGTCCTAGATTATTCACTGCTCCTGACTTCTCCAAACTCTTCACCCTTTAGTGAATAACCCAGTTAGTGTTAGAGCGCTCATCCAAATGTAAGAGAAAATTACTAAACCCAGCAGGTCTAGCCCTGAGATACTCCTTAATGTAGAAAAGGGGCAAACAAGAAAACCCAAAATAGCCTTAAAGAAGAACTCTGGGCAAACAAAAAAATTGCCCATGCAGTGGGGCTACCTCCGCACTGCAAGGGTTAAGTTATTGTTTTGTCTAGGGGGCTTAAATAAAGCTATATTACTCACCTGATCCTCGGTCCCTCCAGGCTGCTAGACCAGATTCCAAAGCCTCTTCTCCTCAGGGCTCCAGCCTGTCATGAAGACGGCGAGGCACATTCCATAGCTGAAGAATGGAGAGTGGAGAATGTTTCGAAATATGAGCAGAAAAGGGAACAACCTATGGTTAAGCAGTGAAAAAAATAAAATCTGTTGAAGGGTAAGTTCACTTTCCCAAGTGAATTTGGGAAAATGGAATTACCCTTCTAATCTGCCCCCCCCCACTTGTGTAGTCAACATCAACATCTTTAAAACCCCAACTTAAAAAAGGATGGACCAACAGCTTCTGGCTAAATACGTAATTATACAGTAATCAACATATGCCACCAAAATGTCTATATGCCTGAAGAACTATATTAATATGTTGGAAAAGTCTGCTGAGCTTTGCAGAGAACTTATTCCCCTGATGCTCACAATTCCTCGGAATTAATAATCATTTATTATACAATTACATTAGTATAATTAATTATCTTAATTGTAATAGATTCTGTAGTAATATTGTAATTATGTATGCATATTGAAGTTATGTTTCAGATACTGAATTATTAACTGCATTTTAAAATTTGCTTGTGTGTTGTAAACAGCGTATATAGACAGCAATTGTTTTTAGCATGCCCTTGCCTTTAGCATGCATTGTGTCTTTGTTGCAAAACCCAAAATAGCCTTAAAGAAGAACTCTGGGCAAACAAAAAAATTGCCCATGCAGTGGGGCTACCTCCGCACTGCAAGGGTTAAGTTATTGTTTTGTCTAGGGGGCTTAAATAAAGCTATATTACTCACCTGATCCTCGGTCCCTCCAGGCTGCTAGACCAGATTCCAAAGCCTCTTCTCCTCAGGGCTCCAGCCTGTCATGAAGACGGCGAGGCACATTCCATAGCTGAAGAATGGAGAGTGGAGAATGTTTCGAAATATGAGCAGAAAAGGGAACAACCTATGGTTAAGCAGTGAAAAAAATAAAATCTGTTGAAGGGTAAGTTCACTTTCCCAAGTGAATTTGGGAAAATGGAATTACCCTTCTAATCTGCCCCCCCCCACTTGTGTAGTCAACATCAACATCTTTAAAACCCCAACTTAAAAAAGGATGGACCAACAGCTTCTGGCTAAATACGTAATTATACAGTAATCAACATATGCCACCAAAATGTCTATATGCCTGAAGAACTATATTAATATGTTGGAAAAGTCTGCTGAGCTTTGCAGAGAACTTATTCCCCTGATGCTCACAATTCCTCGGAATTAATAATCATTTATTATACAATTACATTAGTATAATTAATTATCTTAATTGTAATAGATTCTGTAGTAATATTGTAATTATGTATGCATATTGAAGTTATGTTTCAGATACTGAATTATTAACTGCATTTTAAAATTTGCTTGTGTGTTGTAAACAGCGTATATAGACAGCAATTGTTTTTAGCATGCCCTTGCCTTTAGCATGCATTGTGTCTTTGTTGCTCTGCTAGTTCCTTGGACTTCAGTAATTCCCTAACAACCTAAAGGATAAAGCCTGTGGTTTACCTATGGTCATATTATGTAGGTAGCGGCCAATGTATTAAGGCACAAGCACAAGTGGTTTAGACAAATGGTTCAGCAGGACTGCTGGACCTTGTAGTTTAATCCTCAAGAGATGCCTCCAAAAAACAAGCACAAAATGGATTACTTACAGACATGGGCAACTAGTAGGTGGTCTACTGTTTCAGTATTGTTTTTACTCCTTTTTACTACTTACTACTACTGTTACTGCTCATGGTTTTTAATACCACAAGCAGTAGTAGCTGCAGCAACTGAAGTGTGAGGTTTTTGACATGTGCTTTATTACTCAGTTGACAGATTTAGTTTAGTAAGAAACACTGCTCATCTACTATGTATGTGCCTAGTTAGACATTTTATTTGATATAAAAATGCTTTACACATGTCCTATAATTATTCATACAAATGACATCAACAAATGATTGAAACATGTTAAAAGAAACAATAAACACTGACTAATGTTTGAACTGATTGCTATTATTATCATCACTCTGATGTTTCCATAAGGTTCTTATTGTCAGTGCAGAAAGGGAGAGGTAGAATCAATTTCCTTTTTAACATATTGATAAACAACTCCAGATATGGTAGGGGGAGGCAGAGTGGATTTACCTCTGCTTGACCCAAACTGGAATGCTGGAAAAATTAATTCCAGAATATCGCCGACATTCCTTGAAGTTGTGGAAGTGATTTACATAGACGGTCTTCTGGAGCATTTCAGCTTCTTTCATCTTGATACTGTAAATTGCTTTCATTTTCCCTACTGATCTATATGATCAAGGTACTGTTGTGATAAATTATAAAGGTACAAATTTGAGAATAGGGTGTAGATCTGCTAAGAAATTGAGTTCATTCAGCCTTAGCAGTGTTCGATCATGTGCTAAAGCATATTGTTTATCCAGGTCACATCTCCACATGTCAGTAGCTACTTTAAACTTCAGAGATTGTTAAGAGTTCTGATATGGACTTATTGAATGTAAAATCTTCATATTGAGTATTTGTTTTACTGTCTCTGAAGTCTGACTGAAGTCTTGTCACTGTCCAAGTTAAGTTACCATGTAAAGTTTCTTTAAAACTGTTTTTTTTAAAGAAATTTAAGCAATTGTTTTTGTGATTTAAGACTTTACACTATCTACAACTAAACATGGTCATACACATGCCTTTAATGTGGGCTTTTACTTGACATTACAGGTCAGTGCATATCTATTTTGATATTATATAGCTGGGATGGAAGACACAATCACACGAGTGCTACCTGATCTGCATCTGCATTTGTTGAGGTCCTGGGACAGCTGATGCTATTAGTAATGAAGCATGACTGGCCAGTCACCAGTAGGGAAAAGTGAATCAGCCTGTGTTCAATTCATGGGCCATTCGTGGAACGTATCATAAATTCTGAAAATTGCGGATTAAATCCGAAAGCCATCAAAGTCAATGGGGGAGAATCTTGAAAATGAATTATGGCTATTTTCAAGGCTGCTAGGCAAGGGCATTGGGAGCTTTACACTGCCATGAGGGACATGTGCCAATGCAAACAATTTAACAAAAATACCGTTCAGTGGGGAGAAGGTCCTCCTTTTTATGCAACATTGAAATCAACATGGGAAAACACCATTTATTTCTAATATATGCTTCAGTGTTGCCTTTAAACTGTATGTGAGGTTGCATAACAGTACAGTTCTCACAGACCACATCAGTGACTATGTATTCTAGCATCATATAATTGATTTGTTTCTTATTAATTTTTCAATTTCCATTTACCTGGACACAACTGCTGGATTTAAGTCAAGCTAAATGTAAAATGTAAAAAACACATTTAAATTGAAATGCGATAATAATTTAAATAACTTTAAATGCTGTAGAAAGGCTTACTTAAAAACAAAAACAAAAAATAAAGCTAAGCCCTTAACTTTGTGCCAATTGCCAAACAGTGGCAAGTCACTTACATAGTATAGCTTTTGATCTTCTTTTTTTACTCAGTACCACACTGTTTTATCTTAAAAGTTTATGAAAATGTCAAAATAGAGTGATAAAAACACTTCTAGAGAAAAGGCAGTTGTTATCCTGAAATAAAAATCACAGTCCCAATTTCCAAGGAGAATAGCCATGTTACAGTGGCTACAGATTATGTAAGCAGTTTCACTGGACTACAGTGTAAGTGGGAATGACAAGGCAGATTTTATCATGAAATAAAAATAGGAGTGTATTATTTCAGAGACAGCTGGAATAAATATTGTACAGACTTGCTGCACAATGTGTAACATTACACTTGCTGCACATTAGGTGAGTGGCTTTGCCAGGAGAGAGAGAGATCGAGAGCGAGAGAGACAGAGAGACAAGGCAGGTTTTATTGTGAAATAACATTTAGATTAACCCCTTCATGACTGAGCTAGTTTTCAGTTTCTGTTCATAAATGACTGACACACTTTTTACATTTTTGCTGTGTGATTCTTCCACAGCAGTAATATATTTTCTTACTAAATGTACCCACACATATTATATATAGTTTTTTTAGAGGACAGATAGGGCTGTATAATTATATCACATGTGTGTACCTAACCCCTCACTTAGTTTGAATAAAATAAAAAAATGAGGAAAAAAACTAGAAGAAAACACTTTTTTCACAAGTTTTGATTATTATTTTTTTTAGAATTTTTTTAATTAATTTTATAGTATAAAAAATATATTTATATATAATTTTTATTTTCCTAATTTTGTTTAAAAAAAAAGAAATTGTCAGTTTATATCAAGCAGTCACTATGACTGCTTGATAAATTAACTTTAAAAAAATTTTTTTGGCTAATATTAGGCTGTTCCAAACTAGGAACAGCTAATAATAACCTTAGAGACTGATCCTGACTTTAGTCAGATTCAGATCTCACTAAAAGCTCTTTGATCATGTCTAGACGATCAGAACTGATACATTTCACTCAAAAGATATACATTGTATCTTTTGAGTGAAATGTATCTAAACATCGGGCTATCGAGCTGTCAAAACAAATAGCAGAGAGAGGAGTCACGGCTACCTCTCTGCTATTTTCAGCTGTCAAATACAGGATCGCAAATTGCGGTCCTGTATTTGCATGTAACGGCTTCATTCTTTCATTAATGAAAGAAAGAAGCTTTTACAAAAAGCTTAATTATTTCATTAATGAATGCCTCAATACTGAGGCATTCATTAATGACTGGTAACTGCTGAGAATCAGCTGTTACCAGCATTACAAAGCCTGATATAACTCAGTGTACGTGGCTAGTCATATAGGCACTTCGTGATGGGACGTACACTGTACGTCTCCTGTTACGAAGGGGTTAAAAGACAAAAGTCAGAAATATTGTACCCACTCCATGCACCACTATGTCAGCCTTTTACTAGGCTGCAGTTTCAGAAACTGGGCAAGGTTTGCCATGAAATAACAAAAACTAGATTGTATCCTTTTATAGACAACACCTACAAATATTGTACATATTATATAGTCAGCATTGAAGCAGTTGGGCTGCATTTTTAAAAAGACACACAACATGCAGCTTTTCATCCCTAAAATCCACATTTCAGTGTATATATTTCACAGAAAAAAGGAAGAAATGTGGTACAAATGCAATAGACCGTTTACTAAATTCTCTAATATTCACTAAAAAAAGGAAGGTATATCTTGCAAGCACTATATGCAATATTTAAACAATCTGTTGTAGGCCACAATTGAAAAATTACACAGCACATGCACCTTTTGAGGCCATAAAAACCACAATAAAGTGTATATTTTTCACTGTAGAAATAAAGAATTATCGGTATATGACAGTTGCAGTAGGACTGTAAGCAGACATCTGGCTGCTTTGTTTAAAGCTGACTGTCATTTACACAGGCTGTCAAACCTACTGCCCTCCACCCACGTCCAACCACCTGCCATGTTTCCCCCCCTGGTGTTTTAGGTGTATCCCAACTCAATGCAATTCACTGTAACAATGTTGCATAATGCAGCACTTTATAGTACTGTAAATATAGCACAGATAAGAGGCATTGTAAACTAGCAACTATATCTCCCTGGAAACAACACTCTGTCAACTGTCCCTATCTATACCAAGTCTTTCTCCACATACACTGACAAAAGCCCGCTGGAAACCCTAAGGTACTAAGCCACCTGACCACAATTTGATAGGGAGTTTTTAACAAAAAAATCATGAGGACTTGTTAGTGCTAAAATATATTTTATATATACTTTCAAAGTTAGAGTAAAGTATATCTAAAGCCCAATTTTTTTATATTTTTTTGGTAGAGTAGGGAATGTTTTGTTTTTTGCTTTTTGATTTCCTTTAACTTCCTACCAAGTATTCACAACAGGAAGTGAGAGGATATTCTCTTTTTGATAGTTGTCACTGAGGTTTCCTCATTAAAAGATTTGCTTTCTCTTCCTGTTCATGTGCCAACTGTAACATTTTGGATTTCACGTCATTCTTTTTGTCCCAATAACAATGGTCTGCAACAGAATTAGTGAGAGTGAATCTTCCCATAGAAAAAAACCTGATAGGGGTTTTAACACTTCCACATTCTCTCAAAAAATAAAAAGTATGTATATGTGCTTTTAAAAGGGTCAGACAAATGTAGCTGCAACATCAAACTTCAAAACAAATAATCACATAGATGTACATTGTTGTGCTGGATGATCATGTGTGTGTACAGTATATTGTCAGTATGTACCCACTGTGGCTGAAATGCTAAAGAAGTAGAGCATGTAAAGTTTACAAAGGGAATTTTCACTTACCTTAGTGAATTTGATGAAAGAGCACTTTGAAATAAGGTGTCAGTCGTGATTGAATGATAGAAGTAAGCACAGATTCAACTCATTCAGTAAGCTAAGGCAAAATTACCTTGAAAAGTGAAAATTCACTTTGCAAAGTGAACATGCAATACTTTTTAAGTAAATCAATCAGTAAATCAATCTCCTTGCCGGCCAGTTCTCTTTTTTTGTATTACTTTAATGTACCTTATCTAGAGATGAATGAAATTAATTGGACAATTTTGGCACATTTTCAGCATTTTGGTGAGATTTATTGGAGTCAATGGTGAAGGCAAAATTAAGGTGGTTTTAAGGTTGCAGTGGGCTAGAAATCACTCCTGAGCGTTACATAAACCTCTTTTAACTATTCTGGACTTTTTCTTGTGCCAGAAATGTCTCTCAACAGCCCATTTTTGTAATTTTTTTTACAAAAGGGAACACAAAAGACAGCGAAAAAAGTGTAAAATAAAACATATTAAAGCAACAGTACACAATAGCAAAAATATCAAATACACAAAACAAGGAACACACACAAATAGAACACTATGGGGTCTATTCACAAAGCTGCCGAAGGCAGCCGAGTGAATGAAATAAAAATCCCCCGGGCGCTCTGGGAGCCCCCCCGCTCCCGGCCGCCAAGAAGAGAAACCCGCTGTGTCTTTTTTTTGCTTTATTCTGACACGAGCATGTCAGAAAACAGAAAACAGAAAAAAAAAAACAGAAAAAAAAAAGACGAATTCCCATTCAAAAGCATTGCGAGTTTACTATTGGCTATTTCAATTTGCAATAGCCAATAGTAAACTAGCATTGTACCCGCCCTCTGCTCATGGACCTGATGGGGAACTGAAAAAGAGGGAGGGTACAATGCTAGTTTACTATTGGCTATTGAAATTGAAATAGCCAATAGTAATGTCCCAATGCTTTTGAATGGGAATTTTTTTTTTTTTTTTTTCTCTATTCTGACATCGCTCCGTGTCAGAATAAAGAAAAAAGACACAGCGGGGTTTTTCTCCTTGGCGGCCGGGAGCAGGAGACTCCCGGGGTGCCAGGGAGAGTCAGCTATTTGGAGATAAGTGTCCCTGGTTAGCAACCAGGGACGCTGATCTCTCTGAAAGTGGCCGGAGCCAGCCGTAAGATCACGGCTGGCTCCGCCCAGCTGTCAGAAGCAGGCTGTCGGCCGGCCAATGGCCGGCCGCTCGGCCAGCTTCGGCTTTCAGCACGGCTCAGCGCTCGACTGAGCTGCTCGGCCGTGATCGGGAGCTGTACGGGCTATTGTGAAAAGCCCATACAGCACCCCCTCGGTTCTCCTGAACCGAAGGGGTCCTGGGGCCGAAGCCAGCCGAAGGATCGGCCGAAGCTACGGCCAGATCCTTCGGCAGCTTTGTGAATAGACCCCTAAATTATATAAACCAATGTACCTTAAATACACCCAAAAAAACCATTCCTTAATGAAAAAAATAAATAGATTTTTTAATAAGCAAATTTCTGTTAAGCTAATCAGTGAGCAAAATTAAGAGTTTCTGCTTTGTCACAATTTCACCCAAGTTGGCAATTTCACAGCAAAATAATTCTCTATTGCTGAATTCAAGGTAAGAATTATGCAAGAATATGTATCTACAGAATGACAGCCATAATCATGTGTAAATGGTGGTAGTAACATTTGGACATTTTTTATGAGGACATTTTTACAATCCATGTGACTATCTAAGATCTATCTTCCAGGTTGAGAGACCATAACTTTGTTAGTGAAAAAAAAAGGATATATGGGGGATTTAAGACCATGACTGTACATGAATAGATTTGTACATTATGCATGAGATATTGAACAAATAACATTGTATATTATGAGATATCGGGGTTAATGTATCCATACATTTTATATGTTTTATAATATAAGATAAATATAAATAAAAATAAATTATTTATTTTTATAGAAATATTATCAGTGGTGCGTTGGATGTGCATGGGGCAATCAGCAACATTGCCTCCAGTTATAAATATTTGAGTAATGTGTTCTATACAAGAAAAAAGGGACTGTTGATGTGAGCATTTAGGCAAGGTTTCTCTTTAAGTGGGTACTCCAGGATCATATATCTATATTATGATGGTTTTACATATAATAATAGCTACCTGTAATTTTGTGGGTAGTTGTCTAGTAGAAAATAAATATTTGGTCTGGCAACCATAGTAGAGATGAGCACATATTGAATATCTGTCCTACTTACATTTTGAAGTCATGCAAACTGGAGTTATGAACAGTTGGTACAGATCCAATATACTGATCTCCAGGAGTGATCAAAACATATTTTTGTTTGCATAAAACCATAATGGAAACCTGTGCTGAAAGAAATAAGGAGGCTGCTATTTCTAAACTTTATCTTAAACAGGGTTATTCACTAAAGGGTGAAGAGTTTGGGGAAGGCAGGAGAAGTGAACAATCTAGGACAAAATAGCTGATTTGGAAAAATTCTCCAATTCAGCTCACTTTCCTGTTCAGCTATGATGTCCTAGATTGCTCACTTCTCCTGCCTTCTCCAAACTCTTCACCCTTTTGTGAATAAGCCTGAAAGTGTTTGTTTCCTGGCTGTTATTTGTATCCTCTGTCTTAAGGCTCCATTCCCACTTTGTTATCCTCATTGTCTGTGTTAACGTGTGTTGCCTTAAGGCAACCACTTCATTTTGGATCAGCTGCCAATGCAAAACATTGAATTAAGAAAATGGACATGCGGCTTTTTGTATGATGCAGTGCACCACAGTGCACAGTAGTGAATTGTGGTGAGTTGCAAAACATGTGCGTTGAAGCTGCTTGGACTTCTTTGACTCAAAATGAACAGCACTGCAAGGCACTAACTCACATAACATTAACATGCAGTGTGATAACATGAGCATTTCTCAACTCAACCGCAGCAAAAGTGTGTTTTAGCCATTAATACTGTCACTGACCTGGAACAAAGTCTGTGTCAATGCAGTCTAAATGCTTTTCCTTTAAGAAGTACACATTCTATGGGCTTTATTTCAAATTTGTATTTAATGGGTACATATTTTTCTTACATAAATATAAGCCAGGAAAGAAGTACTAAAAGCACTCCTTCCTTCTCATGTGCCCTCTGGAATGCCCGTTCTGCCTGTAACAAACTCACCGCTGTCCATGATCTTCTTATCTTCAATTCCATTAGCATGCTTGCAGTTCACGAAACCTGGCTTCAGGAATCCGACTCTGCCTCCCCTGCTACCCTCTCCCATGGTGGCCTCCATTGGACGCACTTACCCAGACCCAATGGACGGAAAAGAGGTGGAGTGGGAATCCTTCTATACCCGCAATACACTTTTCAAGTTCTGCCTTCACCTCTCTCTCTATCCCTCTCCTCTTTTGAAACCCACTGTATTCGCCTATTCTCTCCAATTTCGCTGAGGATTGCTGTTATATACCGCCCCCTGGAGCAATATCTTACTTTCTGGATGACTTCTCTTCCTGGCTACCCTACTTTCTCTCCTCAGAAATTCCCACTATCATTCTTGGTGACTTTAATGTTTCTAATAACATTAACACCCCGGATTCCATTCAATTTCTTAACCTAACCTCTTCTTTTGATCTAACACAATGGACGCACACTCCTACTCACTCTGATGATAACATACTAGATCTTGTTTTCTCTCCCTATACACTCCCTGCAACCTCTCCAACACCCCTTTTCCCCTCTCAGATCACAACCTTGTCAGTTTCACACTCTGTCCCCATCCCTGAATCCCCCTACATGGCACACTGTCACCCAGAGAAACCTTCGACCCTGCTCTTCTCTGCTTTGATACTGACTACCTCTATGACAAAATCTCACCCCTGTCCTGCCCTGATCTGCCTACTTCTGTCTACAACAGCTTGCTCTCATCCTCTCTAGACACTTTGGCTCCCCTCACTACACGCAGACTTAGACCATGTACACTACAACTGTAGCAAACAAAAGAAACTAGACATCTAAAAAAGACATAACCGTGCTCTTGAGTGACTGTGGTGGAAACTAGGCTCCTGCAAGACTTCAACCTGTATAAAGCTCCTAAAATATAATTAGCTCCTCCATGCTGCCAAACAAACTTATTTTGTCACTCTCATTAACACACTCTCATTCAGACCACGTAAACTCTTTTCTACTTTTAACTCTCTACTATGTCCCCCACCGCCATCACCCACTAACTCACTCGCTGCCCAGGACATTGACATTCATTTCAAAAACAAAATAGATACAAAATCGGGACCAGATCACCACTGTCCAGTCATCTTCCCCTAATAATGTACCAGACCCACCATCACACTTGTTACTTTCCTCTTTTGACCCTGTCACCACAGAGGAGGTTACAAAGCTTCTCTCTGACACCCACCTCACCACTTGCCCCCTGGAACCTGTTCCCTCACCACTACTTCGTTCACCTTCTTGCTCTATCCTTCGCTCTCTTACTCACATTTTTAATCTCTCACTCTCTACTGGTATCTTTCCCTCCCTTCTAAAGCATCTCTCACTCTCTACTGGCATCTTTCTCTCACTTCTAAAGCCAACCTCAACAATCTCAGTCCAATCTCCTTACTCCCTTTCACCTCCAAACTCCTAGAACGCCTTATCTACAGCCACCTGAGCTGCCACCTCGCTGATAACAACCTTCTCGATCCCTTACAGTCCGGCTTTCGCCCCCTACACTCCACTGAAACCGCCCTTCCAAAAACTCACTAATGACTTACTAACAGCTAAAAACAATGGCCACTACTCCTTACTCTTGCTATTAGAACTTTTTGCTGCTTTTGACACTGTTGCCCACCTGCTCCTATTCAAAAAACTCCACTTGCTTGGCCTACAAGACTCTGCTCTGTCATGGATCTCCTCCTACCTATCTAAGAGCTCCTTTAGTGTCACCTACAAATCTAGCTCCTCTTCCTCATTCTTTAGGGGTCCCCGAAGGCTCTGTCCTTGGACCCCTTCTTTTTCTCTATCTACACTTCCACCCTTGGTCAGTTAATAACCTCACATGGCTTCCAGTACCATCTCTATGCTGATGACACTCAAATATATATTTCTACTCCACAACTCACCCCCTCAGTGTCCTTGCGCGTCACTAATCTACTAACTGACATATCAGTCTGTATGTCACAACACTTCTTAAACCTCAACCTTTCAAAAACTGAGCTCATGATATTTCCTCCTACCCGTGCACCTTCCCCCAACTTTTCACCCTGAGATTGATAACACAACTTTCCAACTCTCCTCCATGCCAAGGTCCTAGGTGTCATCCTTAACCCAGACCTCATCTTTCTTCCCCACATCCAATCACTATTCAAATCCTGCCGCCTTCACCTTCTTAACACCTCCAAAATATGCCCCTTCCTCACCAATGAAACCGCAAAATGACTCATCCAATCCCTTGTTATCTCTCTTCTTTACTATTGCAAATCCCTCCTCATTGGCCTACCTCTACACAGGTTATCCCCCTTCAATCTATCATGAATGGTGCTGCTAGACTCATTCACATAACCAACCGCTCAGTGTCTGCCACCCCCTCTGCCAATCCCTCCACTGGCTTCCAATAGTCCAAAGGATAAAATTCAAAATATTAATAACGCCTTACAAAGCCATCCACAACTCTGCCCCTGGCTATATCTCAAACCTTGTCTCAAAGTATCACCCTAACAATCCCCTTCGCTCTTCCAAAGACCTCATGCTTACCAGCTCCCTTGTCAACTCCTCCCATGCTCGCCTCCAGCACTTCTCTAGAGTCTCTCCCATCCTCTTGAACTCTTTACCCCAACCTGTCCGACTATCTCCCACTCTGACTGCCTATAGGCAATCCCTTAAGACTCACCTCTTCAGGGGAGCCTATCCCACCTCAAACTAACCACTCAACCATCACATTCTCAAGCAATTCAGCCCCACACAGCTTCCTCCTCATGTATCACTGGCCCCTCTCCTTTAGATTGTAAGCCCTCATGGGCTCTCCTTACCATTTTGTCTTGAATTGTATTGTGATTGTAATGTCTTCCTTATATTGTAAAGTGTTGCACAATATGTTGGTGCTATATAAATCCTAAATAATAATAATAATAATAATAATAATAATACTAATAAT
>NW_017306304.1:1890040-1949245 GCF_000935625.1 Nanorana parkeri
GCCACCTCGCTGATAACAACCTTCTCGATCCCTTACAGTCCGGCTTTCGCCCCCTACACTCCACTGAAACCGCCCTTCCAAAAACTCACTAATGACTTACTAACAGCTAAAAACAATGGCCACTACTCCTTACTCTTGCTATTAGAACTTTTTGCTGCTTTTGACACTGTTGCCCACCTGCTCCTATTCAAAAAACTCCACTTGCTTGGCCTACAAGACTCTGCTCTGTCATGGATCTCCTCCTACCTATCTAAGAGCTCCTTTAGTGTCACCTACAAATCTAGCTCCTCTTCCTCATTCTTTAGGGGTCCCCGAAGGCTCTGTCCTTGGACCCCTTCTTTTTCTCTATCTACACTTCCACCCTTGGTCAGTTAATAACCTCACATGGCTTCCAGTACCATCTCTATGCTGATGACACTCAAATATATATTTCTACTCCACAACTCACCCCCTCAGTGTCCTTGCGCGTCACTAATCTACTAACTGACATATCAGTCTGTATGTCACAACACTTCTTAAACCTCAACCTTTCAAAAACTGAGCTCATGATATTTCCTCCTACCCGTGCACCTTCCCCCAACTTTTCACCCTGAGATTGATAACACAACTTTCCAACTCTCCTCCATGCCAAGGTCCTAGGTGTCATCCTTAACCCAGACCTCATCTTTCTTCCCCACATCCAATCACTATTCAAATCCTGCCGCCTTCACCTTCTTAACACCTCCAAAATATGCCCCTTCCTCACCAATGAAACCGCAAAATGACTCATCCAATCCCTTGTTATCTCTCTTCTTTACTATTGCAAATCCCTCCTCATTGGCCTACCTCTACACAGGTTATCCCCCTTCAATCTATCATGAATGGTGCTGCTAGACTCATTCACATAACCAACCGCTCAGTGTCTGCCACCCCCTCTGCCAATCCCTCCACTGGCTTCCAATAGTCCAAAGGATAAAATTCAAAATATTAATAACGCCTTACAAAGCCATCCACAACTCTGCCCCTGGCTATATCTCAAACCTTGTCTCAAAGTATCACCCTAACAATCCCCTTCGCTCTTCCAAAGACCTCATGCTTACCAGCTCCCTTGTCAACTCCTCCCATGCTCGCCTCCAGCACTTCTCTAGAGTCTCTCCCATCCTCTTGAACTCTTTACCCCAACCTGTCCGACTATCTCCCACTCTGACTGCCTATAGGCAATCCCTTAAGACTCACCTCTTCAGGGGAGCCTATCCCACCTCAAACTAACCACTCAACCATCACATTCTCAAGCAATTCAGCCCCACACAGCTTCCTCCTCATGTATCACTGGCCCCTCTCCTTTAGATTGTAAGCCCTCATGGGCTCTCCTTACCATTTTGTCTTGAATTGTATTGTGATTGTAATGTCTTCCTTATATTGTAAAGTGTTGCACAATATGTTGGTGCTATATAAATCCTAAATAATAATAATAATAATAATAATAATACTAATAATAAAGTAGGACATTTAATTGTGGGCTACTAGGTTAAATAAATGGTGTGTACAAATACGTAGATTCATTGCCATGTCTGGTGAAATCCCCCTTTACAAAACTGCAAAAAACTGGTATGACATTCATTAATGTTTGTATTTTTTGTTATAAATATGACTGACAGTATACAAAAGCTAAAAGACTGCAGAGAAAAGAAACGTCTGATATGTATTTAATTGTACTTGACTTCAGGGTTGTTAAAAAGCACATGTATAACCTAAACATTCACCAGATCAGATAGCATTTGCCATGTTTCCCATTGTTTAATCTGAGCAACATTACACTACACTATAGCTGCTAGACTTGACTCTCTTTTGCACATTTGCCACTTGCAGAGGCAGCATTATATTGTTTATTGAGTGATTTTATTGAGTGATTCTTGCCATGCAAACTTTTGCAGACTCACACTCTACACAAAGAACTACATTGAGTAAATTCCACCTTAGGGTGTGCAAATACCGAAAGGGGAGGGGCTTTTAAAAAATACTATAAACTCTCTAATTGTATAAAAATATGAAATTGATTTATTACATAATTGGAAACAAACAAAATAAAATTGAAACATAATTGGTCTATTCCACATGCAATATAAGTGTCACATCAAGTCAACAGTGGTTATTAAAGTAGGACATTATAGATGACTCATTCAGATAAAACCCGACATGTTTCGCCCTACTGGGCTTCTTCAGGGGAAATTATATATCCTGAATGAGAGAGAACCCATGTGAAGCAAATTAGAGACTGCATTCTCATATAAAACGAACATATATATAAATTATTATATCATAGATATTAGCGAGCTTACATGGAAGAGTCCAAAAGGACCGTCAGTCGACACAGCTGCATGAAGATGGAGGGGGCCGAGTGTTTCAAGCATGTTTTCCCTCTATTCAAATAGAAGTAGTCACGCATGGGAATCGTGTCAAGAGGGCAAAGCAGCAGCAACAATCGAGGGCAACAGTAAAGGGGGGGTTTGTATCGAACAGGCACAAATAGGGATTCATAAAATAATGATTCAATGAGATTGATAAGTGAAATAAATTCTGTGTGGTAATAGAAGTATCATATTTATTTTGTTTATATAATATTAGTAGTGATGAATAGTGACAATTAGATGTATGAAGGCTAATGAAGCATAATGATTAATATATGTGAGATTGTGTACATGTCTAGATAATAAACAAATGGGTGAAATAATATAAATTAAATATTTGTAAATAATTACTTCAAATATCGAAACTCATAAATGTATGTGCTTCCTTTACTGTTGCCCTCGATTGTTGCTGCTGCTTTGACCTCTTGACACGATTCCAATGAGTGACTACTTCTATTTGAATAGAGGGAAAACATGCTTGAAACACTCGGCCCCCTCCATCTTCATGCAGCGGTGTCGACTGACGGTCCTTTTGGACTCTTCCATGTAAGCTCGCTTATATCTATGATATAATAATTTATATATATGTTCGTTTTATATGAGAATGCAGTCTCTAATTTGCTTCACATGGGTTCTCTCTCATTCAGGATATATAATTTCCCCTGAAGAAGCCCAGTAGGGCGAAACATGTCGGGTTTTATCTGAATGAGTCATCTATAATGTCCTACTTTTATAACCACTGTTGACTTGATGTGACACTTATATTGCATGTGGAATAGACCAATTATGTTTCAATTTTATTTTGTTTGGTTCCAATTATGTAATAAATCAATTTCATATTTTTATACAATTAGAGAGTTTATAGTATTTTTTAAAAGCCCCTCCCCTTTCGGTATTTGCACACCCTAAGGTGGAATTTACTCAATGTAGTTCTTTTTGTCAATTAATTTGGGGTGTGAAATCTTGCTCTCTTTGTTCTCTAATGCTCTAATACACGCCCACTAGAACTTACTTACAATTCACACTCTACACTGGATTGGATCAGGGCAAATAAAAGTTTTTAGCCTAAAATGTAATTTGCATTTGTCATGGCCATGACCATTTGTGGTCATTAAGTTCAACAGAAAGCAAATGAATCTAGTCAAACATGTGTGCTAACAACTGTCTACTACTAATCTGTATTTATTCATTTATTAAGTTATAGGTATTTTATTTCCTTTTTGTCAAGTAAACTTCTCAAGTATATCACTGCACTGTATAGTTTATTTATAAATGTTTTCCCACAGGATTCACATAACTTTCATGTAGAAATTGTATAGTTTTCCAATTGTATCTAATTAGAAAAAGGTTTGACTCTTGGGGGAAGTGGTTTACATCGTGGGTTTGAAAATATTTATAAATAGACTAACAGGTTTATTTATAAGCCAGGGCAGATGCTATTTAAATGACACTAGTGCCTCTAGATCAGTGGTTCTCAACCTTTCTAGGCCCGGGACCCCTTGGTAACATTTGCCAAGTTGTGGTGACCCCCAACGGTAAAATTTAGGGATGACGCGGCTGCTGCAGCGACATCTGGCAGCGTGGCGGGAGAACTGACACTGCTGCGTTAGGAGAGGAAATTCCTATACTCCTCAGTGTCATCTAGGGGTGCAAGTGCTGTGTAAATGGCACCCTCCAGCTATACGCTGGGCTCAAGTTTTCTATCTTAACACATTTTAATTTTGTTATGCAACAGTGACATTTCAATTAAATAATTATGTTTCTCCCCAATATATGTCTAAAAAATGAATTGTATTATTATTATTTTACCATTTTATCATTAGTCATTGTGTTTTTTAACTGAATTCGAGCACTGACAGAAGTCATTTTTATCATGATTTGGATTTGATATTGCATATCCTCTTTCTATTCCAGAAAGGTTTTTTTTAGCAGCAGTATTTGTAAAAACAGAAAATATATTACAAAGCTTTTGATGTGTTGATTGGTAAAAGGGGAGACAGCTGCACAAATGTCTTGGGACCAGTCTCAATGACTAAATGAAGATCTCCAGTGTTTTCTTGTTAGCCAAGATAGATCTACATCCAGATGAACCACTTTTAGTCAATAATGGACGTACTTGATGCATGTGATCAGAAACCACAAATCAGTTTTCCCTAGGAATTAGTTATTGGCAGATAGTGCCCTAGGCTATGCCTTTATGCTACCTGTCTAGCTATAATTTTTTTCCCACTGAAGTTTTTAGAGTCATACAGGCAGAAATGTTATCTGAACACTAAAAGCTGTCAGATGTCAACTGGTCAATTAAATGTATTGCTTACTTGGCTCACCCAAGGCTCCCAGCACATTATTATAACGTGAAGCAGCAAGAGGATACTTTTATAATAGAGCATATTGCTAAATAATTGATGGCTAAAACAAGTACAGGGAAATAGGAGAAATAAAAACATAAAGAATAAAATTTGTATAAAAATGTCCCTTGCAAGAAGGTAAAATATAGGCCTTACCCCATTAAATAAACAGTTTCAGCCTATATATTTCAAAGCATACTTTGGATATGCTGTATATTTTATTACATATACATAGCTACCTTTTACTACCTACTACCTTTAATAATATGCATAATTTCTATTTGGAAATCCTTTTGATCTGTGCGAGGTTGGGTGACCATGAAAGAAAGGATGCCTTTGCACCTCCAGCAGGACACAGGGTAGCTGATGATTCCTGATTTAAAAGATTGAAGCAGGTTATTTTTAACAATGGCTAAATGCAAACAATTAATTGGATAATATTGCATCTGTGAAAGCAAACTGGTTAGACATTATTTTATGCCATCTTTTAGATTGTAAGCCCTCACGGGCAGGGCTCTGTTTACCATCTTATCTTGAATTGTAGTGATTGTAATGTCTTCCTTATATTGTAGAGCGCTGCGCAAACTGTTGGCGCTATATAAATCCTGTATAATAATAATAATAATAATAATGTCTAGTAAAATTATATTATTTTTAATAATTTTCTTTTTTTCCTAATATCATAGTTTTGATTGTTGAAACTATTATTATTTTATTTTTCTTTTAATGTAAGAGTCATTGATATGCATTATCTGGTAATATAAGGAGAGAGTATCATCCATGATTTTTTTTGCCACTGAAAGATGAAGCTCTCAATTTATATTAAAATGAAGAATTTCCTAAGGGAGACATAGAAGAGAATGAAACAACAAACAGAGCTTTAGAGACTTGCTGTGTAAAGTGACAGTGACAGCAATATGGTAGATTTCATGCCACAGTGGCCCAAAGGATAACAGTAAGAGTTATAGCCTGAGCCCTACTAGCTGCAAGTTGGCAGCTTTATCTGGCTTAAGCACTTGCTAAGATGCTTTACAATGCATGGGCTAATAAAGTACAGTGACTTTTCTTCCCTATCTGTCTTTGGTTGTATGTCATTGTCACCAAGTGAAAAATGGCTCTGTGTGATGCATTGTCGTTCTAGATCCCTTTAGCATCAGTAAAAGGAATATCACAATGTTCCTCCTTTGCATCCCTCTTAAAGTGGAAACTCCTTTGTCTTAAAATACTTTGTTTTTCCATGAATTTGTAATTCCAGAAAGTTAACATTTATTTTTACTGTTATACCTAACATTTTAACTTTAGCCATCATAACAAATGCATTCATCACAAAATCCAAAGCAGGGAACAAGATAGCAGATTTAAAGGAATTTACAAATGTAGCATACTTTCTGTAGGGGCTCAACACAGACTGTGTGGCGAAGCTGATAGATTTAGTGAAAAGTCAAATAATTCTCAGTGAATCCACTAAATCCACGTTTAACCAAGCTTCTAAATGCTGTATATCCAAACTTTCAACTTAAAAACAGACATCACTGACATATATAAAATGTTATAATTAGACACGCAATGATTAGAGATTCATGCGGTAAATTTGGATACAATGGCTTAAATGAGAATCAGGGTGTAGAAAAATATTGACATTACACTCTAAACAAAGCATCATGCACTAATGACACTTAACAATAAAGGAAATAAGAAACATGTTGTATTTGTTATATATATGGGTAATTATAGAATATTACCCTAGGAACATTTTCTTCAAAGGTGATATGTCAGGCAACATTAGAAGTCAACTTCTTCATTGGGTTAACAGCACTGAGCTGCTTAAAAATTAACATATGTGTGTAAATCAATTATTGTGCTTTTGCTATTTCATTGACGTGTGAATAACGTTTGGCTTAATAACCAAAACATTTTATACTTTGCAAGGAAGTTAGTGAGATCCCATCCCCATCCTACTGCTGATCTCATTACCAGGATATAACATTAACACTCATGTATTTTACATTAAGAAAATGCCCACATGGGAATACCATTGTTTGGCTCACTATAGCCAAAGTGAAAATCAGAACAGGCCTGGAAACTGGATCAGATTGATCCCATAACCAGGGTCCTTAAAGATGAACTGGACTTTTTAAAAAGAATTATAGCAGATATGTTTTTTGTGTAGAACATTGCTAATAATTTTTATATACACTATTTGAGGCACAAATGCAGTAAAGTGTCCTTTTATAGCACCTGTAAGATGTTAAAGAGTTGAGCCAAGTGCTGTGATATTGCAATTCACTGTACATGCAGGGGAGTAGTATCATCACTGGTGCCCAATGGCCAAATAAAAAAGGTGGTGGGTGTGGAAGACGAATCAGAGAAGATAGCAGTTGTGGCGGTGAAGAGATGGAATTGCTGTAGGTGCCATAATTGCTCTGTACTCTTACACATTATGGTAAGTATGGTAAGTGTCCTTGCAGCTTCCTCCTCAAAGAAATGAAATCAAATTCAAGTCAACAGGATGAAGAATTTGAAGAAGTTAGCTTGGAGTTGGAATTTATATTTAAATGTATTCCACTTGTATTACTATTACAGTCCTCTAGTCTGAATACAATTGTGATATACATATTATTTGTATTTTGCATGCTGAGTTTCGATTTTATTTGAAGAAAAAAAATAGGAATCACTAAATCTTGGTTAAGATGTTGAAGCATTTAGTATGAGTTAGGCAAGACAGATCTTCCTGTAGGTAGTTTAGTTATAGGTTAAAATAGACATCCACAGCCAATTAATTTGGGCTCAAACTTTAGGCAGTAAGAACATAAGATCTGGATATATATTTCTACTTCTGACATTCATCATCATATGAAAACTTCTATTGTGCATCACTTAATTCTGCAATCACCGCCATGTTTATTTTCCCCCTTTTTTAAATTATAATATGCCGAGTTTAAATGTCATGCATAGCCATTGTTCCAAGCATCCATAACCATATACTATAGTGGTGTAGTGAAAGCTGATGATCTTTTGGCTTCCTCAGAATCAATTTTGGACATTTTTATTTGTTTGCACATGCCTCAAATAGTTTGGTACATGTGAAAGAATTAAAAAGAAAATACCTCCTTTTGTCACATTATCTCCTTAGGGTGTTCAAAAGGCTTGTTCTCATGATGCAACAGAAACCTCTTTTTTTCCTTAAGGTGAGTTGCATTGACAAGCATGAAAAAGTAATGGCGACAGTGATAACAGACAAAATGTTTTTCAATACATCAGGTCCTATACAGCATATTAGCTTTACCTACTGATTTTACCACTTAAAAAAATGATCATGCTTTTTCATTAGATTGGTGTTTTTTCATTATGAATTTCCTGAAGAAGTAATTAGCATATGTATCAGCAGTGTACAATTAGTTTCTAGCTGGTGTGAATTGATTTACTCAAGTAGCATTTATAATTTTTCCCTCTTTTTATCCCAGTAGGCAGTGGACAGACATCTAATCCTTGCCTTGGAGCTTTCTGTGTGCTTGAACTTTGATTCACAGATTGGTCTTGTCTAGCCACATGGGAGCAGCAGCCATGTCTATTTAAATCCCAATGAGTCGATAGATGCAATAATAGCTTTGGGCACATTTCCACTGAACTCAGAAGGGAAATGACCATTTCAATAAATGTAAAGCTGTGCTGCACACAACCTGAATATTATGTAAACTAGTCTCCTGGGAACAATTCCCCCATTATGATTCTAAATAATAAAAGGAATTATTTCCTTTGCTTCATGCAACAAACCTGTTACTGCACCTTGCAACCATAATAGATGAAAGATGTAGTAAACAAAGCTGACATGGAAAACAAAATGAACTCCTTGATTACATTTTATTGCAGGTTGCATGTACATAACAAAGAAAATTAAGGCTAAATTATATATATTACTGGCCAAATTATACTTATTATGACATTTCTATTAATTATAAATCACATAGATATTATCTCATTTACATTTTTAAATTAAAAGTGTGTGACTATAATAATGGTAAATTAATGAATGTCAATTTACAAAGACAATATATCGTTTTTAAATCACTGGACAACTACTTGGTCAATTTTTAGTGCTAACCACTCAGTTGCTCTGTATTTTCTCTAAAAATGTGTGACTCAGATCTACTTCTCCTCACCGGATCTTTCCCCAAATTTGTTGGCTTGTGTAACTGATTGCCTATGCGCTGTTGCAAAATGCATTACTATCCGCTTCCTTAAACTGAACCTCTCTTAGACCGAACTCCTTGTGTTTCCTCACTCTAAGGTTACCCCCATGTCTCTTCAGGTTGATGAAGTTACCATTTCCTCTACTCCACAGGCAGGCTGCCTTGGTGTGCTTTTTGACTCTGACTTCTCCTTTTCCCTTCACATTCTATAACTAAATTGTGTCGTTTTCATCTGAAAAAACATCTCTTGAATACAACCTTTTCTCCTCGAGGAAACGACCAAAATGCTTGTCCACGCGCTAATCATTTCCCAACTTGACTACTGCAACCTTCTTCTCATCAGCCTGAAACGTGCCCAGATTTTTCCCTTTCAATCCATCATGAACGCTTCAGCCAGACTCATCTACCTTACCTCCAGCTACTCTCACACGTTACCCCTCTGAAACTGACATTTCATCCTTAATTAGAAGATGTATTCCAAATCGGCCCTTCTTTCCACTAATGAGAATATCCTGCTCACTTACCTGCACACCCAAATCTTGTCTGCAGGACCTCACCAAGGTTGCCTCCACCTTATGGAATTCTCTCCCAAGCCACATCAGGTTCTCACCATCTCTACAGGGCTTTACAAAATCCCTCAAAACACACAATCTCCACTTGATTTCTCACCCTATACAACCTTCCCTTCTGCTCCCATTTCACAGTACTCCCAAATCCCCTCCTATTTTATTTGGTATGCATCTGTAGTCTCCCCTTCTCCACCTGTGTCTTTGGTCCCCTTCCTCTTAGACTGTAAACACGTTTGGGCAGGGTCCTCCTTATCTACTGTTTCTGTGCATCAATGATGCTTGTCATTGTTTCTTACTATTTTTGTCTAAACAATTGTACAGCGCTGCAGAATATCTTGGCGCTATATAAATAAATAATTGCAATTGTAAATTGTGACATATATATAGATATATATATATATAGATATATATAGTGCAATATAAATGGGTAAGCCGTATTAGCCCATGTGCAAAAGTGTCTACAGTATCTGAATCCATGAAAATATAAGCTTGTCTGCCTTTCAAATTTAAAAGAGATGGTAAAACAGTTTCTTAAATCCCTTTTTGTGCTTATTCTAATGTCTTTGATATATTTGCAGTTCAGTGAATACATCTTGAAAGTAAAGCATCCCCTCCAGCAAATGCTTTTAGTTGTTTTGCCCTGGAGATTTTTCTTTTAGGAAGAAATAAGAAAACTGGAGCAGTAAAATTCGATAGTCCACAAGGTTTTCCTTCAAATGATCTATGTATAGCATAACAGTTCAATAGTTCAGAGATCAATAAGATAATCAGCCAGCTGAGTGTCTTCACTTTATCATGATAGTATCAACATTTGTATAAACACTTCACATGATTTCTTTGATAAACCAAGTACTTTCTATTCAAAATAGAAAAAAGTTACCAATAAACATGCTTAGGAAAAAAATATAAATAAGGTTCCACACAATGCCTTCAATGTAGTGTTATATACAAAGAAAAAAATAAAAGTTATGTGACTTAAAAAGTACAGGCAACACCTGTAGGGGTTCCCAAAGACGTGGGGGTAGTTCACATGCACAATCTGAGCACTGCCAAGTCAAGCACTGTTAGGTATTACTGCCAAGATTAAACTTTTGACTCAACTAGAGAAGGTGCATGCTGCAGCTCTATTGCTGGAATATCTTGCAGAAGCATTATGGATCAGACAAAGCTTTCTAACTTACTCCCCTGATAAGTGTCAGCAATGTAGGGTATGCAAAGGTAATGCACTTTCATCCAATATTTGTAGGAATTCTGTTATTAGAGCAACATGGAGGATGATCTTTCCTTGTCAAAATGCTGGCTGCTTAAATGTCATTTCGATAATTTCCTGAAAAACATTTGCATATAATATGCAGAGAAAGTAATTTGACTATTCTCTGATGTTTCTGATTTGCATACTTGTTTCAGCTTTAAATATTAGCCTAAACATTAGATTTCAAATATTTGCAGGTCATTATTAAGGTAAGACATAGGTCTTCAGATTCTCCTACCACCCCTGCTAAGCCAACACACACCCAAAGATTACCACCCACTAAACCCTCCAATAAAGAGACCACACAATATTGGATATAAAATGGCTGTAGCAGCCTCTTATTACAAAAATACAGGATCTAACACACACATATCGTAAACCAAATCAAATATGAATTTTGAGGTCCGTGAAGGCACCATCATTCAACCCAAAACCATCACTGCAGAACCAGTTCACTAACAGGCCCCCAGCCACAACACCCCGGGTCAGGGACAACCCCTGAATAACTGCAGAGACCCCCCTTAACTAAATTTTGATTGACTGCAACCAGAATATTAGGACTCTGTATCAAAGACAGGTCTCCACACCTAATAACCAACATTAATTTCACCACCTCCACAGACCTCAAAACACCACTAAACAAGGAACAATAACATAATCCATACATCCATATAATAGAAAAAACACAGGGCGGATGGGGGAGAAGCTGACTCATCATGTGCACATCTCTGCTCCCTCAGACCACCCTGAACGCTTTCTAGACCACCAGCCTTCAACCAATCAGGTAAGTAACCTCCCATTTTAAACACTTACCTTAACCCTCCGTGTTCCTGATTCCCCTGTCCACCCAGTCATGTAGGCCCTCCGCCTATTTTTTCCTGGCCTTTTCTCCAGGCCTATCTAGAAGATGAATCTTTCAACAGAAAATGAAAACAGAAAAACGCAGTAATTATGAGAACAGAAGAAGCTGGGAGCATACGACACAACAGTTGGCTCTTAACCTCCCTGGTGGTATTCCCGAGTGTAGCTTGGGGTTACCTTTCCATACCATAAGCGGTAACCCCGAGCTACACTCGGGAATGCCGCATAGCATTTTCTTACCTTGTCCCTCGAGCCGCACTGTGCTCTCTGGCCGATGCCGGTATCCGTCTTCTGGGTTCCGTCCCTTGCGAGCGTATGCGTTGCAGGGGGAGGAACCGGCGAGATATTTTTTAAAAACAACAAAAAAGAAAAACATTCGGAAAAAAAAAAGAAAGAAAAATTACACGAAAAAAAAGAAAAATCATACCGCCAGGGAGGTTAAACCAAACAGAAGAAGGAAACTCAGAGCCATCAAACCACTATATGGATAAGCCTGGAAACAAGACCTTCAGCAGGGGTACATGTTATAGAACATAGATCAAGAAAGGAACCAACTGAGCACAGATGAAAGACTTGAAGAAGATGAAGTGTAATATAAAAAGAACACAGAACAGACATTTCCCAGAAAAGAAGACAAACAAATAGAATTGTGCACAGAAGAGCTGTTAGCAGCATTGTCACATAACTGGCTGATCAGCTGGACAGATCTAAATAGCACTTTATTGAGTTAGAAAGTATACCAGTAGAACGTTTTCCATCAGAATCCCTATGAACTTTCCAGAATGTGATAACAGTTATACAATGTCTATAAATAACCTAAGTTTAGAGACTGGAAGCTGAGAAACAGCATTTTTTTTATGCACTTGTTACCTACATTATACCAATGCATTAACAACTGTAGAAACACTGGATAGCTTCTACAGCTTTGTATTTTCTTAATTTTCTTTTTTGTTTCCTTTTGTCATGAGAAAAATCAGCTTCCTGGCAGGTATAAATATGAACTTAAACATATCAGCAGTGCATGAACATGCATAGGTATGACCAAGGTGCTCTTTGTTGCAGAATTTCTTTTCCATAATGCCGCATATCAGGGGTAGGCAAACTCTGACCCTCCAGCTGTGGTGTATCTACAAATCCCATCCTTCCTTTGCCTCTGGGAGTCATGCTGGTGGCTGTCAGAGTCTTGCAATGCCTAATGGCATTTGAAGCTGTACCACAGTTGGAGGTCCGAAGTTTCCCTCCCCCTACTGTATATGAACACGATTGAGCACATGTTAAGCATCATAGCACCTCACTACATATAAGCAGCCAATGTATGTATTGCTTGCAGCGTTTTTGTCATTAACAAATACAGGATAAATATAAGCAGCTTTTCTTTGGAAAAATATAATGTCTTCCTATAATTACTTTAAATTGCAGCTAAAGATTTACAAAGGTGCAGGTTTACTGACACATTTATTTGAGATGTATGCTTTATTTGCAGTATATCTTATCTTAGCTATCTTGCTTAACGTAAGGCATAAAAACTAAAATTATAAATTATAAATATATATATCAATATGTGATGAATACACTTTTGATTCATTTAGTCATCATTTGGGTGGGCTTAATGTAAAAAGAATACTTCCCTGAATGCATTTGTTTTCTACTGAGGTTTATGCCACCTGCAGTTTGGAAGACTATGCATGACTGACAAGACCAGGTAGAGTGATTTTATAAGCCATCCTGCTTGCTGCTGAAAAAGGGGCTTTTTAATCCTTTATTCATGAATTAATCCTGCAGCATTCTGGCTGGTCCAGTGATGTCATGGGTCCTTCTACTTCAGTGGCATAAGTGGATGGTCCTTCTTCCTGGACAGAGATGGCTCATATATTAATGTGAATGCCATCGAATGCAGTAATACTCCGATGCAGTCTTCATGATTATGTTCCCCCAGGGGGCAGGTTCATGACAGCCTGGGGTTACAGGAAGTGAGTTGAATGACACTGGCCTTCAGCTTTAAACCCTGAAACATCTAGTCGAGAAAAATAATTACTGCAGGGGACAGGTCTGGAATGAATGTGTGCATTGCAGCAAAGCTGTTTTGTTTTTTTACTGTTTCTTAAAACATAAAACAAAACAGCAGTTTCATTTTTAACACATAAAACACAGAACACATTATTATTATTATTTAAAGTGGCCTACTAATCACTGCAGTTCTTATGACTTTGCTTTTAAAATATTTTAAATTTGTCATATACATATTTATATCTTTTATTTTGAGTAGAAAGCATCCTTATTACAGATTTGGGTGGTTTATGTGGATAAACATATGGTATGCACATAATTTTAATGAATTTCCATTTTTACTTCAGTGCATTATACAAAATATACAAACTGTGCCATAATACTACATGCAAGTCTAGAATTTCTGTTCATGTAGGTAGGAATGTTAAAAAATGTTAAGTTGTTCACACAATTACCGATGAAACCAATCAGTTATTATTGGAAAGAGCTAGAGACTGTGTCTAGAATAAGCAATTAGCTTCTATAGTGCTGTTTAGAGCTGGTTTGTCCGTGCCTTCAGCCTTATTCCCTGAGCTGATTGTCCTCTGTCATACAGCTTCAAATAATGTAAATTGTGTCATGTCCCTGGGTAATCGAGATCAGTGTTGTCTTGTCCGTCCACTCACTGCTGATGCCCTCTCTGTGCTGTGATAATAGTTTTGGTGGGCAATCAGAGCGGATGGCTCTTTGACTCATCTCTTATAATAGAATGGCCTCCTCAGGCAAAATTGAATAACCTCCGACATGGCCTGAAGGGAAAGCAATGAGAATTCAATAAATCTGCAGGGTCAACGTCCTGTCATATTTTTTGCCGAGTAAGTAATTATCCTATACTAACATTTAGAAATGCAGGCACAAACTCTTATGTAGACACCTTCATCTCAGGTTCTACAGTTGATACATTTCAAAGATTCTATCCCAATATGTTTTATGCATTGATGTTTGTAATAGTATCAGATGCATTTTTATTACTATAAAACCCACAGAGCAACAAAATTCATCTTATATGTCATCCATACCCAATGGATTTCTCATATGTGTGGGAAAGTTTAACAACTTTGTGGTCCCCTGTTTCATATTTTCCACTATTATAGAAGATGGTTGCATTGATTTATTATAAACCAATTTCAAGGAGTCCAGCTGTTTCCTTTTTCTGGGATCAGAAACAGAATATAAAGATATAAAAAGGTAAAATCATTTTAATTTGTTAGTTTATTACAATAAAAATTTATTAGTATCAAAATAGCCTACCCCCAACTAAAATACATAACATTAATGTAATTATTTAAGCAGACCCGCATAAATAATATTTTACAAGCAATTATTAAATGTTCCTATTCAATAGAAATATAACAAATGGTTCTGTAAAATCCTTCAGTCCATGTAGCACGTGCAGTGATTCCACTTCTTTCTAGTTACCTAACCTTTACCTTAAACTAATATTGTTATTATTAACTTTTTAGTATGCTCAAATATTTTCCCCAGTGATCTTAAAATAGCAGAATGTTTACTTTAAAAGGGCAGGTTGGATTGGGCTAAATTCCATTCTCTCGCTTTTCACATTTGCTATGGAGAATGTACTCCTATTTATTTTACACAATCGTACCAGATCAAATTCTAATCCCAATATTAACATATCTGCTTAACAACAATAATCTAAATAAGAATGTCAATTTATTATTTTTCAGTATATATCTTTATTGATTATGTGCTAATAGATTTTTTTAATGTATTCATTTTTCTTTCTACATATAGATAGTCCAACCACATTGTGTAGGAATGGTATAGTAAACTATGACGGGAAATATATATATTAATATTTGCAGACAGGACTAGATGGGTAATTTAAATTGCTGATCAGGGGACTTAAAGAAGAATTCTAGGCAAAAATCTGAAAAACACACAAGCACATGCACTCACATACTGTATATGACCTGTTTTTGCTGCAAAAGGATTTAGCATTTTCTGTGCCACATTCCTGCTCACAGGACGGGTATTCAATAATGTCATGGTGTTGATTCATTGTCCAATAAGTAGATTGCAGTTATTGGGGAAACACAGGAAGCTGCTAAGCTTAACCAGGAAAATAATTGAGTTAACTTCCTGGTTGTGCAATGTTTGTAAAGATGCAAAGGGGGATAAACCCAGGTTAATTCTCCACAGGATGTGAAGAGATGCCTGATGTGTTGCTTTTTAACAGTGGGCAGGAAAGAATCACATACAGTACAGAGGGGCTTATAGAGTCACTTCAGGGTAGGAAGCGCTACACCAGAAGATTGTATATTTCACTTAAAAAGTATACACATAATTATGAATGTAGCTAACATGTTTTGGGGGTCCCTTTCATTGGCAGTTGCATTGTGTCTAGAATAGCAAACAAATGGACACCACCGAGTATTAGAATTTGCTGTGCAGGAGAATTTATGGCACGCTGATCAGAAGTTGTTGTAAGGTTGCTACTTACAGTCAGCAGATATGAGATCCATGAAATGTGTTGGATCTCCTGCATCCTTCAGGAAACATACAATAAGCACAACTATATACAGATTGCTATGGTATATCACATTCATTTGGACAAAGGTATTGCCCCTCCTAATTGAGTTCTTTTTGATCCACCTCATGTACTATATATACACATGGGCAAAGTGACATCTCTATGTTGTCAAGCAAGCAGCCTACTATTTCTACAGACTATATCCAGTGACCATGAGCACTTCATTTTTCTTAGGTATTTATTGCTGTCTTTGCTTTCGCTAGGGAGATTTACCCTCTATTTGTGCTTTTGTCGATTGTCCCCAGGTCTGGAAGTCAAAGAAATCTCAATCTCAAACATATGAGTTATCACATGAACAGGAATAACAAATGGGGACACCTGTTGTGACAACTGTCTAAGAGGGTCTTTTTTGGAGAAATTTCCTCTCATTTCTTGTTGTGTCTACAGGACAGGAAGTTAAGGCAAATCTCCTTAAATGGATAAAAGTTGCCAAAAAATATCTGACATGGGTTTCAACCATTCCTTAATCTATCCATAATTGGTAGAAAAAGTTTTGACTTTACACATACTTTAACCATTATTATTGAACGAGAGCAGGAAAAACTGGATGGAAGGCATTTTCACTATAGGTCCACTTTAAGACAGTTATTATTTAAATATCAAAGCCAACACAGTATGAATTTTATGCCACAGTTAGAAAACTTTATATAACCCTTGATGAAGTTAGAAATACATAAGAGCAAGTAAGCAAGTGAATGTGCAAAAGCTATAAGGCTATATTTCTTCATCAAGGTGTAACACTTGCTGGTGTCCCTTTAATTCAGAGCTCCACAGCTCAGGGCATCATCACCACTGTTCAACAGAATCCCTCTGCTTTCCCTGGGCTTTGTTTGACAGGCTGCCAGGAGAAGGGAGGAGAGCACAACTCAGATTGGATGGAGCCACAGCTGGATTTTTAGCTGGTTGGATGCTTTTGTATTGACACTTGCCTGCCAGATTTGTCTAATTCTAATTGCTGTTTCTCTGTCTAGGTTCCAGTGTGACACGTTTTATTTGTGGGCACTGGAGGTGGAACAACAAGAGGTTCCTTGTCCCGAACAGCTCTGGAACATTGTCTTGGGATAGTCAAGGGACTTATTCAGAGGTCAGTCACCTATTCTCCCTGGTCTGCCTTGAGCTGCAACATGGTAAGTATGGCACAAGCTAGTAAACAAAGTAGGTTGTTTTTCCGAAGACAATCACTTAACTTTTCTGTTTGTCTTTATAAGCCTTAACTATAAAAACAAAAAAAACACTATGGCCTATCTACTGCTTCAAAGCTCATGACACACGCTACAAATGACCTGACCAATCTGGACAAAAATGCCCCTTCCAGAACCCCCTCATTGCTTTCCAAATATTTGATTACTGTGTTGTTATTTATTCTGCCTTGTCCTTTCTTGTGCCAGTGTTTGATGTTAGTGATTGATGTTGTGTTAATTTTGTTATTGTCATACTGTTTTAACAACACTTCTATTTACAGGGCTTTTCCTGGCCATAATAAATCTCTTTGTACTGTTACTGGAGTGTTGGTCTCTTTCAGGTTTTGTTCAGGACGGGTCACCACTGGGAATGGCAGGAGCACCACACATCTCAGCAGCTCTCTAAGGAGTCAGTGCTACAAGGTTAAGACGGACAAGAATATAGAAATCTGTTAAAAACTGTAGTCTATACAACCCAATCATATATCAGCTAATAAACAGAACATTACTGCTATAGGTTATTGCAACATGCTTTTGTTAACAAAAATTAAAACATTACCTCATTAAGAAATTAAGACACCCACCAGCTCCTGCTTGATGGTTGGAAGCGTCTAACTGCTTCCATTTCAATTTAAAATGGAATTCCTTGCAATTTTAAATTGTACATAGAGCCTACTACGCTCTAAATTTTCGTCCTTCCTCTGGCAAGGACGACTGAATCTCTGAATGTCCCAAATGTCATCTCACACACCCTAATCTAACACACCTACTGTGGCAATGCCCACATATCCAAACACTCTGGCATATTTCGATACAATATATGTCGACACTATCAGGGATACCTAGAGATTGCTCCCCAGCTCTATGCCTCTTTCATTCCCCATCTGAATTGTCACAGAATTCACCAACACCCCTATCACAATGGGAGCATTATTGTATTTTGGCTGTCAAAAAGAATATTCTCATACATTGGTTATCCCAACACACTCCCACGGTGCTGGAGATAAAGGGCACCCTACATCAGCTCATGTTAATCCATAAATTAGACACTAAGCATAATTTAGACCGCACAGATAAGTTCTTCCATACTTGGACACACTTCCTGACATCTGAATGCACACTGAACCAACTCAAGGATATTATGTCTCTATTTAAATATTCCAAATGGTACCTCCAAGCTCAATCTACCGGCTCTTTGGGTCGACTTGATGTACTTTGAAGCCCTCACACCTAGGCCCTGGTACCTCGCACTTATATAACACACACTCAGGTACTGATGACCTGTTCTCCACATTCTCACAATAATACTCTTGATAATCTGAAGCCTTTTCCGCACCCACATGCCTATCACAGTTTCGCACCCTCCATTGCCTGATTCTGATCCGTCTCACAAGCCACTCATGTCAATCACCCGAGTACACGTTATTGCAAGTGTAAGTTGTTACCCATAAGTCAAATATTCAGGAATTTGGATTGTAATGTCAATTTACACACTTTTTGGTATGAAATAGCTTAGGTCACTGACATGAGCCTAAATTGCTTTGCCATTTCGTTATGTTTTTATAGCATTGTATAGTTTTTCAAGTAATATGCAGACTCCTTTTATGCGGGGTCTTATTTTAGTCCATGTCTTACGCTTTTGTATTGCCATAAAGTTTTCAATAAAAATCTACTTGCTGAAAAAAAAAAAAAAAATTAATTTCGGCATCCAGGAATTGGTCCAAGCTTAAAGCGATTTCAGCAAATGCAAACTCCCAATAAAGGCTGTACATGTAAAGAAGATTGTGGATACCTACCTCTCCTGCCACCCATGTCACCAAATGCTGCTACACTGCAAACGAATTGATGACTGAAGTCTTCTTCAGAAACTGAATGAATGTCAGTCTCCCAGTCTCTCACAAAATGGTTCCTTCCACCCATCTCTATGTCAATACTGTGTCCTTTAGTGACATGGAGCATACTGGTTTTTAATCATGCCTATTGGTTCCAGAGACATGAACTGTTCTCTACCTGGTTTCGGCCCATGTATCAGATCTGGTATAGCATAGTGCCCATACAGGAGAGGAGGAATGATGTGAGGTGTGAAGGGGCTGATCTAAGGTCTAAAAGAGAAGAGTAAGCTACAGTCTAAAGGGTGCTGAGCTGAGGTCTGAATAGGGGTAATCTGTGGTCTGTGAGGGTAATTTGTGGAAGGCGGGTAAATTTGAGGTCTGAAAGGTAATTTGTGAAAGGGCAGCTTGTTGCTAAGTAAATAAGGTTCATCTTTAAGGTAGACTTAGAAAGAAAATATATGTAATAGAATGAGTTAAAAACATATATTTGTCTGAGGTTTGTGTGTGCCAAAAACCAGGAAGGGGGTGGGGGCATTCACTGGGCAAGGTGTTATTAATTTTATCTTAGGAATATTGGAGATATGGTGGAGGTCCATGGGAGGAACCACTGAGCACAGCTAAGGACCAGTAAGTCAACGCTCCCAAAATTGTGTGCTTGTGAAGAGGACTTCTGTCGATAATCCCTTTCCAGCTGAGTGGCATTCAGAAGTGCAGGCAGCAGGAGAGGTAGGTATCTTGCAGGAGAAGTAAATATCAACTATATTCCATACAGATACAACTGTACTAGTACAACTGTACTAACATTAACACAACAGTGTTTGTTTTTCTGAGTGCCCCCTCCCATAACATAGTTTAATTACCTGTTGACCCTGCAAGTAAGTTTGTTCCTTCCTATGACAGACCCAGCAGTCTTGAAAAAGTGCCAATTTGAGAGTTGAGACAAACCATTTAACACTGTCAGTGAGCTTACAATCGTTAGCTTTTATTGATTTGGTTAAATCCTTTATCCCAAATGGAAAAGCATATTTCTGTACCTACTTAAAAAGCGTTAGCTGGAGTTAGGCTTTAATTTGTTAGTCATTTATGTAACGTCCATCCAACATTACCCTCTCCCCCGGTTGACAATGCTGCTGTCTGAAGGTGGCTATGCTTCTCCTCCATAGATACAGTGAAGGAGTGAGTGTATCCACCCTAAAACAGGAATTGTGTTCCTGTCCAGATCACCAGGTGAAAAAAGGGGGGAAAAAGCCTTAAAAAAAGAACACCAATCCAGCCACCACATGTAAGCTGCAATATATTACATTTTTGTTTTGGGGTTTATACCGTATAAGCTTTACGTTCATAGAGAACATAGCATGTCAATCTAGTTCAATGATACCTTACACAAAAAGGAAGACACACTCACTTAATGGTCCACTCCAAAGTAATATGTGATCCTCCTCCTCTGCACTCTACCATGTAAGTAATATTCATTTTGGTCTCTGTCTATGAATGTTTATGGGTGATGCAAGAATTAAGCTCACAGAGTTTATTTTAGTAAGGCGTGGGACAGCTTTATTGTAATTGTATTATTTACATTTTCACATGAATTAGTGAACCTATCTGTCGCCACTTTGAGATGGTGCATAATATGTAACTTAGAGTGTTGGAGCATGACCCTCTTTGTATTTCAAAGTCAGTGCTGTCATTCCAGCTAAAATACAGTTATCTGCTGGCAGATATTATACAGACGGCCAAGACACTATATGTTAAAATAAGTCACACCCTTGTATGTATAATTTAAAATATGAATTTTTTCATGTCTGCAACAGTTTTGTATATATATTGCTAAAGAGAAATGGCTTTATTTAACAACTAATAGTCATGGTGTGCGTTACTCCATTGAAATTAGACAGAATGCAGATTTTTTTTTTAAGATTAGAAAGAATAATCTACTTGTGGCTCACTTCTGACTGGTTGCTGTGGATTACAGTACATTACTGACAGTGGGTATTAAAGTGAAACTGCAGGCAAGCTGAAAGACATGTGAAATATATATGAACTTTCTTCCTAAAAATCTAATCAAGCACCTCTGTCTGACAGCATAGCCAGGTAGGTGACCTCACCTTTCTGCAGTGAAGCAAAATAGCTTGGTCTTCAGCCCATCCCTGCCTGCCTAACTTGGTAGTAATTAGTAAATATATACATCACCACATTGATTTGATCATCAATCATCGCTGATTTTCTCTGTATGCCACCATGTTTTGTGGAATGCTTTCAAGCCTGATTGGCTAAGAGAGCTGCTTTTCCTGTACCAGTCTTAGGTCTTCTGTTCAGTGGATTATAAGAGGACACTATAAAGAGTGATTAAAGTATTTATAGTACTGTACATGCATTTAAGATACATTTGTTGATTCAATACTGTATATATGTAGATTAATGGTGATCCTTTTTCTCTGTCTGGAGTCTTTTTTAAATAAGCCCAATACTGTTAGTTGCATACATGCTTGTATTTGTGATGTAGCATAATCAGCTTGTGCATTCTTTATAAGTCTCTGACCTTAAATCACCATTTAAAGCACTGCTGAATGCTTATGTTATGTCTATTCAGCAAAGACCCTACCACACTGAAGGGGTCTTTAAAGTAAGGCGGAGACCCCTACATTGTGGTCGGGTTTTTGTTGAATAGACATAACATCACCACCAATTAGATCTTTCTGAGTTGGATATAGTTTTCTAGACAGCAAAGCACCTTGATCTTTGTTTGGCACAATGTAACTCTGTCCTATGAAACCGTGTGAAGTCTGAAAGCAAAGGCTATTGACTTGGTGTTACATATGGTGGCCAAGCAGATGTCAACTTTTAACAGTTCAGTGTAATCAGAAAAATGAGAGTGCCCTCCCCTACGATCTATCCACAGGGTGATTATGTGTGGACAAAACCTAAATTCTAGTGGCCTGAAAAAATTTATGAAATACCAGTAGCCATCCTCACTCACAATGCTGATACACTGAACTTAGTAGCTAAATCTTAAAAATGCATCCGAGTACCTTAACTATTACCAATACTGTAATTTATTTGTGTATCACTCAGCTGTAGATCCTCAAATCATCTCTGAATTGGTGCTGACACTGTCCTTCCTTCTGGAGGATGGCTACTTTTGTTTCCCATGGTCCCTGTGTGTGTTGTAAAGTAGCCACCGCTCCAAGCTCACTCCCTTGATAGATTACAATCTCGATACAAATTAGTAAACTAAACATGAGATTGTATTCCATCACAGGAGTGAGCTTGGAGTGGTGGCTACTTTACAACACAACCAGGGACCATGGGGAACAAAATTAGCTACCCTCCAGAAGGAAGGACAGTATCAGCACCAATTCAGAGATGATTTTAGGATGTACAGCTGAGTTATACACAAGTAAACTGAATTTTTGGTAATAGTTTAGTTTTTTTTTTGCATTTATGCATTTTTATTATTAATAATAACAATAATAAATGTAACTCCTGAGTTTAATGCCACTTTAATTTTCCTACACCAAAGATCAAAAATATGTATTCATATATATAACAGCTCATAATTGTAGTACTGAAACTGGTAAACTGCTGTAGGTTTTAACATCACAAGTTAACATCACAATTAACTAATTGACCTATTACAGCAACATAAACTGCGGTCCTCAAAAGCCCTAATAAGAATCCATTGGTTAATTTACCAACAGCCAAAAGGAGCAGTTAAGCCAGTTATGTATTTTAAAATTCTAAAATACCTGAATATTTTTTATATTAGTTTCACATAATGCCCTAGGCAGCAGATCTTAGACTGGGTGAGAGAGAGTCAATCTAGTACTTTACACATTTTTGTCAGTTTAACACTATGGGGTTGATTTACTAACCTTTTAAACACACCACAAACGTGTATACACCTCTGTAGTGTGTTCCCTCCCAGCATGATCTATGGGAGGAATCGAAACACCTTTGTAGTGTGTACACACCCAGCAGGTGTGTTGTTCAAAGCCCTGCAATGAATTGCAAGGTAATGTGGTGTAAATTAGCTCTATGTTATGTTGCTTGCGTTGATGAATGCAGGAATGTAAATGCATGAGCTAACCATTTTTGTCTAAACTGTGAAGCAGCATTATATATGCATCATGTGCATGATTTTTCCATATATGGCATTAGTGGAAATATGCTTTTAGAGACTTTTTGGTTGATAAATACATTTTGCTGTGTGAAAATCACACACACCTGGTGTGTGTGTGTGTTTAGGTTAGTAAATCAACCCCTATGAATGCACTAGGACTGATGTGAAACTGCTGATTCTGCCACTAGCTTCAAAACTCCAGTGTCAGAATTGCTAAGAGGCTGCCTGTTTGTACCTATGTAATTGCTCCCACTGCAACTAAGACATCAAGATGTCAATCTGACACTGGCCTGAAAGCTGCCGAATCTCAATCACATGATTGGAGCGACATCTCAACACTGGCGATTGGGACAAATCAACCAATGTCAGGATTGCTGGTGGCAAAGTCGCACATCTGACATCAGCCTAAAAAACGGGCAGAGCATAGGGATGACTTTGTCAATGCGTTGCTGTCCTATCGTTGTCCAATCAGCAGCCTGAGTAAGGAGCAATGTCTAGAAAGCAGAATAACAGCATAATTAACAAGAGTATTAACCATTGTTTATAGGCATAAAAATATACCATTATCATGACTTCACGGGGAAGAGCACATGGAAGATGCTCGCAGCTATGAGAGGGGCAAACAGTTGAAATCCTGAGATCGTGATTTTTGCCACTCCGGTTTTAAGGGAAATCAGGCGAAGAAATATCATACTTTTAAAAACTGAATTGCAGAAATTCCTTTTCCTTTTAAAATCATGATGTTGCTGTTGAGTAGTGACCAGTGGAAAATCAAAAGTTTTGGCACCTTTTAAAAAATATATATATCTGCTGTCTTTGCAAAAAACTGTATACAAGCTGTTTAGTGCATTTCAGGGAATCTTCAAATGTGGCAGCATAAATAGTCACATTTGTACAAAAACCTATGCAAAAAAATGGTACTTTGCCTAATTAGAGAACTACAGGTACTGTGGCAAAAAACTAGATCTCTGCAAGATTTCACCTTGTACAAAGCTGTCCTCCTAAAATATAATTCCTTCCTCTGTGCTGCCAAACAGACTTATTATGTTACTCTCATTAACACACTCTCATCCAAACCTCGTCAACTCTTTTCCACTTTTAACTCTCTACTATGTCCCACACCGCCACCACCTACTAACTCGCTGACTGCCCAGGACATTACCACTCATTTCAAAAACAAAAGCGATACAATTCTGGATCAGATCGCCACTGTGCAGTCACCTTCCCCTATTCATGTTCCAGACCCACCATCACACTTGCTACTCTCCTCTTTTGTCACCACAGAGGAGGTTACAAAGCTTCTCTCTGACACCCATCTCACCACTTGCCCCCTGGACCCTGTTCCCTCACCACTTCTTCGGTCTACTTCGGTCACTACACTCTCTTACTCACATTGTCAATCTCTCCCTCTCTACTGGCATCTTTCCCTCCCCTCTAAAGCATGCCCTGGTCACCCCAATACCCAAAAAACAATCAATGGACCCTACCGACCTTAACAATCTCAGACCAATCTCCCTACTCCCTTTCACCTCCAAACTCATAGAATGCCTTATCTACAGCCGCCTGAGCAGCCACCTCGCTGATAACAACCTTCTCGATCCCTTACAGTCCGGCTTTCGCCCCCTACACTCCACTGAAACCGCCCTCTTAAAACTCACTGATGACTTAATAACAGCTAAACACAATGGCCACTATTCCTTACTCTTGCTATTAGACCTTTCTGCTGCTTTTGACACTGTGGACCACCTGCTCCTCCTCAAAAAACTCCACTCACTTGGCCTACTAGACTCTGCTCTTTTATGGTTCTCCTCTTACCTATCTAAGCGCTCCTTTAGTGTCACCTACAAATCTAATTCCTCCCCTCCTCTTCCTTTTTCTGTAGGGGTCCCCCAAGGCTCTGTCCTTGGACCCCTTCTCTTCTCTATCTACACCTCCTCTCTTGGTCAGTTAATAACCTCACATGGCTTCCAATACCATCTCTATGTCGATGACACTCAAATCTATCTCTCTACTCCGCAACTCTCCCCCTCAGTGTCCTTGCGTGTCACTAATCTACTAACTGACATATCTGTCTGGATGTCGCAACACTTCTTAAAACTCAACCTTTCAAAAACTGAGCTCTT
This sequence comes from Nanorana parkeri, assembly GCF_000935625.1. Lineage (NCBI taxonomy): Eukaryota > Metazoa > Chordata > Amphibia > Anura > Dicroglossidae > Nanorana > Nanorana parkeri. The sequence goes on from NW_017306304.1 coordinate 1,915,504, forward strand.
GATATTTCCTCCTGCCCGTGCACCTTCCCCCAACTTTTCCCTTGAGATTGTTAACACAACTATCCAGCCCTCCCCCCATGCCAAGGTCCTAGGTATCATCCTTGACTCAGACCTCACCTTTCTTCCCCACATCCAATAACTATCCAAATCATGCCGCCTTCACCTTTGTAACATCCCCAAAAATTCCCCTTCCTCACCAAAGAAACCGCAAAATTACTCATCCACTCGCTTGTTTTCTCTCGTCTTGACTATTGCAACTCCCTCCTCATTGGCCTACCTCTACACAGGCTATCCCCCCTTCAGTCTATCATGAATGCAGCTGCTAGACTCATCCACCTAACCAACCGCTCAGTGTCTGCAACCCCCCTCTGTCAATCCCTGCACCGGCTTCCTATAGCCCAAAGGATAAAATTTGAAATATTAACAACCGCGTACAAAGCCATCCACAACTCTGGCCCCGGCTATATCTCCAACCTGGTCTCAAAGTATTACCCTAACCGTCCCCTCCGCTCTTCACAAGACCTCCTGCTTTCCAGCTCCGTCATCAACTCCTCCCATGCTCGCCTCCAGGACTTCACTAGAGTGTCTCCCATTCTATGGAACTCTCTACCCCAACCTGTCCGTCTATCTCCCACACTGACTGCCTTTAGGCGATCCCTTAAGACTCATCTCTTCAGGGAAGCCTATCCCACCTCAACCTAACCACTGAACAATCACTTTCTCAAACAATCATCCCCGCACAGCTACCTCCTCATGTATCACTTGCCCCTCCCTTTTAGATTGTAAGCCCTCACGGGCAGGGCCCTCCTTACCATCTTGTCTTAAATTGTATTGTGACTGTAATGTCTTCCTTATATTGTAAAGCGCTGTGCAAACTATTGGCGCTATATAAATCCTGTATAATAATAATAATAATACAGCATGTTCAAATATTCTGTTATTTTTTAAAATAAAAACTGTTTTAGAGAGGCTGAGAACAAGTTCATATCCCCACCCTCATACAATTTAAAACCAAAACCATATCAAAAAAATAGGGGCCCATACAATAGCTCAGTACAAAAGTTGTTTGCACTTACCAAAATATATAACACATTATTTTGCCTTTGTTTTGCCTTTTATTCAAGAGGGAATCCATCAGTATAACTTAACCTATTGCCCACTTATGTCTTAAAGAGGTCCTGAAATTTCCCAGGGTTGGTGAACTTATCAGTCCAGAGAAATTGTTTAAAACTGTCCTACTGCATGTCATGCGTAAAATACTGCAAAAATCACCGCAGGTCCAACCAGTTTGGATTAAACCTTCAACCAAGATATTGACAGAATGAAACATGTTCTTCTGTTCGATAGCTTCTGACAGTTATAAATAATATATGCATTGTTTTCTCTATCAAACAGCAGAACAAAAATTGCAAGAATCTTTGAAACACCATAAACTGAAGAGGTTAGTGAAGACACCAGTGCCTTTCCTGAGAATTATCACTTTCAAGTTGACAGCTTTTCTCAAGGGGCCTGACAATTCTTAGTCGTACCAGTTTGTGACTAATAGGTGGTTTGATGTGACATGAGCTGGCTGCCTGGGGAAATTGAACCATCTTTTGCTCAATATTCTTTGTGTCTTATTCTTTTGTAGGCTATTGTTGGAAGCCTTTTGGGAGCTTTATTACAGTTTGCATTCAAGGACAATATGTGTTCAGCAAAAACTCTGTACTTTTATTGCTGCTATTGACCTGCTGTCATTCAATTGTAGAGCTAATTTGCTTGTTAACAGTAATTTTGAAGACTAGTTAAGTTTTTCATTTGACCCAATGCTCTGTGGGGTATTTTTTCTTTTGTAAACTGTGAGCAGATACGTGATAAAGCTACTTAACTCTAAGTGAGTATTCACTGAGAATAAAGCCACAAAAACATACATTGATGCACAAACACAACATTCTTGTCACATTTTTTTGAAACTTTGAAACTTAATTTGTTAATTTTTTTAATCCCCCAAACCTTTTGTTAACCACTTTAGTACCAAGATATTTTTTATTTGTTTTGGAGATGTCTTGGTTCTACACCTTATACTGTTTGCCCAAACATATTACACATAATTTTTTGGGACAGATAGGGATTTAATTTAAAAGCAGATTTGAATACATATATTTTTACACCCTATGTTTTAATTAGGATGAAATAGTGAAAAATTCAACTTTTATGTAATTTGCAACGCTCAAGATCTTTATCCTAAAATATAATCTACATGTATTTTATGGTAAAAATGTGGGGCTACGCAAATGTGGGGCTATGCAAAAAACTCCAAAATGGTATTGGAGTTTTTTTCCCCTTTGACAGTACATTGCAATGCATGCAGAACAAAATAATATGTCTGCTTAAACCATTAGGCTGCATTTACATGGGGTATTCTGGGATTCCTGCATCAAGAACCTACGGAATGCCTGCCGCAGGAATCCCAGGTGTCCCATTTAGATGCAGCCACTGTACCCATTAAGACAGGGTGACATAGACAACATCTGTCAGGTCTGTCAAGTACATGGTACGTTTACATGCAGCATGGGATAGATGATCCAGCAACAGTCATCTATCCCAAACCGCATGTAATCATATCATGTATGATTACACGCGGACTGATGCTGACAGATGCGGCCACTGTCACCCTGTCATTTACTTGAATGGGGACACTTGGGATTTCTGCCACAAGAATCCGTAGGTGTTTAACGCAGGAATCCTAAAACACTGGAAAGTCTTTATGTGGATGTGGATGGTGCCTTAGCACAACATAAAGAAAGGATAAAGCTGAATTTGAATGGAAGCAAACGTGCATGATGGCAACATTTATACAGATTTCAAATTACATTTTACTCACTTTTGTGTGCATTTGAAGCTCATGCAGTAAATAAAAATGTAATTGAAATTCCATGACATGATTGCTGAGACATAGGAGAAGAAATATTTTAATTTTTTAAATTAATGTAATATTTTTTTTAGGATTCTTGCTAAGTAAGCAAAAGTTATTTTAGGGGCAGAGAATCTTAGTTTTTTGGAACGTGAGCTTCCTTTTGGGGCCCACTACGTACTCTGCACATAGTGAACTGGAAAGTGGACCTTTGGGCCACAGTTTTATCAATTCATTAATACTGCTGATTAAATCATATTTTTCCCAGAAAAGTGAATGATGGGGTTCACTCCTCTGAAACATTGATATTAGTGATTTTGTTTTAGTAGACAAACTTTTATGGGATTGCTCTCTGCAATATTCTAAAATGCAGAAATGTCTAGTTGCTTAAACATTTTCTTTTTATTGAGGTCAACCTTATTTTATTCTTAATTATTTAACCGTTAAAATGACTTTTACTTTTTCATTTTTAGCATGCCCAAGGGAACACATCCATTACAAGAGATTTGCAAAATGTACAAATGGGCGTGTACTTCTTTCACTAACATTATAACTGTTAATGTGAAGATAGTTGTTTTTCAGTTAATCATTTACAGTTCAGTTTAATTTAGAACCATATCAATAATTAGGGGGCAGCAAATCAATGCAATGATACAATATTAAAGAGTCATGTGGGCAGTTAGAAGACTGTATTGACCCCACTGTACATGGAAAAGCAATAAAAACCCTCATTATTGATGTCACTTCCAATTTAGCTTCTAATTACTACAAGTAACACACATTCCACAGTCAGCTATGCCTTATATTACTCTGGGAGATCTGCTTATGAACTGTACCCATTGATTGCACACAGTGGAATAAGTAATTTTTTTCATCGTAACTTCTATTTATCAACATGCAGACAAGTCAAATAATTATGACCTTGCAGCATCAGTAAGAAAAAAAAGAATAAACTTATTAGGAAAATGCTAAAAGTCAAAAAGTAAATCAGTATTTAATTACTCATTCAGCCAACAAATTGCTCATGTTCATTGCCTTATTTCTTTTAACATTGAATAATTTCCCTGCTTTTATCTGTGCATGCTAACCTGAGCAGTTTTAGAAGAAACAACATTGTCTCCACTGGCAGAGCCATGCTAATATTCTATATAGTGAACTCTTAGGCCCCATTCACACCTAGGCATTTGGTCGCAAGCTGCAAAACGCCTGTCACTCAAAAAAGTTCCTGAGCCTCTTTGGGGCGTTTTGTCCTATAGACTTCAAATCGATAAATGTAAAAAAATTTGCGACCCATATTTTTTATGCGTTTTTACATGCATTTCCCTATTGGCTGCAATGGTTTTGATCTGCTAATCAAAATACATGTCTTCATATGCGAACGTCTAACAATCATAAAAATGTGCAACAAATGTGTAAAAACTGTGCTAGTCAAAACTGCACGCAAAACGCTAAAGCCTAGGTGTGAATGCAGCCTTAGACTTAGATAATGTATTGAATGTGTGTGCAGTTGTTAAAGATGAATGTCAGGCAGATGACAAAAAATTCCAGCTTGGGCATCAGATAAACTAATGCCGCCCCCGGCCCCACTATACTCACACAATCCCTGGGAGCATTTATAAAAGCAGCTAATGTAAGTACTTGGTATTGGCCCTTTTTCATACACTGGACAGCAAAGCTCGGACTGCAAGAGGGAAAATTAGCAAAAGTAGCCAATAAGTGGTGCAGCAGTAGTCATGTGCCATCAAGGAACATGCTGATAGGAAAAGAGGGCACGATAACCAAGAGATGGCCTTGTTTACTTTTTGCTTCTCCTTCATTGTCCAGTCATGGGTTGGGGAAAGTTAACTCCCTGTTATGTATTTGAACTTTGTATTTAACTGCTTGCCAGGAGTCTAGTTTAACAACTCAAAACTGGCAAATACTTTAGGGCCAACATCAATGGGCTTTGAGGTTGCATCAACGGCATCAGTTTGATATCGGTTATGGAAGCTTCTGAGCTAAATTACAATTCATTAACAGCTGCATTTGACCTGCAGTTCATCTCATTATAACCTGCATTTGACCTGTGTCAAGTGGATTTTGCATTCCCATAGACTTGTATGGGAATGCATAACCCACTTAAAGCAAAAAAAAGCCCAGACAGATGACAGATGCTCAGATGCACTTACAATGGCACAGTGTAAAGTATTTTGTATTACAACCAATGCACTTGGTAATAAAGTATTTTACCTGTGATGTAATAGTAAGCATAACACATTTCATTATTTAGTAAACTAGTTAATTTTAGGTGACTTTATTAAACAACACATGAAGAATAATCAATAGATCAGAGACATAAGTGAATGTTGATCTTTTACTTTTCTTTTATGTTTCATAACAGGCACTAAATATCTGCATTACACAGAAGGCATTTTATATTCTCAAAGGACCTGATTCCTAAAGTGTGATTAAACATGTGATTTGAAGTTCCCCTTTTATACGACCATCTCCAATTGCACATCACCTTTCCCTGACTTTCCCTCCACATGCCAGGAGCAGGAGAGTCCACCCTGTGTAACCAAAGTCATAGCTTACACAGGAATATAACCCATCTGATACTCTTGTATTTGGTGATTGGCTCACAATTGTCACATGGAGTTAGAGACATGCTCCTCCATATTGTGTATTTTTTTATTTGCTGCTAGAGCATTAACAAAACAAATATAAATATGTGTGGCTGGGGAGGGGGACTTTATGGCAATCCTGTTAATTTAAGCTAACCATAGTTCTCAGACATGCAAACCAAATCCAGCTTTCCAATGATGTTTTCAGCCACAGTTTTAGAGGAATTTGATTGGTGCCAGCTGCTGTATCAGATGAGGAAGACATCATCTCATGTCTGTGGGTACATTTAGATCATGATCAAAGCTGCAGAAAGGACTGCTTTCTTTGGATCTGAAATTGGTTGCTAGATTTGTTATATTTAACATACCTAAAAGGTATAGCTTAGGTATGTTAAATATAACAAGAAGGATAACAATTTTTTTAGCATGACTGATTCCCTAAATTTGCTAAAGAAAGTCATGTCAAAGTGTTGCTCACAACAGGGCTTGGAGAACAAAGTGCCTGGAAGCTAAGTGGCGTTAAAAAATTGGATTTGAACTGTTTGGGATATATTAAGTGCTTGATTTTTGGTATACTTGTTGTCTCTGCTATGTCTACTGTAAGTCTGAAAACATTATTTAGAGTCAAGTGAGAGTAAATATTATTAATGAGATTCTAGTTTAGAGTAAATAGACAGGATTGTCAATAAGCCCATTGTACGTGGCCTAAGCATTTTTTTTATTTTGTAGAAAAATCATTTTATGGGTAAAATAACTTTTCTTCTTTTTAGTTTGCCCTAATGCTTAATGCATCAAGTATCACATCAGTAGTATCACATGTGATAATAATGCTTTATTCATCAAGGAGTTAATAGTTTCAGGAGTTACCAATGCCTGGACATTTTGCTGTGTAGTTGTAAATTCTAATCTGTAAAGCTTTTTCACTAGCTGATGGGGATTAGCCCAAATTGCACATTAGCTGAAATCTAGTGGAAATTGTCATTTTATTTATTAAAGTATGTTAAAGTTAATCTGCACTTGGCAGCCTCCTATTCCCCAGTGACTGATTAATAGAGAACCAATGACTGAAATTGTTAGTTTTATCTGGAAATATATACACAATCCAGTTCACAGTCTCAGAATAGTTAAAAACATCCTAAAGAGGATATTTATTTGTGTATTTAGTGAATACAATGTAACCAGAGATTTCGTTTTACCTCCCTGATGTTATGTAGTCATGTGAATTGGGCAACCCAGTAGTTTAATTGTTAGCACTTCTGCCTTTGCAGCAAATCACAGCCAGAATATCTGCAAGGAGTGTGGATGGTCTCCCTGTGTTTGCGTGGGTCTCCTCCCACACACCACAGGTATGCTGTTAGGTTAATTGGCATCTCTCTGAATTGGCCCTAGTATGCGTATATGCATGTAAAATACTGTAGGGACCTATTATTGTAAGTTCCTTTTGAGGGTAGAGACTGATATACCTGTACAGTATGTAAGCCCCTAAGTAAATTGTTGTCACTGTATAACTGCCTGTAATAAATAAATGTAACATACCATCTGGATCAGAACAGTGGTGACTTGCTCCAGCAGCACACATCTGCAGAAACATATTACTTATAATATTTATCTCAGGTGGAGGAAGTCAATTACCTGATGCAAATGGAGGAAATGATAGCCCAATTACATGGCAGGTATTTAATGTTTGAACAAACCTGGTGCAGGTGGCATGCCTTTATAAACACTGCATATTCTTTCTGAGGCGGTTAAAGCAGCATGGAGGATTGGGGTGGAGGGTAGGAGCAGGGATGGGACTAGGGAAAGGAGGGAATGTCTTTTTTCCCCCACTTTTTATTTTAGTTTTTTTCTTTCTCTTCTTCTCTCTTTCCCCCTTCTTCTCATGAATAAGGGGGCAGGGTGGGGGAACGATGGTAGAATGGATAAATATAAATATGGGCTTTATCCACGGGCTCAAGAATGGGGACTGTGTGGTGGCAGGAGGGGGAAAGGAGGAAGGTGTGTGGATATTGGGTGAATGGTTGCTGCCTGGGACATTTGAGATGATTGGTTGGGGCTTAGACTGCAGGCAATAGATGATCGCTTGAAAGGTCAGGACAGTGTAAATGTCAAAACAAACTAAGTGGTGGACCCTGACATCAGTAACAGCCACCAGACATGCTATAAAGGTCCTAAAATGGTACTGCAGGTGGCTGCTGTTCACACTGGCAATGGTAAAGCTGGCCATACACCTATAGATTATCTGCAGATTTTCTATGGTCAGATGGAAAAAGTGCAACAGATACCCGAACAATACCTGCATCTAATCAGATTGTTCAGGTATTTTGAGAGCCAGCGGGGCCGACTAGCGAGATACTAAAGCTTGGCCCAGTGGGAGATTCCTCCATCCACACAGTTTAGCGTAGATGGAGGAATCTGTTGCACTTTTTCCATCTGACAATAGAAAATCTGCAGATAATCTAGAGGGGCATGGCCAGCCTAAGGCTGTTGAAAATAGTTAAAGATCAACTACAAACAATTAGTAAAATGCACAGATGAAATGCTAAAATGTTTTACTGGCCAAAGGACTTGCATTTCTGGCCATCTAGTTTAGAGAGAAAAGCCAGCCATACACCACTAAAATTTTATTAGAAAAAATATATTTTCAGGATGTTTGTTAAATTCTCTAATAGTTAGTGGTGTCAATTTTGACCTACCTTATAATCATCATCAGCACACTGAGGCTGTGACAGTATGGCAGAGGGTGGGACATGGAGCAGGTTTGGACAGAGGCAGACTTCTGTTCTCTTCTGAATGGTGTGGGAGGTCCTGGATCCAGCTGGCCTGTACCATGGAAATTCATGATACTGTGTGAAAAAGCCAAAAGGCAACCCAGAGTTGTTCTTAGAAAAAGGATTTGTATCTGCTTTGATGCGGAGCACCTTTCATTAGCCAATCAACATCCACAGGAACTCACTGCAATCAGTTGATCAGTAATTATCCTTCAGTGTTCTGCTACAAAAAAAAAGATCTCACTGGTTGCCATAGGTTAAGGCATTTTGCTCATCCTTATTTATTTTTCGAATTATTTATGAAATAAGTATGTTCACATTTTACGCAAAACTGCCAAATTCCCTGTTGCAGAAAGAGGTCTTTTTACTCTAACACAAGATAGTGGCAGTAAGCCAAATTCCTTCCTTATCAACCCAGTCCAATTATATATATTAAAATGATGCAACAGTAAACTTAAATCCACAAAGAATAGTTTTAACAATATATAATTTTTAGAGGGAAAAAAAAGTGAAGAGATTCTTTATGAGGAAAATAAGCAAGCAGTTCAACTATTTACAATATATAATTCACAGAGGGAATTTAATCCTTTTTCTATGGCTAGCAAGGGTTTCTAGTTCAACTCCATTATTTCCATACAAGTTGCCGTACAATAAATCAGTCCGTATCAGTATCACTAACTGATGTTATTGATACATAAGCATATTTGCAATACACTGTAAGTTAATAGTAAAAACATTTGTGTGCCTTTCTGGTCAGTTTTCAACAATAAGTGTAATGTGAAACGTTGAGAAATGCACCATGCATTAGACATGGATAGAGTGTATGTCATTTTTTATGGTGTGTCTATATTAGTGTTTCATATAACTACAAAGGAAACATTTATACCTGATATGTTTATTATTCACTTTCTACATTTAGCCATGCTGAAATCCATTTGTCTTTTACTATACTTGTCTAATGCAATATTTGAATCATATCCACAGGGAATTACATTACTTAAGTTGATAACCACACAATTGACTTAGTAAGCCATTGCGATATGTAAAATATTTTAATTCAGCTTAAAAACATTGTTTTGTTAATCTTGTATCTAAACCCAAGAACAAAAATGTAACATGGAGGGAGATGGGAGTAAATAAATCGAGATGCATTTTAACCACCTCCCGTCCGCCAAACGTTGAAAAGCAGCTGGACAGGAGTCTTCTGGATGCGGGTGGGCGTCTTTAGACATCCTTCGTGCACGCGCCAGAATTTTAAACAGCCAGTGATGGCCGTTTTAAATACAAGCGGTCCGGCGTCTGTAAAGACGCCTGATCGCTTGTATGATGCAAGTCTCTGTGGACCCCCTCCTTACCTCTTCTCGTGGGCCCTGTCCCCGCAATCCCGGGCGTCCGATCCGGGACCGGCAGTGTGGCTCCATGTGGCTCTGTGCATGGAGAATGGAGGGAGGTGAGTACACGATCTCCCACCGCTCTCCTCCCCGGTCTCTGGATGCAGGAAGTGATGTTTACTACATCACTTCCGCATGCCTCTGTCACTCTCTGATACAGAAACCTCTGGGGGTCCCTAGGTGACATTAGGGATTTTAGAGACCCCTGATGTCTCCATAAAGGGGGCCTGTCGCTGTAATTTAATATCACATAGGGGGATTCTTGTCCCCCTATGTGATAACAATAAAGTTAAGCGTAAAAAAAAAAAGTAAAAAAAAATTGCTCACAAAATAAATAAAATTTACACACACACACACAAAAACCCCACAAAAAATCCCCCACCCCATATAGATGCGCAAAATGCGTTATGTGCGCCTACACAAAAAAACGACTATTGCGCCAATTACGTTGCACATGTTACATATCGCCACAAACGTCGCAGTGAGAGCAATAATTCTAGGGCCATCAATCACTACTGATGAGCGGTAAAATCTTTTAAAGTGTCGCCTATGGCCAATTTTGGCTATGGTAGTTTTTTGCGATTTTGCGGGCGCGCGCAATTTTAAGGCTTCACATGTCTGGTGTTTATTTACCCGACATCACCCTGTCTTTTATATTTTACCAAAAAATTGGATAATAATAAATGTTTCCTAACATAATAAAGGGAAAACTGTTTTTTTTTTTAAATATTCTGTACTTTTTCCATTATACTGTATAGTACAAAATACTATACTGAATGGCCAGAAAGCTGGCTCCATACTTCCTCATCACCGGCTAATCGGGAAGCTTGGCAGTGAGTCATTACACGTTGCCCAGCTTCCTTAATGGGACTTCTGGTATCGGTATTAAGTATCAGCGAGTACTGAAAAAAATATTGGTACTCGTACTTAATACCAAAAAAACGGTATTGGTGCATGCCTAGTATAAAATGCAGACAGTGCAGATTGCTGGCATATACTGTACTTTCTGCAGTCTGCTCTCTTGCCACTATGCTGGAATTCTTATGCTGTTCTGATTAAATCTGAACTCCAGACTAACAGCTAAATAAACAGATAAAATACATTTATGAGAGCTAGTTTAACTGTAAAAAGATTTATATTTCTGTCTATCCTGTCCTGATATTTAGACAGCGGTGCACTCTATTTGTCTTGTGACCGTTATCAGTTAAAACAAAAGAAAACCCCAGAACAGGAATAGATGGGAAATCTCCCAATGTGGACGCTAGTTCTGGTAACCCTGCTGATCACCAGGGACATTCCGCTCTTTGGAGGAATTTTCTCCCACTTCTGGCTATCAGACAGAAAGTGAAGAAACATTTCCCCAAAGGGACACAGATGTTAAAAAAACTGACAGGCGTCATAACTCTCCCTAACCCTATAAAAAAAGAAAAAAGTTTTGGCTTCAGTTTTACTTTAAGTAATACAACTAAGCTTGTCTCTGTCCCAGTATCTTACTGGATGGTGAAGTAACAGCAACAGAGCGATGAGCTCATATCTCTGTCACTCTGCTCTCTCCTTCTATTAGCACTTGAGCACTGCAGCACAATGGACTCACTCTTTGTCCTGATTCTTCCTATTCCAATCTGTGTGCTCCTGTACAATGGATTGCAAGAGCCTAAGTCAAATCCTGTTACTTATGCTGCTTGCATTTATATATTTATTTATTTATTTATTACAGGTATTTATATAGTGATGACAATTTACGCAGTGCTTTACATAGTGTCACATTCACATATGTCTCTTAAAGTGGAACTAAAGCACAGGCTTTTTAAAAAGTTTTGTATAGAGTAAGAGAGGGTTATAACCCATGTCAGCAGAGCTAGTGCCCCTTTGAAAAATGCCTCCTCTGTTCCTCTTCTAGTGACAGCTCAAATATTACCTGAGAGAAATCATCCTCAGTCTCTTACAGAGGCAACTGCCAGTAGGTAAGTTCCAAAACTACATCTCCAAAGAGCCCTTTGCCTACAGAAAGTGTGCAGTAGGCTCATAAGAGTCAAGGCAGCAGCATTGGTTAGGTGGGACAACATTTTATTTATGCATGGGGAATGAGACAGAGAAGGGTAGGAATAGGCAGAGTTATGTAGTTCAACAGACAGGGATAAAAACACTGGGATTTAAACAAATCTGCATGTATTGTAGAGATTTACGGAATGTTATTTTTTTTTATTTCTTTGTTCTGGCATACACTTTATGTGATGCTCCAATACCTCCTGATAGTACTGGAGTTGCCCATTACCTTCTACCCCTCAAACATCCCTATTGACCTATCACTATGATTAGCTGGCCAGTAGAAATGTGCATGAGGAAGGATGGGGAAAAGTCTGGGGATTAGGGCATAGCAGGACTGCAGCCTGTTGCAGTTCTGTACAGGCACCACCAAGTATTCCTATAAGTATCATTCAAGTAACTCAAGGTTTACTTTTTTACATTTTTTAAAATGTTAATTCCTAACAAACCTTTTGATGTATTTTCTAATGTATTTAAGTTATATTCAGATGGTTTTTGAGCCAACGCAAGTGGTTTTCAGCTTCAGTGGGTTTTTTTTGTGCAGACCTGCAGATAGGCTTAGACCATACTACCTATAACTTTTTACTCTAACATTGGAGGTGTCAGTTAGCACTTTTAAGAAAACAATTAATTGCAGAAAAAATGGGTCAAAGAACCTGAAATGCAGCATACTATTTACCAAAGAAATCTGTTATTGTGTATATTACCAGGACCCCACACTTTATCACTCCATACTAGTCTTACAACTAATATGTTTTATATCAAATTAAATCATGTTACAAATTCTATATATAGTATACCTCAACTTTACCATTAGTCTCTCAGGGACTTCTAAATAAGGTCAAGAAAACATCTATTAAAAGGAATTTCAGAAAAGAATTTGACAAAACAAAAATGTTATCCAAGCTGCACTAAATTAAATCTCGAGGGCATTTCAAGGTGTACCAAACCACATGGCCAAAAAAGGTTGCTACACCTTCAAAGAGATGCCATCAAGAGAGGTTAAGAAGGCCTAATTCAGTTTAATACGTGCAAACCAGAGTAATTCATGATATCGCCTTTTTAGATTGTAAGCTCTCACGGGCAGGGCCCTCCTTACCATCTTGTCTTGAATTGTATTGTGATTGTAATGTCTTTCTTATATTGTAAAGCGCTGGGCAAACTGTTGGCGCTATATAAATCCTGTATAATAATAATATCGCTTGCCCACAACACACACAATCTGTGAACAGATCTTATCAAACATTTTCAGAAAAAAAGAATCAGTCATGTCTATCTCAGTAATAAATAGGACTACCACTGTTTTTTATGCCCTTTTGTAAAACACTATTTTGCTGTAAACAAATAAAAACATTTGCCAGTTAATTGAACTGCAGTATGCTCACTCCAACTCCAGTAATCTAACCACCCACTAGAAAATACATGAACTTTACATACATACTTTCAACTCCTGAATATAAATAAAATACACTTTGATTTGGTTTCAGTCATTCATTTAGACAAGTCACACAATGTTCTTTTTCCATAGTTTCTTAACTTTATCTCTTGTGCGTTCTTTATGTTATTTTTTGGCTTGATATAAATTGGTCTGTCAAAATCCTTTATGAAAAACAGTGTATATATTTCTTGTGCACTATCTTAATGGTATATCATATTTTAGGTTATGTGAACCAAAAGTTGGAATCTATTGCAATTTCCGCTAACCTCAATGGTTTAGACCAGGGGCCACATTTACTCAACCGGTTTCTTAAACAGTGGGCTAATTCACTAGCAGTTAAGTACTATAATAAACTGTAAACTGATTTACAAATAATTCTTTAAAATGTACCAAGATTTAGACATGCAGGTTGAGAGAATAAACAATTATTACAGCTATATACTCTCTAAAAAACAATTATGTGTGCTTTTAAATACAACTAGCATAATTACCCTGTCTTGATATCAGCCTCCTGTAAACCTCTGTACATCAGCATCCAGAATGCAAGAGGAATGGGCATCAACAGAAGAAAATCTGGCTCTGCCATATGCACATGCTGATAATGAACATGCTCACAATCAGAGCTAGCAGGGTAAGCTAAGGGGTTACCACACCAATGTGTTGCTGCTATCCAATTAGCAAGCTGGGGGTATGTCTAGAACACTCTTCTTGACCAGCTTTGTGCGGCTGTTACAATAGAGTTTTAGAACCTGGCTTTACTGCCTGCCTTAAAGCAGACATTCACCCCAAAATTACACTTGCCCTTATCCTTCTTTCCCCAACCTCCAGCCTCGTACACAATCACTTATTTTGGGAAGCGAGTTACTTTTTTTAGTGGTACTCGTTCCCACTTCCCCATTGCACTCCTAGGCAAGGGTGACATTCTCTCAGCCTGCCTCCCACCACCCACAGTCTTCTGGGATAACATTACACCTCTCCCTGCAGTCTAAAATTCACACATACACAGTAGGGGGACGGTTGAGAGGGATCAGGAAGTCAAGTACTTGTACTTTTAATTTTCCCCTGGCCAGATGTGGTATCTCTTTAAGGCAGGTAAAATAGTTCTGATATATATATTTCAACAGTTGTATTTACCTGCTTGTTCTGGGTTCAGCTTTAAGACAAAAAAATAATTGACCCTAGTGTATAAACAAAATGAAACAGTGTATGTCTGTTCAGGTCTCTGTAAAAGTCTGCCAAAGCCTGCCATAATACTTTGTTGCTGATTGTCAGCAATTTGATTTCTGTACACTGAGCCACGCATGCACAGCTCAGCATGCCGAGATGAAGTAGCTCCAACTCTGATGCACATGCATGACATTGGGGCCCAGCCAATCAAGCATCTGAAGACTTGAAACCCGGAAGAAGACCAGGACAAAGTGACAGCAAGGGAGGAGCGGCGCTCTGGTGGGAATCGCTTTTTTTCAGGTAGGTCTGTCATAATGTGCTAATATTCCATGCATACTTGCACATTATGGCTAAAAGTTTTCCAGGGCCTGCCCTTTCTTCTTTTAAGCCTGATTTACTTTGGCTTTAAGAAAAGCTCAGCACCACTGAATAAAAACAACAGACACAATCTGAGTTAAAAGCTTATGTTTAAAGGAATATTCCATACCAGTGAGCTGACACAATCTGAGTTAAAAGCTTATGTTTAAAGGAATATTCCAAACCAGTGAGCTGACATTCTAACCTAGGTATACAACTTTGTTAAGCCTTGAAATAAATGTCCCCAAGCATTGAAAAAGAAACTGGACAGCACAAGCACAACACAACACAGTCATCTGAAGAAAAAATGAGGTATCAGCAATATAGTCATATTGAAATTGAAAATATAATATGCCATGCTTCATTTCTATGACGAACCATGACTGCAAACACCTACAGTCCAATATTAACAGGGTTATTCACAAAGGGTGAAGAGTTTGGAGAAGGCAGGAGAAGTGAACGATATAGCTGAACTGGAAAGTGAGCTGAATTGGAGATTTTTCACTTCTCCTGCCTTCTCCAAACTCTTCATCCTTTTGTGAATAACCCTGTAAATCTTTTTATCTGCACGTTTTATGTGTACGTTCCTCCTAGGAAAAATTGAGGCCACTGAAAGCCTGGAGGTTATTAGTATGTGCTCAGAGCTAGATTAGCTAAAGTTCTGCTTCTCTCAGAGGATATATGCAGTGTCTTAGCAGTCCTAACAGGAAAATAAGTGTGCACACAAACAATAAAATTATCCAAGTGACACATGGTAGGAAATAAGAGCAAGTGGAGCCATTGATGGTAGTTCTGTGAACCTTTCAGTACAGTAATGATGAGCTGCTGAATTTTCTGTCATAAATCTGATATCCTCCCAGTATAGAAAGAAGGAAAGTCAGATTAACATCACATTCCAGAAATGTGGTAAAAGTGTGGGTGTCACTTTACACACACAGAACATGGAGAATGGCAGTTAATTAATTTATTTACCAGAAGGAGGTAAGAGCTTTTGCACCCGGAACATAAAATGAACCACTCTTCTGCTCTGGTGGCTCCTGGTCTGAGATTAAAGCATTTTACCTTGTTTTTCCTGAAGTCAGCCAACTGCACACACAGTGAATCTGCAGTTGATCAGTTTACACTGTTGAATCACATATATATGCTTAAGTCTTACCAACTGTGCATATTAGTCAGCTAACCACAAACATGCACACATGGAGAAATTGGTGCCCCAAAAATATGATTTAGCTAGCTATAGGTCTATTAAATATAGTGCCTCAAACCTTTCTATCACAGATCGCTACATGCACACAGTGCCACACAGCTCTCGGTTACATGCAGTGCCTGATGCCTCTGCTACATACAGTGTCTCATGCCTTAGATATCTGTAGTGCCTTCTTCCTCACTATGACACACTGCTTTATTCCTATCTACTATAGGCAGTGCCTCATACTTCTCACAAACAATGTCTTATACCTCTTTTATGCAATGTCTCATACAACCC
The DNA here is from genome assembly GCF_000935625.1 of Nanorana parkeri. Taxonomy (NCBI): domain Eukaryota; kingdom Metazoa; phylum Chordata; class Amphibia; order Anura; family Dicroglossidae; genus Nanorana; species Nanorana parkeri. The sequence goes on from NW_017306304.1 coordinate 1,931,653, forward strand.
ACACATTGACTCATGCTTACATGCATATTCTCATGCCTCTGTATTACACGCAGTGCCTTATGCCTCTTTATTACAATGCATTTCTTCACGCCAATTTGTTTAATCCAGTGTCTCATAACTCTATTACATGCAGTGTATTGTGGTAAAGCTGTTCAATCTCTTCTACAGCCTTAAGAAGATGCCATAAATCCCCCTGGCTTATATCTCAGGCTCTGTTGCCCCCCTGGGTGCCCAGGATGTCCATGGTGGGTGGGGAGAGTGGAGGAGAATCAGTGAACATCCATTTGCTGATCATTCCTGTGGTGAATGAAGCTAGAAGCAACAAGTTTTTCATCACTTCCAGTTTTATAGCTGCCATGGCACCTCTTAAACAGGAGTGATCTGTGCTTGATTAGTTCCAGTTGAGTGAAGAGGTGGTAATAGACCAATAATATCTCCTTAACAAAGAACCTGCTGCTTCCATTATGCTATCACATAGGGGACTTTTCAGCCTACCCTAATAGAGGTCCAAATGGTGGAGTAACTCCACTTAGGGCATACAGCCCAACATGTATTTCATGTACTGCCCTGCGGGTCAAAGCTCTCCAGCCCAGTCCTTCTCTGCCGATGCATCTTTCTTATTACAGATTTCCTTTAAGGCATGTAAATATATTTCCATATATATTTAATTACATATGAATAATCTGTACTTAATCCCCCCCCCAAACTCACTTCCTCCCAGGGATATCCTCCTTCTACTGGTGTAACAACAGTCAGAGAATGTGGATGTAGTGACAGCCATGGCCAGGCCGCTGCCAGATGATGGGTCTTTATCTCTCAGCTAGAATGCCTTGCAGATAATCTAAGGGGTCTATTCACTAAACTGCTGAAAGATCTAGCCATAGCTTCGGCCGATCCCTCGGCTAGCTTTGGCCCCAGGACCCCTTCGGTTCAGTAGCAATAGTGAATAGCCCGTACAGCTCCCGAACGTGGCCGAGCGGCTCAGTCGAGCCGAACGCATATGCCTCGGCTCGGCTGAGCCATTGGCAATTGCAAATTGAAATAGCCAATAAGAATCTAGCAATGTATTCCAATGGGCAAAAACATTTTCTTTTTTATTTCTATTCTGACACGGCTCCGTGTCAGAATAAAGAAAAAAAAGAAAAAATCAGTGTTTCTCTCCTGGGTGTCCTGTTGGGCGGAGCTAGCTGTCACTGCTAGCTCCGCACAATCGTTTTCTATTTACTTTTTTTTACTTTTGTAACTATTTTTCTGTTCTGCTCGGTCCCTCTGAGGGACCGAGCAGAACAGCCCAGCCAAATGCCACTCAGCGGCATTCGGCTATTTACTCACTGCTGTTCGGCATCTATAAGAATAGGCCGAACAGCAGTGAGTAGCCTACCGGAGGTTCGGCTCAGCCGAACTCCTTCTGCACTTCAGGTCAACCAAACATGCTGAGCATGTTCGGCCGACCCGAAGCCATGTGAAGCAAGCCGATGTACGGCTGATTTCAGCTGATATATGGCTGAAATCAGCCGTAACAGCCTGAAGTGAATAGCCGAACAGTGTTAGGCTCACTTCACTTCAGGTCGGTCATTCACTCGGCTGCCTACGGCAGCTTAGTGAATAGACCCTTTAATTCTGATCTTGGCACATTTACTACATAAGAACTTAACTCCATCTATTATCTGGGACATTGCCATATTCTTGGCTGTTGAAGCTTTTGGCTTTCCAAAGTAAGTTTACCATTATTTTGTGTATATTTCAAATACACTTCAAATCTTACCACAACAATTGTGATTATTTTTTCATACAGGAGAAAATGCAGAAATCTCTAAAATGCACATCTCTCAACTATATAATCTAACAATTATTATATTTTATTTGGCGGGTGAAAACTGCATTTATTCTCTAATTTAAGTCAAATGTTAGTTGCTTTCAGGGTTGTATTAGCTTATGAAGTAGTTTTTCCTGTTCACATCAGATTCGAATAAGCAAAACTACCTCGTCCGTCTTCATTTGTTGGATTTACAGCAATTTTTCTAAGATTGGCATGAAAATTGATTTAGATTGGTATGTATTAAAATACGTACTACCACATTATTGGATCTCAGCCATCATTTGCTTCAAACACATTATTTGCAGATCTTGTCTATTTGCAGTAAACGGTCCAGTTGACAGCTGCTATTCTTGACAGTCAAATTTTTCTTGTTGTCCTACGCCTATAATGAACAATTTTACACAATAATATGTGCGACAAGAAGCAAACATCATTATCTGCAGTTCACTGGTGTTTTTACATTATAGACTTTTATTTAATAAAAAATGGTATTCTGTTAACTGTATGTTTATAACAGCTACTGACAACATTAAAACACGCATGCAACAATTGCCACTACAAGAACTGTACAAAACTGATGAGAAGGTGGTTCTTCTGATTTGATCTAGTCTACCGGAAAAAAAAAAATTCTTCAGAACAAGAACTTTATCTTAGATATGTATCTAATTCTGGCAAGTTTTGCAAACCATTACTTGTACGCATTGTCTGTTACTAACATTTTTATATTATATCAGATTTTGTTGTGTTGTCGTATGCAGCACAAAATGCCTCCTTATATTTGGTGCATGCAAGTACCATTGCTCTGTTTATGTCCTGTGCAGAGCTATAAATATGCAGGTAAACCCACCAATATGCACGCGCTTAAACAAACAATCATGCTCCATGCACTGAACATGCTCAGTGCCACATCAATTCAATTTATTTGATTAGTTGTACTTCTAAGAACAGTCTTTACCATTGACTGATTGATTGATTGATTCATTCATTTATGCTATGTTTTTGATTGTGATCAGTCCAGATTTTTGGTGCAATAGCTCTGACTACTGCTTGATTTCTGACTACTGTTTGACTTAGACCTCTGTCCTTATGGCTTCTTTCAGACTGGGATTTTTGTGATTTTTTTGTCTATTTAAGTGTTTGCTTATAGATTTGACTTCAGCTTATGGTTTGGCCATTTCTTATCACTTTGTTTTATATTTAGATTATTTTTATATTTAGTTAAGGTGCAGTATTCCCAGGCTTGAATTTTGACACGTCCAAATACCAGTGAACATAATTGGTTCTTGAGAAAAGTGGCTGCTATAGGTGAACACTGAAATTAAGTTATGTCACATTACCAGGTAGTGAGGAATCATGGAGGATCATCACTGAGCTCTGCACTAACCATCAGCGGCTTCACATCTCTCTGTGGAGAATAACCAGCACACCTCTGCTTAGCATATTGTATTATAAATAGTTATAAGTGTGGAATGCAGTAAAAGGTGTATGTATTCCCTGGAGCAGAGCCCCAGTTATGTTTGTGGGTTAGTCAACCTTCTTAATGTTGTTTATTTTTCTCACGCATTTTTTAATTTTGTTTTGTTACAGTTAAAAAAAACGCTGTGTCTCTTTTTCTAAAGGCTACCATCCAAGTTCTCCAGGCATACAGAAAGGTTTTTCCTTACAAAGATTACTATAAATATGCTAATATCAACCCTTATGATCTTCGGCATTGATTGGGTGCTTAAAGGCTGGAGAACATTTTAAAACATAAGCCCAGTGCTAAAGGGTTATTTTGCAGAGGATCATGGGTAGTTTATGTGATATATACCTGCCCAAGTTGGTACTCCTGTCCCTAGTGAACTGCAACCAGGTTAGCCAGCCCCCCTCCCAAACTTTTTTGAGAAAACATGGTAAATTTACTGACAGAGCACATTTTTACTGACGACCTGAAATATGACTCAAATTGGAAACTAAAACAATTGATATTTAAATAGTAAAAACAATAAATACAAGTAAAGTAACCTTCCTGGCTTTACAATTTAAAAGGCAAGCAAAAATGTGTGCATGACCTGAATTATGAAAGACCTGGGGAACCCTGGGTTACAACAGAGAAACAAGTTCTGCAGCGCATGTATGGTTGGCATGGCCAGATTGCACCTAACAGTAAAAGTGACTTTAAGGGGGATGATTTAACAGAACCATGCCTATTCTCTGTATACATTGCACACATATACCACAATTCTTGTACCCACAAAACACTTCTAATTACTGTGCAACAAGTGACTCACAGATGCCTCACAGAGACACATAAACCTCAGAACAATGGATGATATTTAAAAAATTAAACTATTTCATTGTATATGATTTTCTACACACAAAAAGCACTTTGTCTAAGTTTCATCAACTGCCAGCCGGGGTATTTTAATGGACAATTTTCACTATTCACAGACTTTAACAATGGAAAGGGATACATTAGGCTGTTTTTTTTAAAACTCTATATAAATATGGAGAGTTGACAACCCTGACTGCAACCCCCTTCTCTTTTGGTCACCAGTTTGTTAAAAAAAATGTAATAAATTCAACAGATTTTTCTTTTTTACCTATCCTGTACACCTCTTCAATAGTCCCATCTACAAGAGAAAACTTGTCTTCATGTCTTTACAGTTCTTGGCCTCAGTAGGACAAAATCAAAACTGATAACAACTGCATTTGAAGCTTTCATCACCATTTTTACACTTTCTAAAAAACAATTAAAAACAGATTTAAAAAATCCATGTTTGTTTCTCTCTCCCCTGCCCAATACCAGGCATCCTATTTGGTTAACAAACATAAAATCTAGGATTAATGTTTGGGGCAAATAAGCTTTTATTAAGCAACTGCTTTTAATGACAGTCTGAATGAGTATCATATAGATATAGAAATCTCCCAGTTACAAAAAATGTATATCATTGAAGTGATTGCGGGGCTAGGTGTTATTGTATTAAGACTTTGCAAATACATACATTCAATTATTTATGTTTTTTTTAGCACAGATAGAATCGTTGGCTTTGTAGTCATAGAGGACCATGAAAAAGGGTACCTACTGTACAGTATTTAAAATATGATCATGCAATACACCTGTACAATTCCTATGATTTGATTAAATACTTCTAGACTACTGGTGAATGATATCCTGATACATCATATTTTGCTGAATAACCAAACTTTCCATCCAAAGATCAGAAAATGTTTGAGTTATACTAATTCACAAAAAAAAGTATTTTCTAATGTAAATGTACATTTTCTAATGTAATCTAATATAATTGTTTTCGGCTCACTTTTACTTTGCTGCAATTTCATTTTTAGTTCAGTACTTTCGCATGTAAAAATAATTATCCCATGTTAGATGTTATTTCTGCTCTTTGAAACTTTTGCAAGTCCTCCAGGGCAGCTAGCAAGAACATCATGAACAATCTTTTTCATTCTCTCAAGTATACATAGTATTGTTAATAAGTGATAAGTATCTGCTTTTTCCATTTATCAACCATGGCTAAAAAGCCATAAAAAGTGACTAGTGAGTAGCTTTATATAAGCCACTTATGATTTCATACTAACACACTACTGACTAAGGTAATCAATATACAATTAAAATTAGAAATGTAAGACCTGACAATTCAAATCCTTAGTAAATGTCTGAAATCCTTTAACAAGTCTATGCATTACTGTCTACCCACTGCATAATCGGAATAGCTATGCTGCTAATGCTCTCAGATTTTACTGAAATCACTCTCAACCAATGTGTCACATGACTAGAGTTTCAGAAAACTGGATAATCTGTAAAAAGGAATTAAAGGTATGCCACATGAATTTGCCACACAGAAACTGTACAATGATGTGCAATTTTATTAAATATCTTCAAAAAGTCAACAATATCTTCCAAACATTTGCTTAAAGTGAAGTTTAGACTCAGATCACTTTATCCTTCAGACAATTCATCCGTGAATGATATAGCATTCTACAGCTGCTCTTTTGCCTGGGCCTACTTTTTTCCATTCCACCATGCTGTGTGGCTTCAAGGCAGCTGCCATATTATTAAAGGTACAAACAATCATTAGTCAGCTCTTCTTTTTCTAGACCCAATCCCCTGATGATGCCATTAATATAATCCAGTTATTATAAGCAGGAGTGGGTAGGATATACATCTGATATGTCCTTATAGTCTTTTGTGAGACTAGAAGAACAGGGTGTGTTTGAAGGCACATATGTGGAAGTGCTCGGCTGCTGTTATAACAGAGGTTATATACTAAAGCAATATTTTTTAATGATTGTTTTATCAAATAAAGCTGTGCTAATTAATTCCTAATAGACATACAAACTTTAGATAACTAAGACAGGTTAGCTTTTTTTTCTTTTTATTCAAACAACTTTATTTGAAGAAAAAGCAAAAAATTATATTTGCATAGGATACAGCATATACCCACACACAAACACACAGACACACACTCACACACACTTTATCTTGATTATTTCTATGCAGTGTATGTGCAAATATGATCATGCATGACGTCTTGTGTTAAATCAATCTGTAAGATTTTATAAGCATTTATAACACAATTGCTATAGTCAAGTGGAGCTGATATGGAGCTTCCTTTTTTAATGCCAATGGATGAGCTCAGAATGTAATGTAGTGTGGCAAATTCATGGGATTCATGCAGAATCAGAGTTTTCCTTTGTAATGAAGTGCTGTCATCCACAGTTTGTGAACAAATACATTTTTTTAATATAATCCAACCAATGCTCCTTGACTGTTACATCACCTCTGCTTGGGCCAAGAGTTTGTACTCCCCAGATGGTTGACCTAAAGCTGCTGACAGGACATGTGACTGAAAACTAAAGAACAGCTAACTTCTAATTTGTTGAGCACTACTGACAGACAGAGAGCTGTTGATATCCTAGTGCAAAAGCTGGCTTGAGCCATTACATAGTGTCTGTGTTCTCAGTATGCTTTGGGCGTGAAAAGTCATAGCACATGTTTTTTGACATCTTCCTGCCTTTCACTACAGTCTAGAGTTTCCTGCAAGAAAAAATCAGGGTGAACAAATAAGAAAAAGAAGCCAAGGGTGACATCATGAGCAACTGGTAGCAGAGATAAGATCATAAATAATTTCTCTACTATAACTCTTTATCAAATCTATATGAAGGAATTCACAGCAATTAGTCATTGCAGCCCAGTGTCAGTTGTTACCTATACCATGAGCTCTCCAACTTCAAATTGAACAATAGCATTTTCACCCTAATGTTAAAGAAACACGTTCTTTGGTATGGTGATTTGGTAAAAGAAAAGTCATTTACAAATATACTAAAAAACATGGCCAGCAAAACGATGCCCATTAATTAAAAAAATTGACTTATGTTATTGATTATTTGTTACTTGAATGGTTGTTTTCCCACAGAATGGCATACATTTGCATGTCATACTGACATAGGCATGCTAAAAAGGCATAGGGAGTTGACATACCCATTTTACATGTGTATCAGATTGTCAGGTCTGGGAGGGCTTCCCTTTGCTATAAGAATCAATCTGAATAAGTGATTGGTGTTAGGAAGCTTATGGGAGAATCCTTTAGCTTTTTATTGAACATGAAGTTATGATGGAAGAGAGCTGAGAGAGAGCTTCATGTGGGAGGGGAAATATTTTTGTTCAGTTTGCCATGGAAAAGCAGAAGTTCTGCTTTCACTCCAAGGAGGCTAATATAATCCCCTGTTCATCAAGTTTTAGAGGCATGCTCCAGCAACCAGCAAGACCTGAGGAAAAGCAAGGGGGGTTAATACTAGTAAGTTCATCTGTTGTGTTTCAGAAGCTTTCAGTCATTCACAGTACTTGTGAGTATCTGCAAGTTCAGCAGTAAACCTGCACAAAACGTGCACAAAAAATATGACAACCACATAATCTGAAGAAGTTTGGAGGTCTGTAGCTATTAACTCTGCAGACAGTTCTGTGATGGGTCTGTGACGGGTCACGGTCCCCCAGAGGAGCAGGAGCCCCCGAAAACCACGGTGGGGGGGTGGACATGATCGCCGCCACCGCTCGATTTATTACAAGGGATCTAGTTAGATCCCTTGTATTAAATGAGCAGCGGCTCCCACTGTACATTCAGCTCTGCTTGTCAGTAGGGATGAGCCGAACACCCCCCTGTTCGGTTCATATTCGAACATTCGAATGGCCGAAATGTTCGAATACGAAATCGAACTCAATGCAAGTGTATGGGGGTCGAATGTTCGACCCCCATACAGTTGCCGGTACATGTAATAAATACAGTGTACTGGCCCCCTTACCTCCGCTGCTGTCCCGGCCTCCGGTCCCCTGATCCGTCCACTCGCTGTCCCGGCCTTCGGTCCCCTGGTCCGTCTGCTCGCTGTCCCGGCGGTCCGTCGGCTTTTCTCCTTCAATCCGGCCGCGGCTTCTCTGTCCCGCCCCCCTGCCTCCACTTCGTCTGCATGCTGGGAGCCATACCTTCAGGCGCCTCCTCCGCTGAGCCCTGATTGGGCAAAGTCTTGCACCTGACCTGTGGTCAGGTGCAAGACTTTGCCCAATCAGAGCTTCAGTGGGCATTTTGTATTATGGAATGTACGCGGTCGAACAGACCGCGAACATCCCATAAAGTTCGGCGCTCGTCGAGCGCTCGAACTGCCGATATTCGATTCGAACTCATGTTCGAATCGAACACTCGGCCCATCCCTACTTGTCAGGAGCAGGGCTGAATGTACAAAAAGAAACTACTCGCTTGGCGCCCGAAACTGCATGTCCCGGGCGTCAGGCGATAGGTATTCGCTTCATAAGATGCAGGCACATTTTCCCCCTCCTTTTGGGGGAAAAAGAGTGTGTCTTATGGAGCGAAAAATACGGTATACAGTATATATAGTATATACCTATATTTATGTGCACAGTATATCTATATATGTTTCGCTATTTAATAACATAATAGCGTAACTGTTTGATTGTTTAGAAATTTTAAGGCAATTTTTACTTTTCAAGAACAACATATCAATATAATATTTCACATGATCGTACTGTAAAAGCTTAAGTTTAATGAGTTTTATTAAACATTCAAAAACTTGTGCAAATCACATCTGGAATAACCATCTGTCAGGCTGACTAGAATGCTGTTCAGATATTACTCAGAAATGAAAGATAGTTTTAAATGTTTGAAGAGATTATTTTCATGTACAACTTCAGCTACATTTTTCCTTAAAGTGATATTACAGCTAGAACCCACCCCTCCCCCGTCAATACTGCTATAAGGACTTACCTTGTGTGATGCCTCTTCATTTGAACAGCTTCTTCCTTCCACTTGTGTTCCAAAGTCCTCCCAGCGCTGGTGCAAGTCTCTGATCCACCGCAGATTCCACGGGTCCCACAGAGCCTGTCATGCGTGTGCGTACCCGGCTGCATGACTGCATCCATTCAATGTCAGCGGTGCTCTCCTCTGACAATCTGTACTGCGCATGCGCCCACACTTCCTCCTTTACAGCGTTCGGGAGTCAGAACTTGTACAGCAACTTCTACAGCATGAGTGAGCACCGGTGACACAGGAAATATTGTTGGTATTTGCCACCGTTTTTTAATGTTGGGGCATATACAGGGGCGTATCTGCCGCGAGGCCAACAAGGCGTTTGCCTCGGGCGGCAGATTCCTCGGGCGGCAGTGTACCGGTCCGTGGACCAATTGCGGCCCGCGTGCCAGTACTTTGTTACAACCCCAGTCCGTGTCCCCCCCCCACACACACTTTATATCTATATATATGTATAGATATAAAGTGTGTGTGTAATATAAATATTACAAAACCAGTCCCAGTAAGTGTGTGTGTGTGTCCACACACACTTATTACATTCGGTTTGGAATCAATCACTCTCCTTGGACACAATGATTGTGCATCCAGGGAGAGTTCTAACCGCATGTAATCATATCACATATCATTACATGCGGTGTGCAGGTGTTTACATGCAGCTGCTGTCACCTGATCATTAACTTGAATAGGTGACAGCTGTCACTTATAAATGCCAGACTAGGGATTTCTGCTGCAGGAAAACGCAAGTTTCTGATGCAGGAATCCCTAATCACACCTAAACCTACAGATATGAATAGGGCCTTATTGTGTGTATATTGGTGTCTGTAATACAGGATATAATTACATTTTATTTTAAAGTATAACATTTGGCAAGCTGCCCCCATGAGAGAAGAACATTTGTCAAGTGGCCCCCGAGAAGAGGCAGGGGGCGAAGATGGAGGAGGCGGGGGCAAAGACACCGACACAGGAGGTTGGAGGTGTCGCCGGAGCTCCAGCCAGGCGGCGAAGATGACAAGGAGGCCGTGTCGGGCACCAAGGATGAGGAGGCTGTCCAGTCAGGCGCCGAGGACAAGAAGGCCGCCCAAAGTAAGAGGACTGTGCTGGCAGAGCCCAGCATAGATTCTGCACAGCCCACCAAAGAGTCTCAGTTGTGCTGTGCAATACCCTTTGGTTGGCTCTGCAGGATCCGTAGGGGGCTCTGCTGCCTGCTAAGCCCACCACAGACCCTGCAGAGCACGCCTGAGACCACAGCCGGGTAGGGTAAATTTAGTGTGGGGGGGGGGGGCGCAGAGTTTTGTCTTGCCTAGGGCAGCCCCAAACCAAAATACACCACTGGGCATATATCTACTGCTTACTAACTCTTACTAACAGTAGACATATGAAAAAAAAAAAATTTCTTGCATTGAGATGACATATGTAAAACAACAGAATACGGCTATCAATATCAGATTGTCATGAAATGATAACCATAGTTATAAAAAAGCATGGCTAGCAAAGACAGCCAATATGCTTCCAAATTATAAATTAATATGTATACTACTACTATTTTACTATACTACAGCAGAAAACATGATCCCAGCTGCTTGACTTGTACTGTGCATGTGCAATATTTACACTCTTTGGCACCCTTGCAGTGTAGTATTTGGCTGATACAGTCCCCTTTTCTTTAAAAAAGAACAGTGAACAGGTGGGATGAAGCGTCCTGCTTTATATGGATACACATGCATATATTTGTACTTTGATAACATTTTAGATACAAATTTTAGCCACAGAGCTTTTAAATTAGATTAATCTTTAAAATTAAAGGAACGTTTGGATAGTCAATGTGCAAGACCATCAGTGATTTATATTATGAAAACCTTATAATTATTTTTATGTCATGTTTTGAGACAGATAGAGCTTTCTTTTGGTGGTATTTAATAAGTGCTTTAAAAAACTGTTACTGTATAAAGTAAAAAAAAGACCAAAGTAATTTTTTAAAATTCTTTTATTTTCTGTTCTAAAACATATCAAATAAAAATGTCAGGACAGAATGAAAACCTCCAAAATGACCCCCTTTTGGAAAGTAGACACTCCAGCAATCTGATTTTTTGCTGCAATTTTCTGGAAATGAAGAAACATGTCGTTATTGAGGGGGTTAAAACATGGAGCTTGGTAATGGTGCACAAGATTCAATCAATGTACAGGACATATACAGAGGAAGGCGGAGGTGAAGTGGTTAACGTACAGGTCACATCCAGTAGGAGGATGGAGATGAAGGGGTTATTGTTCAGATGTGCAGGATAAGGGAGATGAAGGAGTTAATACACACATCAGAGTAGAGATATCTTGTTTTTACTCTAGAAGGCAATGAATGGATGACTCATCCATTCATTACTTCCTTTACTCTCCCCTGCCTCTGATGTAAGAGGAAGGGGATGGCTTGGCAATTTAAACATTGCCATGTGATCGCTGTGATAATCGGTCCGCTTGTGGTTAATTACAAAATGTATTGCTTAAAAAAGAACATCATGGGTAGCATTAGAACAAAGGTGACCAAATATAGAACTATCCAGTATGCTTACATGATATGGCAATATTATTCTGACTCTGGCACATAAAAACATCTAGTTGGGAGAATAGTGTCAAAGACGATAAGCAAAACAGAAATAAATAGTGACATTGTAGTGGTGGACATTAAGTAGCAGATGGGCATGTTGGGTGAACAAATAATCGAGTTGGGTCTGTTTAATTCCAAAATGACCAGATTCCTGTAAATATAGACGGATTTATTTGCTTTAGTGTATTTTTAGAAACTTGCACATCCAGTTCTAAAAATAAGAATACTTGTAGAGTATGTACCTTTTTAACTAAAGATATTGAAGATATTAATGCATGCAGATTTTAAATAAACATATTTAATTTTCCTTGGGTCGTCACTATAGGCTTAAGTTCAAGCATACACACAGACTTAAGTTCAAGCATACACATATATAAAGTATGCTTGAAATATGCCAGTGTATTTAATTAACATTCTGCAAAGGCTACTTTTAAAAGTCCTGATGCCTTTATTGCTTTTGACATAGTCTGTTAGAATAAAATAAAAAAAATTTAAAGAAGGGGCTATTTCTATTTTTAAGTTTAAAATAATGAAAAGAAAACACAAAGAAATTCCCACATTATTAAATATAACATTCAAGTGGCCAGAGGCCAATTATTGTCACGCCATGAACAAAAGACTTGTGGTAATGTATTCCATAACTGTTTTAGAGAAACTACTGATTTTAACACATTTGCACATGATTAGGCATAATATGAAAGTTGTTTATTGAATCCAGTATCTTACTGGTGTTACTCACACTCAAGGGAACATAAGGAAGTTTCCTTCCAAAACTGTTTGAGAAAGGTAGAGTGAAATCAATTCCATACAGCAGAATCAAATCATAAATAAAGCTCTGATGACTTTAGCATGGCGAGTTAACAATATTTATAACAACATGGCTTTTCCATCCCTTTCCAAAAAAGGTTGTCCTTCATATGTGACCTTCTGACTTGCAGACACCCAATAAATGGTGATAACCATCACATGTATATCATTCCCAGCTTTTCAGCAGTTCAGTTATTTTATTGCTTTCCACTGGAAGTAAAACAGGAACAACTGTGAGGAACTGTGATCTACTCTCAATGCTAAGTACATGCATGACAATTTTTTTTTAACCTGTGCTCAAAAGCAGTAAATTACTGTGAAGTTGTTTTGCATCTTGCCTGATAAGGCAAAATATATGTGAAATAATACATATAAATCAATTTATAAACAGATTTACCTATAAAAACTCATTCTTTTAGCATTTCAAGGCAGTTTTTCAAGGTAAAGCAGAACTTGTAATAACTTTTAAAGCCCTTCTCCTCTGAACCTTCACATTTTTAGAACTCACTTACATAACTATCTGCAGGTGGTACGAGATGTAGACACCTAGCAACTGGGAAAAATAAAATTTAGCACCCTTATACTGACAATACAAACAGGAATGATGATGTGCAGAATGCAGTAACCCATATCAATATGAGAAGGGATGAGATTTAGGCTCGCCGCTACTATGGGTTTATAGCCTGGATGTTCCTGGTTCGCTGACTAGGTTAAATATTGTGTAAATTCACAATCTTAGCCATAATTTACTGCCTGACCTTTTTAGTGGTCAGATTTTAGTGGTTGGGCTTACAACTACTTTAATAAACTGTGCTTGAGTTTTTTTAATTACAGTACTGGGGTATATTTTATTTTGCATGTGCACCCAAATTAAGGACCAATATCTGTCTGCAACAACTGATTGATAGCTAGCTTCTAAATTGTGAAATCCTTAGCTACAGTACTTCCTTTTCTATTAATTGGGGTATGTTCCTTTTTTTAGAATACAACTTTTAACTTGGAGTAATTACAGTGCATCAGGCAGTTGTTGCTGACAGTCCATTCAACAGCTTCCTTCCTTTTCTGCACCTCACTGCATCCTTGTTTTAAAAAAAGCAAAAACAATGGGCACACAAAACACCACACACCCACCTCAGGCGCACTGCAAACCCTTGCCGTGTTCCCATAAACCCAAAAAGTGTTTTTCTTTTTTCTTAGTTAACTATATATAAAATAATTGTATTGACATTATCAGAAAAATATTCAGTGGGCGTTTGATAGTCCTTTGTGATTTATGCCACTATGTTGAAGTAATAATAAAATTCTGAGTAATAATAAAATAAACTTTCTGATAAAACATGTGCAACAGTACAGACTAGCACCTAAAGTGTATATTGGGCCACCTTCAGCCAGTGGTCTTGACACCCAGTAGTCCCTGGTTATGATTGCTTGTAAGAGTTTTAATTACAGCCTTGCTGTCCCTGTTCATGTTTGACTAGGGCAGGGATGGCCTTACAAGGAAATAATACAAATACAAAAATATTAAACAAATTAAAAATAGAAAAAATAGAAATCTGTAAATAATGTTAAAAAATATTTTTAAAATTATGATGACGGTTTGAAATATGGTAATGTGGGACTTGTCGAGGACATAAACTGGAGGATGGTTATGTTTGCACTGCTGGTATGCGAGTGGCCTACCAGTATTGGGCATGTGCAGGGTTGGGGGCATTTTCTTTACTTCTACTCCAGAAAAACCTGCCATGGGAAGGTTGCTACTGCAGATGGTGGGTTGGGTGTTGATGAGTGCTGCTTTGACTTTCAAGGATTCATACTGAGTAAAGGCGGGTAGCTTATGGCTGTTGGATTGCATATTTAATTTTTGCTGCTGCCTGCCCCTCTCATCCCTGGAGAAAGACTCGCAGAAAAAAGTTAATGAGGACAAAGGGAGATTAAAATGAGTCTCACACCTAATGTGGTGGCCCCACAAATTCCAACAGTCCCTTACTTCACAATGTTACAATTGTTTTTGTTCAACTCTTGTTTCCAAAAAACAAATGATACCCACATTGGCCCCTTATTCTTTAACCTTTTTTCTACACTTTTATAACTTCTTGTAACCTCATGTACATTTTTACAAAATTGCAGCACCAGAAAAAACACTGTTCAAACCCAGTCACTGTAGCAGAGTCTAACAGGCAGTTTGTCCACAGGCGATTATAGGTATAGATTATAATGTCTCTCCTACTCCTTACCTCACCACTCACCATAGTGAGCTGTGCCATCATGTGTCCTGGAATAACCATTTCAGATTATTGAAACCAGTGGCTGCTTAGGCTATCGTTGATATTAATCTTCTCTAGGAGATGGCACCACCAAGCACAGACTTCTCCACCATTTTTTTCCTTGCAAGACAAACAAATCTCCCAATAGTGCAGATATTCTTAATTACTTTATTTTTAATTTCTCATAACAATCACAATCACATTGTGCATTCCTAAAAATAGTTAAAATTCAGTATATAAGGATAAATAATCCCAGAGTGTCAGACTGTCCAAACTCCACTTATAGATTTAGTCAATAATGACATCATCAGGAGCCTGAGGGCCAACACTATTGGTTGCATATATCCCCCTTGGAAAAAACAGAGTTGCACCCATAAGTTACACTGTTACAATTTGATTGTAATAACATAACAAATAATATATAACATAAAAACAAACCTCATACATTTCACTACTAAATCTAGTGAATTACATATTCCCCCATAAACAACTTTCAACATCTGTATCAATAAAAAACTATTTATCATTGAAGAAACAATTTACATCCCATTAAATATTCAGACTGTATGGAGTATAGGTTTTCAATTCATATATCCACTTAGTTTCCAACTTCCTTTTACATAATACAACTTTGTCACTTGTACTGCATTCTAAGAGTGTTGCAATTTGGCTATTTTTAAGAATGCAGAAGGTGATTACGATTATTATGGGGATTTTTTAAGAAAGTTATTAAGAATATCTGCTCTATTAGAACCCTTTTTTTTCCTCTTACATGGGAAACATTGGTGGAATTAGTCTGTTCATTCTCAGTCATAGCCTAAGAAGCCGGTGGTTCCAATAATCTGAAAGTGGATGCCAGTGTGTTTCCATCAAGTGGAATGTTAACATTTGAGCACATTAAAACCTCATATAATTTAGAAGTTGAAACCTTGGTGAATTAACTGAGCACAATGGTGGAGGTGACATTGCTGTGTCTGTTGGTGTGTGATCCTCAGGGGATTGATACATCAGATTGGAGTACTGCATTTTTCAATATATTTTTACATGGACTGTATATTGTCCTTATGCTAGCTGGTGCATATATTATATAAAAAAGCACGGACAAAAAGGAACAAGCGCACTACCAAAGGTACAAATTAGGCTGGAAAAGGTAACCTTACAACAGGGCTGTGAAAACAGTGTGCGAGCTCTTAGAAACAGGGAGAGGAACCCTGTGTTAGCAAAACAACCAGACAGTGGGAAGGTTGCTACTGCAGATGGTGGGCTCGGCATGACAAAGAGGCATTGCCTCGAAACGTGTAGCGCTTTTCTTTCTTCAAGACCGACACCCTCAACTGCTGTATAAACCCCTATCACTGTCCCAGCCGATGTCCCTTCCCCACGACTTTGCCGCTCCATCCCCTGAGACCTCTGACAGAGAGACGGCACCAGACAGCTACTGTCACACAGCACAGAATCTACAGTGTCCTTGGCCACAATGGCTCAGCCCAGCCAGCTGAGTTCCCTTGCGACAGACATCTGTACATATGTCCTCAGACGTCCACACCACTGGGCTTCACCTGTCCAGATCTGTCATAGCGTTTCATAGCGTTCCATCGGACCATCTCCTAGGCTCCCCAGGACACCTAAAAGTGAGTCACTTTGTATCCTGGTCATCCTAAGTGTGAGACAATATTGTTACACTTCATGATTGTTTAATTGTACTCAAACAGTAGTAGCGCTCTTAACGCATATATTATATAGTTGAACATGGACTTCCATTGTGTTATAACTGTAGCATTGTGAAGTTAAATAATAATTACATATGCGTTATTTGGTTTATTACATAGGCATTTGCTTACAAACATGGTAGTAGTAGGATATCACCTAAATTCCAAACTTACACACATGACAAACAGTTATTTATAATTGTATTTGTGCAACTAACTTCAATGGATACTTACGTCATGCAGTCCAATTCTCTTGCAATATTCTCTCCACACATCTTCTTTCTGGTTTGAGCTAGAATGCCGTGCTTAGGTAAATACCCATACTATCCACTGCCAGATATTCCATGTTTTGGTGTGACCATGCTACTGTTCACACCTGCCCTCAATATAGTACTACATTTTAAACATAGATCATTACATCATTACACTGACTCAGTACCTGAGATTTCTGTATGTGCTCCTCATTTACTCAGCTTCTATTCTAAACCACTGATTCTGATTAGTTGCCCCTGGTTATAACTCTGGATTCTGGCTCCTGACTTCCTCATGTCCTGACCTCCTGTCTGGGTCTCTAACTCTGACCACTTTTCTGCATAATGATTTGGTACTCTGTCTGGTTCTGAATGTCTGTTAGTTCTCCTCAGCAATGCAAAATTGAAGAATTGTATATATGTGACAGATTCCGCTACTCAGGATGAGTAAATCCACCACTGTAGTCTTCCTTGCTGAGGAAATGCTGCACCCCGATGATCTTTATTTCCCAGTCCACCCAGTCACTAGCTGAAACCAAGTGTAGGGTGAAACAAACTCTCTTTGTTGAGCAACTGTGCAACCTTTTATACACAATGTGATCAGATAAGGTTGTAATCACATACACCCTGCCCTCCACAGAGATTCTGACTCCACAACTCCGCAGGGGTCTAGCTGCTAAAGAGCTCCAGACAGCCATATCAGGGGTTCGGCCAGACGCAATGTCGTTGTCTTGAGCTCCTTGGGAGAGCTAATGGTGGGGGGTTGTGATGACAGTCCTTTGATAAACAGGCTACCCAGTATAACATACTTAAAAATAAGATAACAACAATAAG
>NW_017306304.1:1949267-1952728 GCF_000935625.1 Nanorana parkeri
CCTGTGTGATATGGGCAGTTTTGATACAAATGGTCAATAACTGGTCATTGGGGTACAATCAACTTCAGAGAACCTTGATGTCCAAAAGCTGTGCAACAAGTCTCTCAGCTAAATTACCATTTTTTATCTGATTCTACTTTTCTCCATTTATAGTGGCACTGAAGTTCATGATTAATGTTTCATTCAGAAAATGATCTAATATAAAGTATTTGTGTATGGTGTAGGAAAAAAGTGTTTAAGTGTCCATTTTACCATCATTTAATGCATTTCACAATCTCAGGATAACATTAAAATATTCTGTATATCTATGTTTTATCCAGGTCAAACAATTAAATAAAAAAGAGAAAATATATATTTTTGTTTTTCAATAAACGCACCTATTCCTATACACTCAGTGTTAGTGTGTAAGGCATAGAATAAATGTAATCTATACATTTTAGGAAAAGCTTTTGTGCCCAATAATTGGTATAATGGCATGATGACAGGGAAGAATTTGAATTAAGCCTTAGGCAAGGTATTAATCCATAAAGGCTGTTAAAGAAACAGGAGAGTACAGTCAATATTTTCCTTGCAAATATTGGTGTAATGTGAAATCTCTGAGATGGAGGTGTTGCAGAAATATGATATTAAAATGAGATACCATTAAGAACAACTAGTGCTTTTATAACAACATATATCCCTAAATTCTAAGGTTTTGCAGGCATGTGTAACAGCAAGCCTTCAATCAATACAACTGATGAAAATATTTTCAAGTTTATTTTTTATTCACTATAAGTCTTGCACAGTTTATTTATGCACTCCTTAGTGGAGTGCAAATGAGGTTTAAAACTCTTTATAGAAACATGTTTCTGTATACAGTATATGTGAATGTGTGAATGTGAATGTCTTTTAAAAACTTTAACATTTGTATTTGAATATTTATGTCAACAGTCACAAAATACAGTATATAAATCCACTTTTTGTGCACCAACTCCCTTTGCAAACCCAGAAATTGTCTGTAGCATCATTACTGTGCTGCACATAGTCTGAGCAGAGAGCAGAGCTGTGGGTGGGACTCAGCTAGTCCATTACAGGCAGAAAGACCAGTCACCCTGCACAAAGAGAGAGAGAGAGAGAGAGAGAGAGAGAGAGAGAGAGAGCTGTGAATGGTCTTTATTGCAAAAGGATTCTAGACAGTTTAAAAAAGAGAGATTTTACTTTTTTATCTTATTCATAAGGTGTCTTGCTTGGTGTATTTAGGGTAGATCAGATTATTTCCTTTACTGTTCTTTGTATTTGTGTTTTTTACTTTTTTGTGAATTTAATCATTATCTTTGTGCTAAATGTTTTCTATACCTTTTCACTGCCAGTTTTTTCTCTCTGTACAAAAATGTAAAATACTAGTGCTAATAAGTTGTGTTGCTCGAATATGCCTCTTTTTCGATTCACGGGCAGTTCAGCAGAGGAGGAGGCTATGCATGGATTTGTTTAGATTGGCACTAGGACTGATGGCCACCCCAGCACCATTAATTTATTAATACAATGAATACAGATAAGCTGCAGTTAGTGAAATACAGAG
Source organism: Nanorana parkeri (assembly GCF_000935625.1). Taxonomy (NCBI): domain Eukaryota; kingdom Metazoa; phylum Chordata; class Amphibia; order Anura; family Dicroglossidae; genus Nanorana; species Nanorana parkeri. Next base: position 1,950,826 of record NW_017306304.1, read on the forward strand.
GCAGCTGTGACAGCAGCAGAAGAAGCACCACCACCACCTAGAGAGCTGCATATGTGCTCACCTTGGAAATCATGTAGTTCACGGAGTCTTCACTTCTGAGGTTGTAGATATCAAAGCTGGAGGTGACATACTTGTTGAGCATCATGAACAAGTAATACCTGTGAGTGCTACCTGGGGCTAAGCTGTGGCCCTAAAAAAATTGCAACACCTCTGTCAGTGATGGTTCTACTATGGCTTCGTGCTTATCTGCCATAGTTTACCTTAACCGCCTCCCGGCCGGCCGCTGTAAAACAAAACGGCCAGCCTGGAGCTTCCTGGATCTAAGCGGACGTATTTAAAGGAGAACTATGGGGTCAGTGTTTTTCCCCATAGTTCTCCTTAGGGTAACGGGAGGACACAAACTAGCGTCCTCCCATTACCCTAAGCTCAGTATACCGCAAGCTACAGCTAGCGGCATACTGAGACGCTGCAGCCGGAGCGGATCATGACTTAGATGACGGGATCCGCCCAGCTGCGTGAGTGACAGCTGGCTCTGCCTATCTAGAGGCAGAGCCAGCTGTACCCGCCCCCTCCCCCGTCCGTTCCGGCAGTCAGCACTGGCAGATCGGAGCGGGGAGAGGGGAATCCAGCCCCTCCCCCTGTCACGGCAGAGAGCCGTATGTGTTCGCTCACCTCCCGATCTACTGAGCCGACCTGTGACAGTCTCATTGCCACAGGTCGGCTAGAACTATGAGGTGAGTGAAAAGCACTCCCCTCATAGTTCTCCTTTAAACATCCCGTCAGAAAAAGGCACTTTTGGAATTATGGCCCCTAGATGAAGCCAAGGAACATAGGGATTTCTTATGCTCCTCTAGTGGCCATAATGCGGTGTGAATGTAAAAGTCAGATTTTCACAGAGCAAACATGGATAAATACATTGCTAAGTTATATACTCAATGGTATCACTAACTTGTAAGTCAGATCCAAAAAAATTACAGACCCCAAATCCTGTAAAATAATAATAACTAGATAGACTGTGTGACTACAATTGTACGCAAAGTAACCTCATCACCTCTATAAGTAAGCCTGAGCGGTGAAATGTGTAAGAGGCTGAGCGAGTTTGGGGGGTCAATATTTCACATTGTGTTTTTGTTCCCTTCAATAAAGACTTTTATTCGGTGAGCTTTCGTGGAGTGCGGCTGATCTCCTTATATACTTGTGTACGCAAAGTAGTGTGCTATTTTTTTAAACAATGGTAATCACAGTAATTGGTGAAACTGTCACACGTTGGCTCTATTGATCGGGAAGTGAGCAAAAACGATCCGCCCTTCCCTCCCCAATCCTCCAGTGCTGACTGGGGGGATCGACGGGGAGGGGGCAGGCAAAACCGGGTCTGCCTCTAGAGATGCAGAGTCAGCTGACAATCAGACAGCTGGGTGGGTCTTGACAGTACTGTCGGGATTTGTCCCGGCTGCGGCACTCTCAGCTTATAGCGGACAATAGCCCGCTATATGCTGAGTTTTGGGTCACGGGAGGACACAGTATATGTCCTCCCATGACCCTTTAACAAGTTATCCTTTAACTTATCGTGGCAAGACAGACATAAAAGAAATGATAGACCCTCCAATTATAACTGGATGGACTGTGTGATTAAAATATACACCCACCAAATTGTGTGTTTTCAAATATTTGTAAGCACTGGTAACAATCATTTGCATTGACAGGCCAAAGCTAATTCTGACCAGTTACAGTAGTTTACAATATGGTTTTTGTGCTGAAGATGTAGAATTGGTACTAAATGCCTGGTCTAATATTCTGCAAATGTAGTGTAATTAGCCCCACAGCACAAAGAAATGATGATACTGTGCAGACAAACGGCACTGGTGCTCAGTGCCTGTTCTAATGTGCTGCAAATGCAAGTGTA
>NW_017306304.1:1952745-1973631 GCF_000935625.1 Nanorana parkeri
ATCCTAACTAGCTATATACTCAGGGTAGGACTGATCTAGCTAGCTAGATCACCAGGCTATGAATGCCTGTTGGCTGTAAAATGGCTGGTATTTAACATGGTGTCTGTAGTTCATCTGGGGAGACACATTTCTCCTCACACAGAATTCGATTTCTCTACTCAACCTTCACTGCCAATTGACTGTTGTGCATGGAGGCCCAGAGCATTATGGAATAGTCTGATGAATTTTCCTACAAATTTTGCTGTTATTCGGTTTGTGTGCACTTTTACTCGAACACAAACAGTATTGGCATGTGATAGCACACTGACTATTATTGACAGCAGAGATACATTAGCAGCTAGAGAGCCTGTGAGGCAGAAAGGCAACTCTCCAGACAAGATGGCAGGTGAGGAGACCTGCCACTGGCTGGAAATGTCTACTGCTAAAAGAGAGTAAAACAAAGTTTGCATTTCTGTTGGCTTTACTAAAGCTTACAGAAATAGTGAAGAACATGCACAATGTGTGGGGAAATTCTTAAATTTAACCAGCTAAAAAGACAGTTTTTAACAAAATGTCCACAGCAGGAAAAGAAACCCAAGGAATTATTCAATGGCAAGGCAGAAAGCATTAAAAAAAACTGTATTTTGACTATGCATTGGTAAGTCAAGGTGTGTATGACAATAGCTGAGGATGCCTAGTTAACATCATACCACCAGTATAGGTAACATTGTTCCACAGTGGTCTTCATGTGCAGTCCTTCTATCTCTGAGATGCGTGCTGAATACTGAGCTGCATTCATTATGGTTTGTGTTTTTTTTTTTTTTTTTTACATTTTGGTAAAAATTCTATCCCTATGTTCCCAGAACAGTAACAATTTTCTTATTTGCGTACTCAGATTAAAACATTTAAAGGAGAACTATGGGGTGAGAGAATTACACTCATCCTCATAATTAGAGCCGGCGTATGAGATTAAAACTGGGATTCCCCTCTCTGATCCTCCAGTGCTGACTGGAGAGACGGACGGGGAGGGGGCAGGCATAGCTGGCTCTGCCAATCAGCCTGCTGGATGGATCTCGACAGTATTGTCGGGATCCATCCCGGCTGTAGCGTTCTCAGTATATAATGGGCAATAGCTCGCTATATACTGAGCTTTGGGTGAGCTGTGGGAGGATGTTAGTATATGTCATCCTGTGACGCTTTTAAGAAACCCTGATTGCAGGTGTATGTATAACTAAAACCCTTTTTTATAAAGTTTTACAGTTGTCACTAGAACATGGAGAAAGAGTAACAGGGTTATTCACTAAAGGATGAAGAGTTTGGAGAAGGCAGAAGAAGTGAACAATCTAGGCCAAAATAGCTGATTTGGACAAAATTCTCCAATTCAGCTCACTTTCCAGTTCAGCTATGTTGTCCTAGATTGTTCACTTCTCCTGCCTTCTCCAAACTCTTCACCCTTGTGTGAATAACCCTCTAAGTGTTCCAATGGGGACACCTGCTTTGTTGACAACTGGCTAAGTGGAGAATTCCTCTCACTTTATAGAGATTTCATCTCACCTTCTATTGCATCTCTTAAACAGGAAGTAAAGGGAAGTTTCCCCAACAGGACAGAGGCAGCAAAAATAAACTGCCTGGGGTTTTTACCTCTAAACTCTATATATATACTCTAGAAATATTTTGGTTAAACATGCAGTTTAATGGCTGATGCATATGATTTTCACAGACCCAGGGACTAATCAAATATAGGTAAACCACTCGCTGAATCTGCTTAGCCATTGAATTTGCATAAATATAGGAATACAAGTATCAGTGATAATTGAATTAGGAAAACTGCTAATTTAATCATTTTGAAGTTTCCTGTATATTGACATTGAAACAATGATTTGTGCGATCCTCAAAATGTCTGCAATGGGCTTTTAATTTTTTTATTTAGCATGCAATATAAATCAATCCTTTGGATACTAAGATGTTGGTTTATGCTATGAGAAAGTATTTGCTACAATATAACTTGCTATCATGCTGTGACTGATAACTAGACTAGTGACATCACCAATTATTGCTTTCAACACGGTGACATCAGTGGTACTTGAGAGCAGCTTTAGTGACATACATACTTCTGATTACAGGATTAGGGCTATAATGAGAGCTTGATTAAAGGATTATGTGACATCATTATTACTGATTACTCATACATTTTTTGAATTTAGAGGATTATTAGTAGTTAGCTGGAAGCACTAAAAATGAAAGCTAAGAAAAATAACTTTTTCTTTGTAGTTCATGATTGACGTGGCTACTACATATCTTCTACATATATTAGTATGACAAATCATCCCCCCCTAGCATTTGTCCAGTCTGGTACAGTATGCCTTACACCATTAAAGTTTCCTGTAATTAATGTACTTATTTAACTTTTTATAATTAGACCCCCATAGCACTGAATCAAACACATATAGAATGATGTTTCTCTTCAATTTTAATTAATGTATTATAAAAAAATAACTATGTATAATCTGTATGCTGAACATGTTCTTAATGTGATATACTGTATTTGGGCTTCACTTCCTCCTAATATCCTGGTAAACATGTTTAGGATGCAAAGTCTTAAAAAGAATGTGTGCAACTGAGTAAATAAGTTAAAGGACAGAAGATGAAAAACATCCACAAGAACCTATTCAAACTAACAGTGGATCACCCATGGCCATCTTTTGTAATAGATGCACCCATAGCCCTTGGGAATTCATAGAGGAAGTACCTCCGTGGAACACACTTTTAAATAATTTTTCTTTCACTGTTTTTGTTCCCCTCTTCCCCTCTTCTTATGGATCACTGGGTACGTCAAATAAAATCTAGCAGTGAAACATTGTTTCACAGCTACAGCCTGGACAAACATTGTTGGACAGCCATCTCCTACAGTTTTACCTTCTAAAAGTTCAAGAAATGCCACAGGTAGGATCTCCACCAAACAGTGGGATGTTGTCCTACCAGTCTGGAATACTTGGAGTTAGGGTTCAACCTCGTAAAGTGGAACTGGATGAAAGTGCCTTCATTGATGGAGGAGGTTTAAGAATTATTTGATGTGCTGTTCTGCTGCTATAATGTAAACTAAATATTTGAATTATGGAATGTAGTCATGGTCTGTATCTGAATTGCAGCACCATTTCTATTCATATCTCAGGTTTTAGTTTTCGTAGCAGTAATCATGTGGCAGGTAGGAGCATGGTCAAACTTTTATCAGTATGAAAGGGCTTCATTGCCCATTAAATGTGCCTAGTGGAACACAACCCTTATCTCTAGTCTTTTTATTAACCCTCTTGCTGCCACTTTTGTAACTATTACGCTACATAGTAGATGTGATTTGGGTGACTTTACAGGTGCAGATGCAGAGGTGATATTAGAACTCTGATGTCTCCTTAAAACGAACCTGTCAGCTGCAATATGTCATCCCAAAGGGATAGCAATTATGTTAAGTTTAAAAAAAATAAAAAAATCCACAAATGTAAGTTTATAAATATAAAGTCAAACTTTTTTAAGCCCCTTCACTCCCAAATACATGCACATTCAAATGGAAATTCACGTGGTATGTATGCATGCATACGAAAAGGACAATTGCACCACACATATTTAGTATCGCAACACATGCCATGAATGCAGTAATTCTAGGGTCATAATTAAAGGCTAACCTTAAACTGATGAGTTGTTAAGGCTTTTAAAGCATTGCCTGTGGACTATTTTAGGTACCATATGTTTTCACTGTTTCGTGGATGCACGAACAGTAGTAACTTCTCCTTTAGAGACTGTCTTTCTCTAAACACCCTATGGAGCTAAACAGTGATTGAACTTCAATGGGATTTTTCCAGCAAAAGTTAAGGTTAGCCTAGTAAATATTTATAAAGGAGCCTAGCACTCTACCTGCTGGCTGGAAATAATAAATATGGAAAATTCATATGTAACATTATATATTTACCTTACTAATGCCCTAAAGGAAATAATTTAATGTTTGAGGGCCAGTTTCATAAGCTGATTTTTAGATTGTAAGCTTTCACGGGCAGGGTCCTCTTAACTATCGTGTCTTGAATTGTATTGTACCTGTAATGTCTTCCCTATATTGTAAAGTGCTGTGCAAACTGTTGGGGCCATTTAAACCCTGTATTATAATAATCACTGGTAAGTAACAATGTAAACAGAGAAAACCAAGTTAGACATAAAAAAATTCAAAAACCTATAGAAATAGTGTTCCTGGTGGGAACTAGATTCAAGACTAAAGGTGTCAGTAAAATAATCACATGCCATGACTTATTTCCTGCCGTAAGCAGTTTTGAAGCTTGATATGTTTGGTATCTATTTACTCAGCTCAACCGCATCTTTTATACTGTGGCAAAACGTTGGTTATGTATTGTGTTTATGTGCACTGAAATTAACTTGATAAAAAGTGGATTTTAAGTAGTCTTCAAGCCTAAAATGTGCATTTGACATGTGTGCAAAAAAATCCAAAATGGCACTGTCAGTGAAAGGATGACTGCATACATTGGCAGAGCATATTTGACTGTGGAATGTATTTATTTTCTTAAACAATTAGCTTGGATAACATACAGCAGAAACATCTGATTAATTTTTCTTTAAAAAGGGCTTTTTTTCAGATAGCTTTAGCAGTGACACATGCTTTTTCACCAAAAGTCAATAGACCCACTGTAAGCAGCAGATAGAATTGTCCAGTAGTTCTCTGTAGCTGTCCCTATTGTTACTAATGCAAAACTGTCCTGCTGCTGGCCAATTTCTATAAAGCTGTCTTTAATAATTAAAAGATCGCAGATGATACAGCGGTGTAAAATTAGCCAGCAGCAGGACAATTTTAAATAGCAAGGTTAGGCCTAAATTTACTAAAGAGACAAAGAGCAGCTCCAAAAAAAAGATGGTAAGTAACAATGAAATGCTTTGCTTTGAGTACCCCAAAAATATTAAACGTTATTAATATAAAATAAAACAAATAAATACAAACCCTGAAATTCTACCCACTGAAACAAAAGTCTTTTTTTTAAAGAGAAACCTTGCAGCAAAAAATTAAAAGGTTTGCTACAGACAGGCCAGCATCTAAAAGTGATTGCTGAATTAAAATCAACCGGGGTTGATTTTCCTAACTGCAAGGCTTAAGTGATCATTTATGACTAGGGAACTTGAGTAAAGCAATTTTTTACTCTGGAAAACATTCTAGCAGTCCAGAGGAAGCCGGCAGTCCAGAGGAAGCCGGGCCCCAGGCATAAACAACCACTTAACACTTGCAGTGTGAAGTTAGCCCCACTATGCAGTATGTCAGCTTTCCCTATCCTTTCCCTACAACAGCTTCAAATTCACTTACACCCTGCCTCCTCTTTGCCCCCTGCCTTCATTGTGAGTGGGCTAGCTCTACCAAAGGCCCCTTAATTCATATTTTTATGTCTGCTGGCCATACCTCAAAAGCCATGCACACAATAAACATTTACTGGGATCATGAATCTCAAATCTGCAGCATTTGCCAGCAAAACTGAACCTCATCCTTAAAGGCCAGTACAATTTTTGCAACTTATTATTTAAAACAACAAATTATTTACAATAACCAATATATAAAGTATTTTTACAAACTTGTATTTGTAAAAATAAACCAATAAAAAACATGTAAATTTTAGATCTTGTAGATGACCTAATCATATAACTATTTCAATAATTGTTTAAATTATTAGTATTAGGATAATCACAGGCTGAGTTATTGGCTTTTTTTAGTAAAGGTAGATAATTACAAATGATACAGAATTAGGAGTGTGGATTTAGGCGTTTCAGGTATACTCTGTGGTAACATATTGATGCTGGAACACTGTGCCTTTGTTAAGCCTCTAGGTATTTTGATGACTGTAGGCTTAAGGTAATCTATCACCTGTTTCCTCCTTAGTCATAACATCACACTCTTTCTCTTAAATTGTAGTATGATCTTTAGTTAAGAAAAAATTATTGTAATTAATGACATGTCATCTCCTGTTTTGGAGGTCATAAAAGGCAAAATTTCACGTGTTGAACCATCAAAGAACCTTCTCACTGTACATCACAGTATTGCATTAAAGGGTTGCAGTCCTGGACTTTATTATACAAAAGTACCAATTGAATGGAGCCAATGGTTTTTCCCCTTTGAATATACATCAGCATAGCATCTGCTTAAAGCCCATCTCCATACTAACGCATTTTTTTTTGTTAGAGTGGGGAAGAATTACAACTCCTGACACGCTTTTATTGCAATCTCTGTTCCTATTGGGGATATTTTACTTTTCCTGTACTGGTGACCACACAGGTAATAAAGTGATCTCCCCAACAGGTACACAGACAATAATAATCTGATAGTTCTCATTCTTCGATGCTTTAACATTTTTTATTACTGTTTGAACCCTCATTGAAGGCATTTTGCTCACTTCCTATCTCAACCATCACTTAAAAAAATCTTTGTTTTAGTTGTAACTTTTTTACTGGCTGTGTGATTTAATATGACTGGTGTATTTAAGGAGTAACATACATTTTGTTGTATCCATCATGAGTTTATCCGATGGCTCCATAAAGATGATTTTATGATATTATCAAAACATCAGTCGAAATGAATGTTTTCCCTAAACCCAGCTAAGCGCTTTCTAATCTTCTGATAAGATCCACGATAAGGGTCACAGGAATGCAGTAAATCTTGGACATTTGGGTTATACTGCTGCCTACAGGAGGATTTAGACACTGCCAAACAAAACCAGTAACCAGCCTGGCATAACCCTTCCCACTCCCAGCATACCTCAGTTTTTTGCTAGTGTCCTAGGAGGATGGATGTCTTTTTTCATCTAAGAAAAGTTGCATGTCTCCTGTCATATTTTCCACAAAGAGTCTTCTAACAGAAAAAAACACAGAGAACTCTTCGGTCAAAATGATGGTCTACAGAACAGGCATGTACAATACATCTCCTATGCATGACCTGTGCTGGTCAGCATCTCTTTGGAGCTGCATTGGACACCCTAATCAAGAATGTTACTAGAGGGAGGAGTATTCATCTACCCCAGCAAAAGAAGCTTAGGCCTTAATCTGAGAAGTCTCACCCCCTCAGGCTAAGAAGGGTTCTTTTCACTTTTCTCAGGCTTCAACCTCAAAGACCAAACCCAAGCCAAGAGCCATGTTTCAACCCTGGGATTCTGGGAAGTCCCCGAAGCCTGCAGACAGGTTCCCTTTGGCATGAAGGGACACTCCACTTTCCATAGTTAGGGGGATGTCTGTTAGCCTTTGCAGACATCTGTAAAGACAGCATCTCAGATGCTTGAGTAAGTGAGGGGGTTTCCAAGGGTTACAAACTGAGAGTTCTGCTCTTAGCACCTTCCCTACTTAATGCCTTCAGACCTTCCTGTGCTACAACACAGGCTAGCAGGCCTTTATGCAGATTTTGCAGATCTTCAGGATCAGGGAGTTGATTTCTCAAGTTCCAGTAGCCAAAAAGTTTCAAGGATTTTATTCCACCATTTTTACAGTTCCCAAACCAAGACATTTGTCCCATCTTGGACCTCCAGGCTCTAAATATCTTCATTCAACATTGGAGCAAGCTCATCACTTGAAGCACGTGGGCCTTTTCTAGGCACAGCTATTAAAAGTTTTTGCTCCCTCTCTGCTCCCAGACTTGGACTTTTCTATCCAAGAGTTGAATGTCTCTTTGCTTTTGCTTGCCCAGGTGGATGTGGTTCTCCATCCTGATCAGACTCCTGGCAGGCACTCCCTGGGCCATTACAGATGGTCAGTATCTTCAATCCCAAGGACCTATTTGCCATCCTGCTGCACTGTCTCTGGCTTTAATGGTATGGCTGTTGAAGTCCAGGTCTTAGGGGATATAGGCCTCTCTGAATAAAGGATTCCTGCAGTGCTAAGATAGCAATTTTGCAATTCATATGTTTGACCAGACAACCATGCAAAAAAGATAACATTAAAGAGTCTATTTATAATGTTTTCACATAACCTTCATTTACACATTTAACTAGTTGCATTCCATTGTAACAATTTGTGAACCCTGGGTAAGAGTTATGTGAATTTAGTGTGAAAAATGTATGAATAGACCCCTTAACCCCTTACCACCTGTGGGAGCTGCCCCTTTAAGTGGATGCTGGAGGCAGGTTGGAGAGATTCCCATTCATCGATTCACTGTTATTGGCTGCACAGTAATGACTTCATTGTGAGTCCATCCTCCCAGCCCCCAGTCAGTCGTAGTTGACAGTGAGCTGTCAGTGACAGCTTAGGCACAGTTTGGGGAGTGTCGATTGAGCACCTCAGAACAACACATTAGCCCTCCCACCATTCTGCCATTTACAGTATATTCATAAAGCTGCTCTAGTGGGGTTAAAGTCAAATTGAATACATAATAGAAAACTAATTTATCTGGGAACAAAAGTACTTTGTTTATGTGGTTCCCATACTGCTAACAGTTATAAACATTTAAAAACTGGGAAGTCTTTGAGGTCACCTCCTCCTCCCTTTCAGTGTCCAAAAGCAGAAAGAGAGAGCAAATACATAGCTTGCCTTTTACTGACAGATTTTAAGGCTGGGTGTCTGGTTTAGAGAATCAGCTGAATTTAATATTAGCAGTCCTCCCAGGTGCAGAAACTGTGGCAAAATTTTAACAATTTATATTTAATAACTCAGTCAGCATTACCATTAGAGACTATGCATAATAATTAATTTGTTTCACTCTTAGTATTCTGTGATTTTGTCTTTTTTGAAGTAGCTTTGTCAAAAGCATCTTCTTGTTAATTTTAATCCTTTTTTTATTTTGCTGCAGTGAAGTTCAGGATAATTTTCAGAAAATTATTAATCAGAGTCTATGGATTCAGACTGTCATGAGACAGGTTCATTCTACCCTACTGATGATGTGTTGTTGCAATAGTAATCATGATCAGCTATCAGAGCAACGTTGGGTTTAGACATTTGGTGTATGTGCTTGGCTGAGGAGCCGATGGGGCAAAACTACCATCAGTGGGATTATCACTGAACTCTTCTATATCAGAATCCCCCTAAAAGTGATGATACTGCAATGTTGTGGAGTCCAGGTTGGCTTGGGATACCTAACTCTCTCCCCCCACCCCTTCCTAAGAAAGGGGCCAGCACAAAACACTGTGGGGACAGACTTTATTGACTGCTTGGTCTTTTTCTGCTGTCACTTTTCTATGTTTTTGGTAATTTATTTTATTATCATAAGTCTCTCTTCCCATATGACATTCTTAGGAACTATTTGAAAGCCATTACATCAATTACTGTATATACATTTGCTAAAAAAAGGACTTAAAGTTTTCTTTCAAAGTTACAAAATAACAGGGAAAACATTTTTTTTGATAACAAGAAGTCTCAATCATGGGTGCTGAGTGCACAGACCTCATGGAGGCAGTGACTTTAAATTGCACATTAAACTAATCCATGTCTATACCTTAATAAAGGCCAGGGCTGGGAATTCTTATGGATTTTTCGAGCTCATTGCCGAGATGACAGAGAAATGCAATAAATGTTCTATTACTTACACAAGCTGCTAGTTTTCAGAAAATTAGTCACCAGTGACCTTTTACCCTTTGTTTTGCTCTTCGTCTTGATAAAAATACCTGATCTGAATCCAATGTAGTACCATCTATTTGTGCAACTCTGTACAGAATGTGGTTATAGAATATAAGATCTTTTTTTATATTTGTTTAGAGGGTCCCTGTGTTAAGACTATTCTATTATAAATTACTTAAAATACTTGAAAATATATCATTAGAGTATATTCACTGTAAACATTTGCCTTTTGTTGTCCCAAAGTAGTTCATTTGAATGTAAATCAGGTATGCATCTGTACCAGCAGTGCATCAGTGGGGATATTATGGCGGAGTGTTAGAATTATATTGATTAATTTCCCAGTTAACAGAGAGACCACCTTACGACCCGTATTTTCAGGGTCACTAATCTCAGTATATATGTATACTACATGGATAGAATCAAAGTATAGTTTTGTATATCAGTCTGGATATAAACATTTTTAAATCGATAGATAGATAGATAGATAGATAGATAGATAGATAGATAGATAGATAGATAGATAGATAGATAGATAGATAGATAGATGGCATGTTTTCTTTGGCATACTTTAGGTTTTAGCTTACTAATTTATTTATTTTTTTAATTGGCAATGAACTGTCTCAAAATTACATCAAAATATGTGGCCACAAGAGCACACATATTTAAAATATAACATCACTTTGTAAAATGTAAAATGTATTCAACACCTAGGTTACATTTACAAAACCATACAAACCTGATAAACAGGCAAATACGGATCAATGCTAACTATAATAAGGCATTTATTGCCCCATGAGGTGAGTAGAGAACAAACCCTTAATCCTTCTATTGTGTAAATGTGAGCGGTCATGTAACTATTCTTTTGCACAGCCTCAGTACGTTTACTGATAGCCACAAAAAGCAATGTTTTGTGTTATGCAGGAGCAATATATATGTACAGAAGACAGAAAGTATTACCAAAGCTATAGCTTTTGATAGCTCTCTGAACATTTAAAAAATACATGCTTTCAAAATACCAGGTTCCTTCTTCAGGTATAATAAAAGATGAATGATAAAGAGGCAGAGTACAAAAAAATACCTATTTTTAATAAAATAATTTGAAATGTAAATAGGATAATAAAAGATGGCATTTATATAAGATAACTACAAACTGACAAGATTCATAAGGTCATCCATGTAATCCTAAAAAACACACTGTAAACTCCTACCTTCCATAACTGCATTCTAATATGTCCTGGTTTGATACTAAGAGAAAAATGAGTGCTAAGCAGTAGGATCTGTCTGTTATAATCACATAATCAGTTTTGTGATAAGAGAAAAACTACTGAAGTAAGCTGTGAGCCAATCAAGTGAGCAGGAAATCACATTTTGTACACATACAGTAGCTATTTTTTGCAGTGAAGCAACAGTTAATTTATTTGACGCTCTCATTAATACCTCACTGTAGATAATAACAGAGCAGTAATTTAAATAATAATGTAATTTAATTACAAAATGGCTTTTGTAACAGTTTTGCACATGTGCATTTTCACGAGTGAGCACATTTAATGGAGATCTAATACTAAAAATGTTATGTAATGGTGTTTATAATTTATTAATGCATTAGTGTTTTAAAACATCTGCTTATTTCACAAGGGGTCTAGGCATTAAATTATCCATACATTTTTTTTAAACACTTTAAAATACTGTATGTATGTTTGTACATTTTACAATATAACATTGTTTTAAATTATTTTTGTGGAGGGAAGACTTTATGGAGAGGGCCTCTTCTGTCTAAATTCACAGAAGATGCAGGGTGGTCATTCTATTAGTTCCAGCCAAAACATGATGAGGTGCAAGAGCACCTCAGGATGTATACTGTACTTTAGAAGGCTCATTTGCTGGCGTAACACAAGCTTTCAAAATGTTGACTCTTAGGGTACTCCCTGTGACAGAGTGGATTGTGTAAAATAGCAGCTCACAGGTGTTGTAATGCTGCAGGCATAGTTTTGACTTACAGTGTTTCTATTTATGTAGGGACTTTTAAAGTATTTTCTGGAACTTAAAAAGATATTAAAGTCAAAAGGCTTTAAGCTTTTTGATATGCTGATGAAATCACTTACAGTGGGTGTTGCTCCTTGATGTTTAAATGCTTTAGTTTCCTGCAGAATCAGCTGGTCTCCTGAGCACTGGCCTTGATATTCTGGTTTAGAGTGGCTCCTTTCCCTTGCACTGACCTATGGTGCCACCCTTGTGTATGCCAGTAAGATGTGTGTGTCTTTACAAACACACAAGCACAGCAAGGCAAGTCAGTCCTCTCCTCCCTGCTCAATGCTCCTCCCTACTCCCTTCTCCATGCTAGTAAATGGGTGGCTGCTGGAGAGTGTGCTCTCCCTGGTGATCTTGAAAGGGACAGGAAGTTCAGGGGAGCCAAACTGAGAGTTGAAACTGTTTGGAAGCATGATGAATGTAAGTGCTTGGGCAAAATTGTAAAGAAATACTTTGCTGGGCAAAGTATATTTGTTTATATTTATTTAATCTGGATTCATTATTGAATAATAAAAGTTAAAGTGTTGAATCCCACTTTAAAGGTATAGGTGAAAAACATTTCTAAAGAAAGAAATATATAAAATGTTTACATCCAGTGCAAAATATTCAAATCAAATCGTGTTTTCTTGTTACTTAAAGCCCATTTCCAGGTATTTAAAAAAAAATATATATGCAAGCAATGTACAATGAGTGAACATGAAGCAGGCATACACAGTTGCTGCATATGAACACAGAAACGTATGTTTTTGGTTGGCTTTCCTCTTTATCTTCTCATGGAAATGGCCTCCTCTGTGTTTTGCAAGCAATGTGTGTATATTACAACTGCGCTCTCCACCCCCACCCCACCCATTCATTAGTATTCATAATGCCCCCCCAGGGCAGTATGCAAAGGCAGAGCTGATTTAATAATCATATTACACAAAATTACAGGGAGGGGGCAGCTGTTTACAGCCTGCTTTACAATCTGACCCCTGTGTCAGAATGAATTTCCTGTGGAGAAAATGTTGAATTTCTAGGATTCAGACCTAATAAAAAGTTAATAAAAAATGAAGAAAGCTTGCAATGTGAGTTATGGAAATTAAAACATATACATCATCACTGCACATCTACATTATCACAATAAATGCTAATCACTTATAAAGGTGGAAATGGACTTTCCTTGTCATCTAAATTAGAAATCTTCCCAAGATTGCTGTGCAATTGGCCATATAAAGATACAATGTTTTATATGCATTATATATGTTGTATACAATGTTTTATATAAATTATATAGCACTGTGCCAGTGTGGCATGCAGTGTGTAATTTTGACATTTCAGGGTATCCTATCATCTCCTCCCACCTTATGTGAAGTTTATGTATATTTTAAATACTTCATATAATACTTCAGTTTTGTCATTTTCTATAAATGTTTCCATCTGGCCATATGCCTGTGATCAGGTATGTAATTATTGAAGTATCCATTTTCACATTGTGAAAAAACAACACTTGAAGATCATAACAAACCTTGTTTGGCACACCATTGTTCAAGACTAGTGCTCATCAATCTCTTACAACAAACCAAGACCGTGTAAGAGATGACATTTGGACAAGCTGAAAAAATAAACAGCTGGATCTTTGTGTATCTGATTTAGTGTCATCACACAACGAAAATGGTGTAGGAACATACAGCAGTTCACATCAATAAAATGCAAATGAAAATATATGTAGACTAAGAGCTAAAAGGAAACTGTAACATCTGATGAGATTAGTTAAATTTGTCTTCAGCACACATTAAAACTTATGTCAAATCAAAATGAACATCATTGTACTGTATATGTATACCGCTTTACTAAAAAAAAAGCATGTGGTTTCTTGCTAACTAGCACTTTTTCTGTTTCTTTCCCTGACCTCAAATAAGCAAAAGGGCCTTCTTTTACAACTCGTGGTTCATCCATTTGTCCTGTCAAACAATAGAAAGAAAATATATAAGTATTATCAGTTTCAGATGTTTCTTCTATTTCTGGAACATATATTTCTTAAGTGTGTTGAAACGCAGAAACAGAAAAGAGTGTTGACCAGTTTTGAAACCATAACAGCAATTTACTAAATTTGTAGGGTTGTTGCAAATGCAGACAGCTGTGGAGTGCAGTAACTCATAGCAGACCAACGAAAATGTGGCTTTCACAGCTGTCTGCCTACACTGCACTGATGAAAGCTAAAATCTGATTGGTTACTTTGTGTTGCCACCCATCATTGTCTTTAGCAGTTTTCTATTAAAAAATAATAGTAATTCTCAGAATAGTTCAACCACATAATAGTTAAGGCTTCACTGGGAAACATTTCAGTGAAATACAGAAAATATTTAATCATGAGTTTAAAATAGATATGTATATTTTAGGTTTCAAGAGCCTAAAGTTTCTGTTTCCGGCTTCGTAAGCCAAAACATATATAAATTAAGATTAATGTACACATAAACCAGAGTAAAAAACCCCTTCCTAAACTATAAACCTCTCAAAGATAAACCTAAGCCTATATCTTAACACATAACCTAACATTAACCCAACGGGGGGGCGGGTGTGCCTGGCGGGGGGGGGTGGCGGCAGGGAGGGTGCTGCGGCTAGTGCTCTGATGCCGTCCATGGAGCCGCTCTGGGTGCTCTGTCAGCCGATCGGAAGGCATTGTGGTCAAGATGATGAGGTAATGGTCAGTAATGGTTTGGTCGGCGTGCGTGCTTGGCGGGGTGGGTGGGAGATAGCTGCGTCTAGCACTATCTTCAGGGATTTCTGTAATATGAGATCTACCACCGAACTCGGTCTTATTTTCGGGGTAGGTCTTATATTACAGAAATCCCTGAAGATAGTGCTAGGTCTTATTTTCGGGGGAGGTCTTTCTTTTCGGGGAAAAACGGTAGCCAGAGCAGACAAAAGTCCTGATCTCACGATCTGCTGCCTGTCTGCAAGTAACAGCAAGGGGCGGAGAGATTAGGGAAACCAGGAGGATGTGGGGGGAGAGCACGGGGATCACAGGCTCAACAACAGCCTCTGATCCCCTTGCAGACAGGCAGCAGAGATCAAAAGATCGGGACCTTTTTTTTTTTTAAAGCACAGGGATCAGAGCCTATCATGCATGCCTAGACCAGCCGGCCCGCCCATATGCATCATCAGTTGCTAGGCAGACAGGGGGCTGATAAAAAATATATAAAATAAATACATTGATTTGGGATGTTGGGGTGGAGAGAGAAACTGCATGGTAGGTAGAGGGCATGGCTTGGTGGGTAGGGGCGGGGCCCAAGAAAATGTTTGCCCAGGGTCCAATCAATATTAAAGACGGCCCTGGCTCCAGTGTTTGCCCTGCACAGAGGATTGGTACATATCATTGATATGTACCGATCCTCTGCCGCTCGGCCACGCACAGAGGGGGGCTGCAACTTCTCCTCTGGATCTCCCCTGCTCTTCCGGGCAGAGGCAGCAGGAGATCTGAGGAGCAGAGAAAAAAGCATTTCAGCCGTGGGGGGGAGGAGTTGGGGGATGGGCGGGTGATGGAGCTGCTGTAACAGCAGCATGTGGAGTGAGGAGAGAGAGCCGCCGGCTGTCAGATCCAAGCCGAGTGGCTCTCTCTCTCCTCACCGCTCGGCGTGCTGCTGTGATAGCGGCTCCGTCCCGCGCCGCCGACTGCAGCTTCACTTTTCCTCGGATCCCCGCTGCATACAGATGGGGGAGAGCAGCGGGGATCCAGAGAAGACAGGACATCACGATCTACCAGTGATCGCTACGCCTTATGGGCACCCCTGCTGTAGTGAGTGCTCCTCTCCATTCATAAACTCATGAATGAACAGGAAGTGATGTAAGCATGGGGACACACACAGAGTCCTCGGTTATTTACAAATACTGGAGTGATCAGCGATCACACCTGTGTTTGTTCTGCACAGGGAAGGATCTGTAAATATTACACATATTTATCGATTCTCCGCTCTCCATCCTGAACCGCTCGGCCATCGTGAAACTAACAGCGGGTCTGCTCTTTCCTCCCCGCTCGGCATCCTTAATGTCAGCAATCTCTCCTCCGCCCTCCCGCCAGCTTCAGTGGTATGTTTCTCCTCAGATCCCCACTACCTCTGCCCATACAGGCGGGGAGGGCAGTGGGGATCCGAGGGGAAACAGGTCATGGATAGATCAGGGCATGGGGCAGCTCCGGGCGGGGAGGAGAGAGCTGGTAAGGCCGAGAAACTGCGGCAGCCAGCAGCGGCGGTGGCGGGGGAGAATTTTAGTGAATAGCTGTGATCAGTCGCTTGTTAGCCACTGATCACAGCTATTCATTTACATCAGACTGTCAGGGGGACCCTTCCGGTATAAGTTCACGGTTGCTAAAGTGACCATGATCTTATAGCAGAAGGGTGAAAGCCACCGACTTATGGCATACTGAGCTGGTCAGCTGGAAGCAGTTGTGGGCTGCTGTATGCCTTACGTCAGTGGCAGGGTAAGGGTTAAAGGAGGTCTAAAGTCACAGCATATACTATCCTTTTATAACATCCGCATTGTAATACAAATACATACTACAGTGGTTTTTAATAATGCAATCAAAGCTTACTTGAAAAAAAATCTCTTTTATTTGGTAAATAATGCCTTCTGTCTGCCCATCACTTTTAACAACTTTCTGGATTCCTAGTGTGCTTTGTATCTCTTGCTTTATGTGATGAAATCTCAATTTCGTAAGACTGCATATCCCATCATGCATTGCTTCCAGCAAGCAATGATGATGTTATATTGTGGGAAGTTCAGACATTGTGTGTAGTTCAGGTGGCAGGAACTGCATATTCACAGGGCTGAGTGATATTGTGTGAGTGCATTGAGGAAGTACATGAGCATCTTTAGTAAGTAAGTTTACAAACTTTTAGCTTAACCTCTTGCCGTCCGTCCGTTTTTTCTTAACTCGCATTCGCGTGTTGCCGTCGTCAGACGGCATTTTTTTCCTGCTCTCGCGCGCGCACGGGCAGGAAAGACCCGCTCGTTACTACAGCCGTTAAAGGCTGTTTCACATACAACCGATCAACAGCTCTATAGCCGCCGATCGGTTGTATGGCGTGCATTTCGGAGCGCCCCCCCCTCATCTCGAGTGCCGCCATCTCCCCCCTCCTGACCCCTCACCTTTAATCCCGGGATCCGCTAGCCCATCTGCGGCCCGGGACCGGCTCGGGAGGGCGTCAGGAGGAGGAGGGAGGGAGTCAGCTCCTTGCTGATCTCCGTCTGTAGTGTGAATGCAGAAGTGATGTGTATTACATCACTTAATGGTTATTAGGAATTCAATACAACTTATGGAAATTCAATATAGAAATGCATAGTTATTTTTCGTTTTTGACCATAGACACCCTTTAATAGTTTGGTTTTTATTTGCCTCCTGTTATATGTTAACATACTTTTTTGCACATAACGTATTTTTACTCTTCTACAAAACAATCAAATACTTATTTTAAAGCATTCCTTAAATCCCATCTAGTTTAGCTTAACTGTCCTCACATACACATACATTTATACATACCTAACTACTCCCTGCATAGACAAGGACAAACAAACACAAACAACAACAAAAACACACACACACGAACACAACCCCTCTTAATTTTTATACCTCATCATATTAAGACCATTATTAATGTGCCAATGACATCACTAAACCATAATCTGCATTCTTCTTAAATCAAACCACCCTCCCCATGTTTTATAAAAACCTTTTATATTGTCCTCTAGACGTTAAAGCCATCTCTTCCATATTACAGATGTTGTTAATTTTTTTTAAACCACTGATGTAACGAGAAACCTGCTTCCAATATTGCAGTATTAGAGCTTTCGCAGCATTAAGTAGATGAGGGGTCAATGAACATCTATATTTCGCTCTAGAATCTATAGTGCAATGAAATACACCATGGATCATCTTCAATATGAGAACCCATCATTTTTTCAACATAAGTCCCCACCTGACCCCAATATCCCTGGATAATGGGGCAAGTCCACCATATATGCACCATAGTGCCCCTTTGTCCACATCCCCTCCAGCACAAGGGGGAAAAATCACCATACATTGCATGCATTCTAGATGGGGAGAGGTACCAACGGGTAAGTAATTTATAATTCATCTCTTGAATGGTACATGCCATCGAAGATGTATGTGTTAAAGTCAATACCTTAACTTTTTGTTCAACAGTCAGTTGGTTGCCCAAGTCCTTCTCCCATCTAGTCAAGAAATCAGGAAACTCTGGTCTCCCAAATTCCAACATGATTTTATAAAAGTGGAAGATGCAACATTCTTTTATGATTTTTGCCATTTGTGCTTATGGAAGTGCTCTTGTAAGGTACTAGGCAGAGTCCCTTTTCTCATTTAAGGGCTGAGACCTTCAGAGTTCTTGTTTCACCACTGTGCCACAAGAAGATGGAGCAGTAGAGGTGATACTAACAAAAACACCCATTCAGGATGAAAGGGTAAAACATTAAGAAACATGCAGGGAATATATAAACATTGGATTGGATTATTAAAGGTTACACAGGATTGGGAAGTACAATCTACTTTTTTAGCAAGTCACCCCAAAAAAGGTTGAAAATTGTTTAAGCTCCAGCAGTAAATCTGTACAGTGTATTACATTTGGTGGACTTTCCGGTAAGTGCTTTTGGACCCTGCAGAAGGATTATGTCTAGTTTATCTTTTTTTTCTAAGTCGACTTCTCCTTGTGGTGCAATGATATATATTCATGTACTGACTAAAACACTTGAGCAAAACTCAAAAGGATTTTGATTGTCTGTTAGATACATTTTACATTTTTACAAATCATAGAATAAGTTCATTCAATCTGTTGACTTTTGCAGCAGGCACATTACTTATCTTGAAATGATGAAAATTGAAACAGAATGCAAATTGAGCACTGTTTAATGATTGGTGATGGAGCTTAATATAATTGAATTGATCTTGTTCAGTCCACAGCACCCAATTTCTGCAAACAATCGCAAAGTGCAAGAATGTTTCAAATCATTCCATTCTGAAGATTGATTTAAATTTAAGGAGATCTAAAATGTTTTAGAGAGAGCAATTTCAGATAAGAAATAACATAAAAATGTCAAACTTCTCTTGAGTTCTCTTAAACTTTGCCAAAGATATATTGCATTAAAAATCTGCTCAGAAAATATTGTTCATCAGTAGCCCGAAAGATGTGAAGGGAAGCTCAAAGCCACCAGTGAAACTAGCTGAAAATACTGCCAAATATCCAGATGCTGCTATAGCAAAAACGTTCATATTTTGGCATTCTAATCCAGTGACTATTATCCAAATGCAGACAAAAAAATGTGCTGTGAAATGAATGAGTGATTACTATTTCCTGAAGCATACACATTTCATTCTTACATTGGTCAATTATACACAATACAGGAAATACCCTCAAAATTAACATATTAGCATTATGCATCACTGGATTTAATAAAAATAGACTAACTGAACAAACATACATTTTTAATACAATATAACTGCTATTCATTTAAACTGGCATCGCCAAAAACATTGTCTTTGTTTCTGACTATTCTAAATTTAGAATGCTAAATGACTCACAAAAAAGTATATGAGGAGATTGGTTAGACAGTGCTATTGACTGATGAGCACTGCATTTGTTTATGTCTCCCAAGGTGCTTTGGTAGAGACCTTGTGATTCTTCTGATGTGCTATTAATATTTTATTATTGTAGGGGGCTAACAACATTTGTAATAAAAATGAAACATCTTGTCCCAGCAACCTCTGAATTAAGTGGATGAGTTTACAAAGACAATTCCAGTGACACAAGCAAACTGTAGGGTTGGTGATATCCAATATAAAAAAAATTCTCACCTGGCCAAATAGCCCCACTAGTGAAGCTCCATTCCCAAGAGGAAGTGCTATAATGGACTCTGGTAGATGCAAAACACCTGTCACACAATCTCTGCAGCCTCTTTAGTTTTGATCCCTCCTTCAATCTTAAGACCAGGAAAATCTTCTGTACTATGTCACTTTAAAAAAACATTTGGGACAGAGTTAGATACTCCGGGGTTCTCGTTTCACTCAATCACACTTGATGCTCCGACAGGCTTTCCCTTATCCTCCCTAGGACTAGAGGAACTCAAAAGATTTAATGTGTATCTAAAGCCAGAACTTTGATTTTTTGCTTTTATATAGAGTATAGAAGGGTTTTTTGCCATCTCTGACCCAATGGGGAGATTTACCTTCACTTTCTGTCCCATAGACACAACATAAAATGAGAGGAAATCTTCTTTTAGATATTTGTTACAACAGCATGTATGCCCACTGGAAGGCTTCTGCTCTCTTTCTGTTTTGGAGACAGTTAAGAATATTTACTTCTCCCTTACTTTCAGTCCCAGTGACAATGGTCACTAGTACACATATACTGATTGGAAGACACAGGCAGCAAAAAAAATAAAAATAAAAACACCAGAAGTCCTGGAAGTGATGGTTTGACCCCCACAGAGCCCTGATCTCAACATCATCGAGTCTGTCTGGGATTACATGAAGAGACAGAAGGATTTGAGGCAGCCAACATGCACGTTAGATCTGTGGTTATTTTTCCCAGATGTTTGGAACAACCTACCTGCCGAGTTACTTCAAAAACTGTTTGCAAGTATACCTAGAAGACTTGATGCTGTTTTGAAGGCAAAGGGTGGTCACATAAAATATTGATTTGATTTGAATTTCTCTTCTGTTCATTTACTTTCCAATTTGTTCATTGATAAAAAAAATAAACAGTACTATTTTTGAAAGCATTCTTACTTTTGCAGCATTGTTTTACACCTGCCTAAAACGTTTGCACAGTACCCGATATTCAATGTCAATCCCATCATCCAGCTACATATATCCAGCGTCAATCATGATGAGTGATGCTCAACTACCTGCCACTATGATGATCTTCTCTTGCCACTACTCTCATCACAAATGACAACTCTCTACCTGCTGTGGTTTGTCTACAAACCAGCCAGGGAACCTGAGTGACATAATTGACCAAATATGGTCATGATCATATTTAGTCTATTACATCACAGAGGATCCTCCAGCTGCTTTGCCTGTAGACAGAACAATGCCAGCGATAAACTGTAATTTAGCTGCGGTAGTTTTTAAACTGTCACTGATACAGCAGTACATTGCACTGGTGTGCAACTTCACATGCAGGTTTAAGGCATCATCCAAGCATGTTAATTAAGGGATTTGTGTTTTTTTAAGGTTACTCTTTAAGCTACATTAAAAGATCCTTTGCCTGCTAAATATTATTTTTTTTAAATAATTTTTGCATTGATACTCATCCTCCATGG
>NW_017306304.1:1973732-2021676 GCF_000935625.1 Nanorana parkeri
CAACATTAGCCTCCCGTAGACCCATCAATGGGGTTCACCACTATGCTCAGGTTTAGCAGATTTTTTCCAAGTGTTTGACACATACCCAGCAAACCGAACTTTGCTCAGTTTACTCTTCACTAATCAGTAGGATTATATACAGTATAACTAGCTAAGCACTTTAAAAACCTAAGTGCTACTCCCAAAAATGACTTTGGCTCATATAATATGTCCTCCCATTTTACAGATCTACTTGTTTGATGGTGTAGTAATTAATCTTTTGATAAAAGTAACATTATGATTATAAACACAAGGCGATTACTCCCAGTTTAGAATATTCTTTGCCAAACTGATCAAACTTTGCATGAAACACTCATTTGTTTCCAACCACTGGTGATGTACAGCAAATATTCAGTAAAGAATGTGAGCTAACACAGTATCACGTTACTGGAGGAGAGCGAATACTTGCATGATAATGTTAGGAGTGATGAAGCTCAGACCACTGTGATGATAATGATACAGCAGCTTTACTAGACTGTGCTAGATGCTAATAAAAAGGTGAACACTGAATCAGTGGATACTTATGAGGTTCATTTATGTCTCTTTTTATCTCTCTATATTAAAAGGAATCATTTATATTTTTCTGAAAACTGCCATAAATAGAGTCATAAGTAACTTAAAGCAAATCTTTTAAAAACAAACCGCTTTCAGGTAGTGATGAGCCAAATGTGCCTAGGTTAGATTTTTGGGATGTTTTCCAAACTGATCAAATAATTCTGAAATCACGAACATTAATCTAAACACCACTGAAGTCTCTTCAATGGTGTTTGGATTAGCCTCTTTTCAAGGCAAACAGTCAAAGGATTCTCCAACAAAGGGCATACGGAGCTGGGAACTGCCATGTAGAACTGTTATCAATGCAAAAACATGTTTACAAAAATAGTGCTTAGTGGGGAGATAGCCCTCTATTTTACGAAACTTTAAGGGATACATGAAAAAAATACCAGTTTTTCGAATTACACAGGGTGCACAAAAATACCAAATCCCAGAGATGAGGCAGCTTTTATACTGAAATAAAAATTACAGTACCATATTTCAGAATAAACTAAAAATGTGTACACAAGGCGATTAAGATGGAATATGATTGCAATGTACAAGTTATTGAAACTTGTACCGGCAATGGAAGAATCGGTAATAAACTGTTTAAGCTAAGGTCCCTAGTGAAAACATATAGGACACCGCCTGAGACTGGAGAAAAAGAGGTTTGATCTAGTGTCACCTACAAATCTAACTCCCCCCCTTCTCTTTCTCTTTCTGTAGGGGTCCTCCAAGGCTCTGTCCTTGGACCCCTTCTCTTCTCTATCTACATCTCCTCTCTTAGTCAGTTAATAATCTAACATTGCTTCCAATACCATCTCTATGCCGATGACACTTAAATATATCTTTCTACTCCACAACTCACCCCCTCAGTGTCCTTGCGTGTCACTAATCTATAAACTGACATATCAGTCTGGATGTCACAACACTTCTTAAACCTCAACCTTTCAAAAACTGAGCTCATAATATTTTCTCCCGCTCATGCAACTTCCCCCAACTTTTCGCTTGAGATTAATAACACAACTATCTAACCCTCCCCCCATGCCAAGGTCCTAGGCGTCATCCTTGACTCAGACCTCACCTTTCTTCCCCACATCCAATCACTATCGAAATCCTACTGCCTTCACCTTCATAACATCTCCAAAATACGCCCCTTCCTCACCATTGAAACAGCAAAATTACTTATTCACTCCCTTGTTATCTCTTGTCTTGACTATTGTAACTCCCTCCTCATTGGCCTACCTCTACACTGGCTATCCCTCCTGCTTTCCCATGCCTATGATTGCCCCTACTCTGTGTGGCCCCATACTGACCCTCTTTCCCACTGGAAGCACCATAAGATAAGTCTCTCAAAACCCTTTTATGACTTCTATCCATGTAGCCTGAGGACAAACAGATAGAGATTTTTGTGTAATGGGGTAGAGGTGGAAAGGGAGCATCGAGAAGGAGGAGTGCAAACCTTTTGCTACCAACTGGTAGCATTCATGTGCTGCTCCCACCAAGCATTGTGGTGAACAGCCATGTGTTGCCTTATGACTGTTAGATTTATGCTTGATATGCTGCAGGCAGGGGCTGTAAATCACTATGGTGCTGTCTCTGTCTGCAGCACAGTTTGAGGTGTTCCAACTGGCAATATATCCTCCCATGTTGAGGGCATGTGACCTGGTATGGTCCAGGAGGGGAGGTTCGCACATAATGCGCCCCACTCCACTTTTTATGGCCTGCCTGCATGCTCAAATTATGGTCTGGCATGGATTTTTAAGACAAACCCCACTTTTTTTCAAGTTTGGTGCCAGGTTCCCCTTTAGTACCCATCAAGACCCTCATCAAGCAAAGGGGTCTGGTATTTACCCCATGCTGGTGTTTTTTGTTAACATTTTGCTGCAGGATTTTTTTTTAAACAGCATGGGGACCCCCCTAAAATCTGTACCAAATTCTAATAAGGGACCTGTATAGATTTTGGAAGGCCCCCATGTCATTTATCACAAATGCTATTGCTGCAGTACATCATACACAGCCTCACAGGCAGGTTTAGGGAATCCACCAAGCATCTTATTTAAAAGAATTTTACCTTTTAATGTTTCACAAGAATTATTAAACAAGCTAATCCAATGGAATGGAAATGTTCTATGTTTTTATATTGGTGCATTCCCAGCCCCCTATGCTCTTTATTTGGCAAGCCCTTGCCTATTAGCCTTGAAAATTGAGAGAATTGACTTCAATGGGGTTCAGATTAATTTTCGAACTTCAGCACAGTTCGGTGAATGTCCCTTGAACCAAACCCAGTTTAGTTCAGCTCATCACTAAGCTGTTTAGCTTTTTGTGTAGCAGATTTCAATACTTTAAATAAACCCTCTAGTTATCTTCAGTCCACAGGAAGACTCTCCCATTTAGCTGTGGGAGTGTGATTTGTACAGAGGGCAATGAGTGATCCTTAATGAGGTGGATTACCCAGCTGGGCAGCTTGATTGATGGATGGGTGAATGCTGGATTTACTTCTGGAGGCATTAATAAGCTATGTATTCAATTTTTTAATTCAATTTTTTAAAACTTTTGTGGAAAATGGTAAGGGGTACTAATGTACCTCTGTACTTATTCTTCAGGGATAATACAATTGGGATAATACAATTGGAGTTTTGCCTGGAATGTGTCAGGTTTGGCTTTTTTTTCTCCACTTTTTTGTCTCATAGCAATACAAACAATAGAAATAAACATGAGAATGCCTAAAGATTTGTAATTGCAACACTTTAATGTGCAAAGTGGTGCATTATCTGACAGAAATGCAGGGGTGCCAATATTTTGGCCATGGCTGTACTTACCATTATGAACATATATAATGCTGGGTAGGTTTTTTGTAACACATTTGTGCCAAATGCAGTGCACCTGGGCATCGCAGATGTTCAGTTTTAGCTTCTCTGAACCAAATCTCAGATGTTTGCAAAATATTTATAGTTTTCACGAACGTACACAGCAACACAAGTCTTAACCTATTACCTACCATTAGAACCTTAAAAGGATTGTAGTTCTTCTGAAGTTACATTGAGACCAAAGCATTGAATATTTGTATTGTACTAAATACTACTTAATTACAAAACACACACAAACAAATGATTGCTACAGCATGTGGATCAACTTGAGCCATCTATTTGTTCTATTAGGTAGCATTCTATTTTTATTTTATTTCCAGAACCTATTCACTTTATTTTTCTGGGGCATTCTATATTCACCTGGTGGGAAATTTGATTTTATAGCAAATTTGCAACATATTCCACTGACTTAAGCAATATTTGTGTTATTTTAGAACTATTTCTGGGTCTTGCAAGATGCAAAACTTTATTTAAGCAGGCCTGAAAATTTATTTGTGGTCAAAGATTAACAAGTTAATTTATATCACTGTCATTTGCTCTCTGTAAGTGTGTATAATAGGATTAATAAAAATGTACTTTACTGTGTCAGAATCTCCTACTTAGCAGAAACACAGCTAAATTGTCCATTCACATCTGGAAAAAGAAATTAAATTTTATTGCTAAATATGAGCCTTTTTTAGAAGCATTGAAAGTGGAACGAGGAATTTTGACAGATATAAGTCTGACTCATTTCAAAATGTTGAAATAGCGAAGCTGTTTTTCATAAAAAATGAAAATTTAATCAGATGCCCAATGCCCTCTTAAGAATATACTTTACTGGTCTTTGCTTTTATATGATGGATGCTCTACTGACACCAGTATAATTGTCAACAGCCTCTTGAAAGACCTGCTGATTTTTTAATTTTCCTTTATTTTCCCTTATATTTCTAATAACAAGGAGTGATATTGAATATGATGAGTACCAGGGCAGTGTCATCCATAGATAAGTTGGATGTTGCAGTCAATCAAGCTGAGAATTGTCAAGTATATTACCTGTTTACCACAAACATCTCATATAAAAGATTTGCTGTTTAATTCAGATAGTCTTAAGCATTAGCAGACTCACAGCATACATATTCAAAAAATTCATATCTGCAAATATATTCTTTATTATTTTTGTTCCTGAATATATTTTGGTTGACTGGGATTTGTTCAGAAAATGTGGAACACTACTTGACTCTCTACAGCTAGGCCTAGTAAAAAAAGTAGTTTGTGAGCTGATTCAAGTCTGTGCTTCCTTCCAGTATCCAGGGAAATTTGTATTTATTTAAACTCACATTTGTTTAATTGTGTGTTCAAAAATAGCTCTAAATAGCTAATTTCATTAAAGAAGACCAAACAGTAAAAAAAAATGGTTATGTTATAATCATATGTAAAGCCATCTTGAGGGCTTGATGATAGATACTTAAACTGTAAGTACCAGAGTCCAGTGCAATGCTTGCCATCATGTAAAAACCATCATACATTTCATACAAACTTTGGGCATACAGTATATTAATAGTAAAAATACTAGATCCAAACATGTAGGCCCTTTACAAGATAACTTGGGGTTGAGCACTAAACTCAAAGAAAATGCACATCTATGACATACTTTCTTCAGCTCTGTGCATACAGAGAAAATGTTCAAGTCCAAAATGGGAATGGTATTACCACAGCCTTAAGGCTGGGTTCACACCTAGGCGTATCGAATATGCGCATTTGTTGCGGTAAAAAACCGCGCGACAAATGCGCGTTTCCGAGGGCTACCTGGCTGTATCCCAATGGATACACGCGGCAAATACGCCCCAAAGAAGCTCCTGTACTTCTTTGGGCGTAGGGGGGTTTTGCAGCGCGTTCCTACGCGCTGTAAAACGTCCCGGTGGGAACCATGCCCATAGGCAATCATTGGTTTTCACATGTTGAGCATTTTACAGAGCGTAGGAACGCGCTGTAAAACGCCCAGGTGTGATTTACTAGAGGCAAATAGAATGTTCACTTTGGAAAGATATTTGCACTTTCAGGGGACATTTCTTATTAATGTAGTGAATAAGGTAAAGCCCAATTGAATTCTATTATCCGATGATGTGCAAACACATTTTTTTTGTGTTTACTTTGCACATGATTGGGTATTCATTGTAAAGTGAAATTTCACCACATTCACTTAGCTAAGGGAAACTTCTCCTGCAAAGTGAAAATTTCCCTACAAAGTGAATAGCCTATTTGCCTTTAGTAAACTAACCCATTTGTGTCTGGAGCAAAAGAGGTTTGACCTTCACATACAGAAAGGCTTCTTTCAATTAAAAGCTGTGAAAATGTGCGATACACATCCGCAGAAGCTAGTTCTAGCCAACTCAGTAGATTATTTTAAAAAACTGGATGTGTTTATAAATGCACACAATGTAACTGGCTATTGTTAGTTATACATAATAACACCCTAGTTTGTTGATCCAGGGAATATCCAATTACCTTAGGAGAACAGGAAAGATTTTATTTCGTGTTGGTCAAATTGTACCATGCCTAATAGGTTTTTTTTTTCATTCCTCTGGATCAACTCTTGGTTTAGAGTTCTGTGGATGCAGGTTTTCAGTTCATTTAATTATTTATCCATTGGCGTTTACTTTATATACAGTATTTGTCTTTTTTTTTTATCAACCTAACTATGTAACATAATACTTTGCAGAGAAAACTGAATTAAGTCTATAAGATAATGCTCTTGAAGGAGCTTTAGGACAATTGTAATCCCATGTCAGTGAGAAATGGCAATCACCTTAATGAAGACCAGTGATTTTAGTATGTTGTAAATGAGTTGCCTCAAAGAAAAACACTCAGAAACAGAAATGTAACATCCCCCATACAGCTTATTCCTAAATCTTTTAGTAGCAAATGACTAAAATCACTGAGAGAAAGGGGAATTTTTAAGGGCATTTCCAAGCAAAAATCAGTCCTAAATCCTAACATTCAGTTTCACAGGACTATAAAGAGACTTCAACTGGGCTGTAAAGCTCCACTCTGAGGTCATTTGTGCCCTCCCCTTTGGACTAGCCCTTCCACAGCATTACCTAAACTTAATTCATACCTTTTTTCCATCATTGCTCAATGCAGTCTCTGCATTGTCCCTCCTGTGAGTCCAGAGTAGAGGGCACAGTAAGTGAGCTGAATGAAGCTGGGCATCCTTCAGCATGGAAGAGGAGTGGTTGTTGGGATTCAGATTAGTGAGTTTGGAGGGAACAGTACTAAAGATAATTATAGCAGAAAAACCTGCTTTTTTATTTTAAGTCAACTCTAAAGGAGGAGGAATTTTTTTCATTTGTGACCAAACTGGACTTTGGCTTTAAAGAGGAACTCTAGAAATGGCAAAACTAACCCTTGCAGTGGGGATACCCCCACACTGCAAGAATGTGCTCATTTTGTTCCAGGGGCAAAAATAAAGAAGATACTCACTTGATCCTTGGTCCTGCCTGGCTGCTAGACTGATCCCCACAACTTCTTCTACCCTGGGCTCTGGCAGTCTAAGGACATCATCTACTGCAGGTCCACTGACTTGCATTAGATGTGAGGATGTAGAGGGACTTACTACAGCCAGAGCAGGGGGGAGAAAGGTGAGTGCTGACTGCCGCAAGACTGGGGATCAGGTGAATATATCTTCTTTATGTGTGCACCTAGACCATAATGAGCACTTAACCCTTGCAGTGCAGCAGATAGGTTTTATATGTTTTATAAAGTAACAAAGTTCTTCTTTACAGGCAAATAAAATAAACTCCATGTTTTTTGCACTGTGGAAGAACAACTACACAACAGATTGGGTCCTGGCAGAAATTTCACTCACAACCCAGAGCTGTGAGGCTGCAGTGTTAACCATAGAGCTGCGTATTGGTGCACTGTTTTCATAACACAGTGATTGTATGAAATCAAATTGAATTACTTTCTTCTCTGTAACAATTAAGATACAAGAATATATTTGATTTGAAAATTTTACATTTACTGCACACTTCATCCAATGGCCCTATTACTAATAGACTTCAGAGCTTTAAATAAATAAATCTTTGGAATCCTGTTGCATCTCTTGGGGTGTGACATTTGACAGTCTTTTATAGTGCAGAACGAAACAAGTTTGTGAGCTGGAATTCAATTGTGGTGTATTGATTCCCTGCATCAGTCATTATTCCCTGCTGATTGACAGCTGAAAATTGGTTACCTTAAGTATTTCATATGTTATATTGGCTGACATTTGCTTGCTTGCTCCTGTGTCAATATTGTTGTAGAGATCTCCAGCTTTATGAGATAGCAATATACACTGACTGTGGCTTTTGTGTGATGTTCCAGTGTTTTTTCTGACATAATTTAAGATATATTAAAAAGCAAAAGCATCTTCCCCCTCGAGGAGCTTAATGCCAATATTATTGTCTTCCTGGGGAAGATCATGTATGCTCATAATCGGGTGCTAATTTCAGCCCACACACTCATGTTTAGGCATTAGGTGTTATAACTGTAAAATTGAGCCTGCTTGATTGATTCATGTCAAGCCTCATCTCAGCTCCTGCAGGGGAAGTCATCCTGCTGACCCTTTTTACTCTAAAATAAGAGATTTGTCTTCTCTTCCTTCACCTGGAACCGTCAAATTGACTGAATAATCTGTAATACATTAGCACTGACATTTGTTAGGCGAGAATTAAACAAGACACAGTAATAATTCCCTAGGATGGGAAGAGGCTGTTTGATTTCGAGTTGTGTTTGAAGAAAAGAAACACTGTCTTCTTTAGGCAAACTAGCAATTTTAGAAAAAACATAGCTCTGTTTAGATATAATTTTAAAACTAAAACTTTTATCATCTTAGCTTTTATATGATTTTGCATCTACAGTTGCCATTGATTCTACTGCTGTGTGGGTTACACATAAAACACATAGTTACCAATAGGTCAGGTTGAAAAAAAAGGTCATCGATTTCATCTAACAGAGAAAAAATAAATTACTAAATTAATTTAAAAACACTCTATAAACAAAAGCGTATGCCCAGAGTTGTCCACAGTTGATGCAGAAAAAGCCAAAAAACCCTGACAATGCATGGTTCACTTTGTCCCAAGAGGGAAAAAAATACTTCCTCATCCCCTAAGGAAGATGGATATTCACACCATGGCTACCACTCAACTTCTCAACCTAACCTCTTCTTTTGACCTAACACAATGGACACACACTGCTACTCTGATGGCAATATACTAGATCGTGTGTTCTCTTGCCTATGCACTTCCTGCAACCTCTCCAACACCCCTTTTCCTCCCTCAGACCACGACCTTGTCAGTTTCACGTTCACCCTGTCCCCAACCCTGAATCCCCCTAAATAGCACACTGTTATTCGGAGAAACCTACGCCATATCTCTCCACTCCACAACTCACCCCTTCGGTGTCCTTGCGTGTCACTAATTTACTAACTGACATATCAGTCTGGATGTCACAACACTTCTTGAAACTCAGTCTTTCAAAAACTGAGCTCATGATATTTCCTCCCCCTGTGCACCTTCCTCCAACTTTTCCATTGAGAAAACACAACTATCCCTCTCTCCTCTGTGCCAAGGTGCTAGATGTGATCCTTGACTCCAACCTCACCTATTAGCCCCCGTATGTGATTGCAATAAAGTTTAGTGAAAAAAAAGGAAAAAAAAAATTAAGTTCCCCCCACCCCAAATTTAAAGTTACACATAAAAAAGAATAAAAAAAAAAAATGTTTAAAGTCCCCACCCATACATACACGCATGCAAACATGCATCGGGGGTGCATACGTGCAAAAAATACGATTTCTGCGATTTCGCGGGTGCGCGCAATTTTAAAGCTTGACATGTTTGGTGTCTATTTACCCGACGTCAAGCAAAACAAATGACAAACGCACTCAACAATTTGTCACCAACTATACAGTAAGATGCACACGAAATGGGCTTAAAACAGTAAACACCGACGTGACCCGATCTTTTATATTTTTCCAAAAAACTGGTTAATAATAAATGTTTCCTAACATAATGTAAAAAAATAACTTTTTTTTTCAAAATTTTCTGTAATGTTTCCTAATTATAATAAAAAATAAATGTCAGTCAAAGTACTGCAGCGCTGAACACTGAAAAATGGCCTGGCCAGGAAGGGGGTCTTGAAGTGGTTAATAAAGATGTTTTATTTTTTATGGAGAGCACTATGGCTTGTTATTTTTTAAATTCAGATCACCTGATACAGAAGCATATATGTGAGACCGTCGGTAAAAGGAGCCTGTGCAGTCAGACCTTTCCCTATAAAGGTCTTTCCAGAAGGTGAACGATATTTGGTGGGGGAGAAGCACAGGGTGTAAAAAGAAGTGTGTCCATCAGATCACTATTGCTGCAGTATAGCTTAGCATGACACAGTAAAGAAGGAGATTGGACAAACAGTATCTTATATATATTACACAGTTCACTGTGTGTTGGACTTTGATTTTTTTTTCAGAATGGGTGTAGCACAGTGATTGTGGACACTTTTAGTTGCATATTATTGTATAGTTCACTGTGCTCTACATATTGATACTTTTTACTATATGTGTTACGATGTGTTCACATTTTTTGTTTATGTTAAAATATGTTATTGAAACATTTGTATATTTTTGCATCGACAACCTAATGTATAATTAATTTAGCACAGTGCGGCACAGGGTTAATTCAAGTTTTATTCAGAAATCATATTTGTTCTATTGTGTGCAAGCAGCTTTGAATAGAGAGATCACTAGCATGGTATATAATAAATAGAAGTGCACATCAAACACTAAACCCTGACCCTAAAACACTAAAATCCAAGCCTAAAACAATAAACCCCAAACTGATCATTTTTCTGTTTTTTTTTCAAAACCTAGCTAAAGAAGAAAACGGAAAATGTATTCATACTTACCGTAATCTTCTTTTCCTGGTTATATTCCATGGTAGCGCTGACAATTGGGTTATACTCCTTCTACCCCTAGTTGACAGGAACAAAAAGGGTTAACATATCCTACCCTTAGCCCATATAAGCCCCTCCTATTCCATAGTACTCCAGTCTAAGTACCAAGCCAAGTGTCCCATCGGGTGGGAGCTCAGAGCTGCCATGGAATATAACCAGGAAAAGAAAATTATGGTAAGTATGAATACATTTTTCGTTTTCCTGGCCATATCCATGGCAGCGCTGACAATTGGGGACTCCCCAAGCAGAAACAGGGTGGGAACAAAAACCATAGACACAAACTATATGCTGAAATGTTTTTTTAATGATTGACTTGATGGCGAGAAAGTAGCACACTCCTGCCAAATTGGTCATTAACCGCAGCTCTAACATTCAATCTGTAATGCTTAATAAACGTAGATTTGGAAGCCCAGGTTGCCGCTCTGCAGATCTGGTCTGACGAAACACCTGCCGCTGCGGCCCACGAGGAGGACATCGCCCGAGTGGAGTGAGCCCTGATACCTTCTGGCGGAGACAATCCTGCTGATCGGTAGGCATTAACAATTGTAGACACAATCCACTTGCTCAGAGTAGCCTTGGTTGCTGCCAGTCCCTTCCTTGCTTCTGCAGGAATAATAAACAATCGGTCGGATTTACGCCATTCCTTACACCGATCAACATATATTCGGAGACATCTAACCAAGTTCAGACAGCTGTCCGTGCCCTGTGAATTGAGAGCTGGTAACACAATATCTTGATTCATGTGGAAACTGGAATGTACTTTAGGCAAAAACGGTTCTCAGAATCACCCTATCCTCCTGGAATACGAAAGGATGTTTACAGCTGCATGCCTGGAGCTCCGATACTCTCCTACCGGAGGCCAAGGCCACCAAAGACACTGTTTTGTAGGAAAGGAACTGAAATGAAACTTTGTCTAATGGCTCAAAGGGAGGACCCGAAAGTTCGCCCAACACAAGGGGAAGATCCCAGGATGGAGGGAGAGATCTCCTTGGAGGGTTAACCTTCCACACCGCTTTTAGGAACCTGGCAATGTTCTGATCCTGAGACCATCTGATACCGGTGATCACTGAAATAGCTGAGACTTGTACTCTGAGGGAGCTGAGACTAAGCTTCTTTTCCAGACCTATTTGGAGAAAATCCAGTACTGCCTTAGGGGAAGGGAGAGAAGGGTCAATTCCGTTATCTGTCGCCCATACAGAAAATATATTCCATAACCGATAATAAGCTGCCGAAGTGGATATCTTCCTGGACTTCAACATCGTATCTACCACTGCTGGAGAATACCCCGATTTCGTCAGCCTTTCCCTCTCAACAGCCATGCCGTCAGTTGGAGGCCCTATGGATTTGGGTGGTGGATCGGCCCTTGGGACAGAAGATCCACCGACACTGGGAGTCTCCATGGATCCTGGACGCTCAAGGACAGGAGAAGAGGGAACCATGGTCGTCTGGGCCAATATGGGACGATGGCTATGACCATCACATTCTCCCTCTCTATCCTTTGAAGTACCGACATGATCATGGAAAATGGGGGAAAAACATAAGCCAGATCGCAACTCCACTGGTGTGAAAGAACATCCCGACCCTCTACTCTGCTGTCGAACCACCGTGACAGGAACCTGTTGACCTGGTGGTTCTTGTAGGAGGCCATGAGGTCCACCTGAGGTTCGCCCCATCTCTGAATAAGCATGCTGAAGATCCGCCTCGAGAGAGACCATTCCGTCGGGTCTATATGGTTCCTGCTGAGATAGTCCGCTACGTGGTTCTGGATTCCTGGCAGGTACACCGCTTTTATTCCCTGCAGATGTCGCACCACCCAAGTCATCATAGGCGAGAGAATTCGCATCAAGCTCGGGCTCCTGGTGCCTCCCTGATGGTTCACATATGCCACAACCGTGGCATTGTCCACCAAAACCTTGACCCATTTCAAGTGAATGTGGTCCTGAAATGCCTGAAGCGCCTGAAACATTGCTTTCAGCTCCAACAGGTTGGAGGGTTTGTTCCTCCATTCGTGTGGCCACAATCACTGTGCGTATCGGCCCTCCAGATGGGCCCCCCAACCCATCCCACTGGCATCTGTAGTGATGGTAACCCATGGGATCTCTCCCAACGGGAACCCCTGAAGCAAATTTCCGTCCTGGGACCACCATTCCAGGGAGCGGCACACTTCGCGAGAAATCTTGAGGTGCTGCCTCTTGTCTTGATACCTGTACTGTTTGAGGAAGGAGTCCTGAGTCACCCTCATATTCCATTGTGCCCATCGTGTAAGGCCGATGGATGAAGACATTGACCCTAGAAGGCTCATGAAGGATTCGGCTGTGATCTGTGCGCATGAGCCGACCGCTCCCACCTTCTGTTTGAGTCTCCGCACTCTGTCCCCGGACAGGCGGACCATTCCTTGACTCGTATTGAATTCGGCTCCCAAATACACCATTGTTTGGGTTGGAGTCAGAACGCTCTTCTCCATATTCAATACCCATCCGTAACATCTCAGGGTATTCATACTGAACTCTTTGCTGAAGATTGCCTCCGCTTCCAAATTCGCCAAGATCAACACGTCGTCTAAATAATGTAAAATGTTGATCCCCTGCTCCCGGATCTTTGCTATGATGGTAACGAGAACTTTCAAGAAAGTCCTGGGAGCGGTGCTGAGTCCGAATGGCATTGCCCTGAACTGGAAGTGCCTGTGGTTGACATAGAACCTGAGGAACCGTTGGTGGCCTGGGGCCACAGGGATGTGAAAGTAAGCGTCCTTCAGGTCTATGGACACCATCCACATATTCGGCCGGACCACCTTGATTATGGTACGAAGAGATTCCATCTTGAATTTCCTCAACTTCACAAATCGGTTGAGCTGGTGAAGGTCTAGGACCGGTCTCCATCCGCCATTTGCCTTGGGAGTCAAAAAAAGATGGGAATAAAATCCTTGGAACTGCTGATCCTTGGGAACAGGTACAATGGCCCCCTGTGTCAACAGGGACTCCACATAGTCCAACATAACCTGTTTTTGTGCCGGTACCCCCGGCAACTTGGTTTTGAGAAAGCGTCCTCTGGGGGGAAGAAAGCGGAACTCGATCCTGTAACCTTCGTTGATGATGTTCAGCACCCAGGAGTCTGTTACTGAGCTTGCCCAGAGCTCTGAGAATAGTCGCAGTCGTGCGCCCACTCTCAGATCTCTGGGATCGACACCTTCATAAGGCGGTCTCTGATTTGGTAAATCTCGTGTTCTTGCCTCTGTTACCTCTGGCAGTGCCGGATCCTCCTCTCCATGCCTGCGTACGAGAGGACTCCCTCCCGGGTTTATAGGATCTGGAGTCTCGAAAGGACCAATTACTCTGACGAGGCCTCCGATCCCTAAAGCCCCGTTTACTCCCTCTCTCCTGTGGAAGCATGGCTTTCCTACTCTCAATAGACTTCTTGATGTAGGAGTCTAATTCCAGGCCGAACAACATATTACCTTGGAACGAAAGGGAGCACAAACTGCTCTTTGATGAGGAATCGGCACCCCACGATCTGAGCCAAAGGGCCCTTCTGGCTACCACCGAAGACACCATACCTCTGGCCAAAGACTGGACAAGGTCATCTGAAGCTTCGGTAGAGAATTCTGCTGCCAGCTTCATGTCCTGGATCCTATCCAGCAGCCGGTGCCTACTTACTCCCCTCTTGATATCTTCCTCCAGATCCTCCAACCACAATCTGGAAGTACGAGATACTGAAGACAGAGCCACCGCTGGATGAAGACCCATCCCCAAAGAAGTGTAGGCCTTCACCAAGTTGTGCTCTATCTTAGGGTCCATAGAATCTTTTAAGGACCGTGCATTATCTAACGGTAAAGCGGTGTGCTTCTCCAAACGCACTACCGCCGCATCAACCTTGGGTGCTGAATCCCAGTTGCTGGAATCAGTGCTGCTAATAGGATAGAGGCGGGAGAACCTGCCTTTAGAACCCATTCTCTTCTCTGACTTGTCCCATTCTTCTTTAATGAGCTTCTTTGTAACCTTGCTGACTGGAAAGCAAGGTCTGTGCCGCCTTGTACCAGTGAAGTGTCTGCTGGAGGGGGACACAACCTCTTCCTGTTCCCGCATATCCAAGGTTTTGCGCACCAGGGCGATAAGCGCATCTATCTTCTTAGGTTACAAAGAGTGTAGACGGGGAACCCCATGGGTCTGAGGCAGAGGAATACTCCCCTTCTGATAACGACCTTTCCTGATCAGAGTCCCCTGAGGAATCCCACACGGTACTTTCTGCTCTTTGCCTTTTGCGGGAATGGCCAGCTTGGCTCACGCCTTTAGCTACTGCCTGTTGGATTAACTCCAAGATGTCCGTTGATGCCGTGGAAGCACCCGCAGCCTCTTTCAAGCAATCCTTGCAAAGTTTTTTCCCCGCCAAGGCCTTTGCATCACAAGCCTGGCATCTGGCTGACTTCGCCATCTTCTTTCTCCCAGAGGAAGCAGAGGCAGAATCCATCTCAGCAGGGCTGCATAGAAACAAACAAAGAAATTCCCATTCAGATAGAAAGAGAAAGTGTGCACTTTTTTTTTTTTTAAATCTTCCCTCACCTCAACTCCACTGAACCAGCTCTGCTAGGTGAGAGAACGCCTTTCCCAACATCCATCTTGATGCAGAGCAACAGGGGATCAATTGAAAGGTGGGGATCAGTCATATAGTGACGAAAATTTCAAATTTCGCGCCAGAATTCCGGACGCCCGTGACGTCACCGATCGCGTCCTCGCGCATGCGCAGTAGCTCACACCGCAGTAGCTCACATCTGCCCGAATAGGCTGCCCTCACGCTGCGGCCGACCAACGGACCGGAGGGAGCGCCGACAGCCACCGCAGGTACGCGCTGTATGCACGGGTCTCAGGGGGAGGGGGGGATACACACAACCTGCTGCCCCCAACCCCTACCATAAACCGGTACCGGTCATATGAACCGCACCGTACACCACCCCAGGCGGACACCCTTGCTCGGGGCCGGATCCTGAGGACTTCCCAGGGGAGAGAGGCTGAACTCCCCTGGGGCCAAGCACGATAATCCTTTTAAAACACAATACTCCTGAAAGAAATAAGAACTCCTGCCCTAGGGGGACAGGAACAAAAAAGACTGGAGTACTATGGAATAGGAGGGGCTTATATGGGCTGAGGGTAGGATATGTTAACCCTTTTTGTTCCTGTCAACTAGGGGTAGAAGGAGTATAACCCAATTGTCAGCGCTGCCATGGTTATGGCCAGGAAAGGACTTTTGGGTCTATGCACTGTGAAGAGGGTACACAATAATATGTAGTGCATAATACTGCAATTCACAGTGATGTAGTACAATACAGTACAGTGAACATGGGGAAGGGAGGGTATGCACTATGCAGCCCACCACACTGCAATTTGCTGTGATAATCCACAACACAGCTCTCACACTTCAAAGAAATGCTGGATGGTTAACTGGCTCCTGCCTAAATTGGGCTTGTATCTGTGTACAATAGAGACCTAAGATTGTAATCTCCTTGAGGGCAGAGACTGATGTGAATGTGCAGTATGTAAAGCGCTGCGTAAATTGTCAGCGCTATATGAATTCCCTATTATGGTCTCCCTGTGCTTGCATGGGTTTCCCCTGGGTACTCCAGTTTCCTCTCACACTCCAAAGATATGCTGGAAGCACTGGCGGAACTACCAAGGTCGCAACGGTCGGAATCGCGACCGGGCCCTGGCATTCCGCCACTTGGGGGGGGGCCCAGCGAGGAAGAAGGGGGCCCCCGAGATCGTACAGCTCCTATCCTGCAAGGCCACCATCAGGGGGGTACAGCCACTGAAGCTGTAAGGGGCCCAGGCGGCCGGGCTCCAAGCTATAACTTTTTATTATGAAATTATAAGACTAATACAATTTGGCATGTCCCGGGCCACCCCCTGCCCACTATTGGAACCTTCCTCAGACGTGCGTGCAGGGGGCGGAGCTTGCTTTCCCCGGGCAGAAGCATCGGAGAATGTGGCTGAAGAGGAGCTGCAGGTCGGCTGTCTGGAGGAAATGTAAGTGTTTCCCTGCAGACAGAGGCCCCGGGCATGTGCTAGAGACTGGGGGGAGAGAGAAAGTGAGGGAGAAAGATCGACCGACGCTGAGAGCTTCTCTGCATTGGTCGGTCGGTCTCTCTCATGCTTCCCTTCCTCCTCTGAGCATCGGTCTGTGTGTGTTTCTCACTCTTTCCCCCCCTCCTCCTCTCAGAGAAGGGGGAGGGAGGGGGGGAGTGAGAGAGACCAATGGATGCTGGGGAGGGAGGGGGGGTTAAGAATGAGAAGCCCAGACCCTGCACACTGTGCTGAAATTTCTTTAAATTAGAGAAATGGATTATATTAGTGAATATTACACTGTAATGTTCCCTAATATAATCTATTTCTCTACCCTAGCTTTGGATAACATTTTGCATTTACTTTGTATCGCCTGACGCCCGGGACATGCAGTTCCAGGTGCCAGGCGGGTGGTTTCTTCTCTCTGTTGTTGTTTTTTTCTTTGCTGAGTTAAGCAGCGAGGAACAGAGCATCAGGCAATTCTGCCGACAACCCTCAGAAGTCCCCCCACCTCCCCTGCTGCTGAGAGCCGTTATACGGAGAAGAAGGTAAGGAGGCGAGTGATGGGTCACACACACAGGGGTCAAAGGGAGATTGTTCTTCATCTCCCAGCAAGCTAGCTCCGCAGATATTTGCTGCCCTGCTCTCACTAGGCATACATCTTCGTGTGTGTGTGTGTTATAGTGCTCACTTTTAATATAATGCATTGCTGGGACTTGTAGTCCCGCATAGCTGGTGGTATTCGGCATTGCAGTATGGTGATTATACCGCAATGCAGAATAGCTCCAACTATGGAGCACTACAAGTCCCAGCAATGCATTTTATTTTTAAGTAGGGATACACCAGTGTTAATACTGGGCATTTTCACAAGTACTTATACTCATGAAAATGCCCCGATACTAAACACAGATACCGGTGTTCTGTCGAGAACGCCGACCCAGTATCTGCGCTTACGTACAGACGGGATTACCAAGGAAACTGCCATTTATTTACAAAGTATTTCGTTTAAATCGTTAATTGTGACCGTCAATAATATGCTGCCCATCATTTACTGCCATGGACGGCATATTATTACCGGTCACAATTAGCAATTACAAACAAATACTTTGTAAATAAATGGCAGTTTCCTTGGTAATCCCGTCTGTACGTAAGCGCAGATACTGGGTCGGCGTTCTCGACAGAACACTGGCACTAACATTTTAAACAAGCAGCTGCCGAGGTCCCGCGCTTGCTGGGGACCTCGGCAGCCTTCCTGTTAACCATGCGGTGCCATGCCAGTGGGGGGGGGCCTTCATGGTTTCTTGCACCGGGGCCCTGAAGGTTCTAGTTACGCCTCTGGCTGGGAGGTTAATTGGCTCCTGTCTAATTTGGCCCTGTATGTGTGCAATAGGAACCTTAGATGTTAAGCTTCTCAAGGGCAGGGATGTGAATGTGCAGTATGTAAAGAGGTGTGTAAATTGTCTGCACTATATAAATACCTGTAATAAATACAGCAGTTTGTATAGCAATGTATATAGCACCGTTTAGAACTTTGTTGTATAGCAGAAACTGTCTCTCCCTGCAAACACTCTGTCACCTCTCCCTGTCTACTGCAAGTCTCCAACACACACTGACTGTGTAGAGCATTGTGTAGAGCACATGTGTCAAACTCAAGGCCCAGGGGCCGAATCCGGCCCAAAAGGTCATTTTCTAGACTTCTACTTTCAGATCTAGGTATTAAGTTATTACTAAAACCAGTGATAATCGAATGCAGAGGCAATTATGACAAATATTAGATACATTTATATAGTCTTACAGATACCTTCGAGGGCAACCATAATGCTAATGCGGCCCACAATTAAATTGAGTTTGACACCTGTGGTGTAGAGCAATGCATATATCACTGTTCATTGCTGTATGTTAAACAGCAACTATCTATGCCTGCAAACACTCTTTAAGTCCGCACCCCCATCTACTTCCCATGTCCAACACACAATGACAGAAACTTCTGCTGGAAACTCTGACATTTTTTAGAGAGAGGGCTAGCAAATGGGAAAACCCCGATTATTGGCCCTTCCAAGCCACCTGACCATGGTTAAAAGCCAAGGAAAATGGTTATATGCTTGCTGTAGCGCTAAATGGCCAAAGTGGTTTGCCATTTTCACTAACTGGAATGAATTGGGTAAAAGTTAAACTCATTTTTCTTTAGAGCTTGAGGCTTATCCCTAATTTGTACCCCATCCTGACAGATTTATAGCTAGGCCTTCTAGAGAAGAACCCTACCCTAACTGCAGCTCTAATGCCTCCAGGTTTTCATTAACAAAAACAAATACAACTTTTTATAACAGTGCCCTTCATTGTAATTTCTTACATAATCCTAGGGGCAAACAAACTATTGGTGGTTAATGTATTGATGTAACCAAGATAATGCATGATGCCACAAGGTATATGATGTGCCCAAAAGAACCATGCACATTTTATACAAATTGTTTTGTCAAGTCCTTTTACGTTATTTGAGAATCATTAGCTGTGCACCATGTTGCTGTTATTGCAGCAGATAAGAATCTCCTAGCACAGTGTTAATTCCAATTGACAGAATGCATTAATCTGTAATGACGGATTAGCCAACAGTCTTTTCTAATTAGTGGGGCAGATAAATGACACCAATGTAATTGCAGCTGAAAGGTGTTTTTTTGTTTTTGTTTTGTACCTTTTTTTTTTACCAATAGGGCTTTACTTCATTATTTCTAATTCCTATGTAATGACGATTTTACAGAAATAAACATAGTATAAAATTCTATACTATACTATATCATATCATATTCGTTTATGGGTGTGCCTGATAGCAGAGTAAGGATACAACAAACTTACTGCAATACAATAAATATCTTTAAAGTATATCTAAACCCAACAATAAAAGATGTAATATATTACAGTTAGCCAGTCCTTAGATGTGGTGGCTGATTATATTTTCTTTTTTCAGGCTTGTTACATTTTCTGCAAGTACAGAGAACAGCTGTTAGGATTCTGGAATTTTTCTCTCAGGATTATCAGTGTGCTGAAATTAAGGCCCAATTGATACCTTTTCTCCCCAGGCCAGCTATCCTCTTCCCCTCAATGCACACAGAGCATAGAGTACCAAAATGTATCTACCAAGACAATATTATAACAAGCATAATCATGCTCGTATTTGAATTAAAACCAAATGAATGCAATTACAACTAATATCATATCTGTAAAGACACATCATTAGTGTACTGTACTAACACAACCAGAGACGCAATCCGTATTATACTGACATATCAGCAACACGTCTGCAAAGACACAGAATCAGTACCAGAAAACGTCCACAGAGACAAGGAATCAGTACTGTACTGATGTATTAGAAACACTTTCGCAGAGACACAGACTCAGTACCATACTGATATACTAGAATCACACCCACAGAGACAAAGAATCAGTACTGGACTGATATATAAGAAACACGTTCGAAGAGACGACACATAATCAGTACCGTGATTATGTATCAGAAACAAGTCCACAGAGACACAATCTGCATCAAACTGACTCACAAGAAACATGTCCGCAGTGCCACAATGGGGGGAATTCATGAAAACTGGAGCAGCCAGAATCTGGAGCATTTGCCCATTGCAACCAATCAGCTTCTCTCTTCAGTTTGTTCAGTTAAGCTTTGAAATCGAGAGAGAGAGAAGCAGATTCTGTCGGCCCCAGTTTTAATGAATGCCCCCAATATATACTCTATTCACTCACTGGAAAGGTGTCTTCAAAATACAGAATCAGTACCGTACTGACACATCAAAAACACGCCTGCAGAGATAGAATCAGTAATGGGTAGTTCTTACTGGTATATTCATGAAGCACTGACCTTAAAGGGAATTAGATTGACAGATTGGGGGGGTCATTCAACCCAGAAGATGACTGGCACTAGACGAAGGGGCATAGTGTCTGCTAGGAAAAATGCTGGAGAGAAGGTACGTATTGCAGCAAAAGCTGCATTTTTTATTTTTTACATCTGCTGGACAATTTACTTTTTTTTAACCTTTGTCTCTACCACTGACCTACCAACATTTCTTTCTATTCTGTGGGAGCATCTACAAACCTGTTCTTTATAATGTTTTCTTTCCTCAGGGCGTTAGCTATTTTCATAAATTACCCCATTTTTGTTTGACATAACCCAATAATCTTCCTTTAATCCCAAAGGAAATATCAGCAGCCTGGTTGGTCTGATAGGTAAGGATGCAGATTGCTAGTGATCTAATTTCATATTTGCATACTGTGCTCATTATACCATTATAATATACTGTATCTCAGTCTGCTACAAGTATACACTCTTCCAATGGCACAAAACTAAAAAAAACATTGTCCTTATTAGATTTGTTGATCACCTGGGACTATAGTTCTGGTCGTTCAGCTCTGGCAAAAAAAAAAAAAAAAGTAATTTCATTTTGCATGGAGCTGGAAAAGTTAAGAGCCTTTGATATTTTTTTTATTGTCTTCTATGTCCCTACTAGGGAGATATACCCTGAATTCCAATCAGGACAGAGTGATTAGAAACCTCTTACAGACAAAAAACACATTTTTGTAAAGTGGAGATGTGTTAGAATATTTTTATTGCTCTCTGTGCCTTCTTGTCCCATCAACAGCCGCACCTCCCATTTCTTGTGTGGGCATCGCAGAGACCGGAAGGAAAAATCTTCCCAATGCGAACACAGACCAAAATAAACAAAGGTTTTCCCGCTCTATCCAAAACTTTAAGAAAAAGTGGAGTTAGGTTTTGACCTGTTATAGTAAGCCTTCACATTTAGCAATAAAGAAATATCACAATCAGTGACTTAATTTCAGAGGTTGTGTTTTTTTAGGTGCTTTATCACTGGGTAGTATGGGCCATCCATGATCACAGCTTCAAGAGCCTGGGGCAATTGCTACTTCCCTCAACATTGTATAAACACTGACATACTTTAACTTGACTCCTTTAATTATTGACCCATATAAAGCTTATACATGCTACTTGTACTGTCCAATCAATGTTATGCAAAAGACTACATTTTTAACTAAACATCTTATATTGAATTTCCAAACGCCTCTGGTCTTAATATCAAATCTGTCCTGAATTAGCCTGCACAAAA
The DNA here is from genome assembly GCF_000935625.1 of Nanorana parkeri. Lineage (NCBI taxonomy): Eukaryota > Metazoa > Chordata > Amphibia > Anura > Dicroglossidae > Nanorana > Nanorana parkeri. The sequence continues at coordinate 1,995,315 of NW_017306304.1, forward strand.
ATAACTGTGTGTGCCCCAAACGTTTTAAATATACCCTGTCTAGAAGCCCTGATTTAAAAAATGTTAATCAATTTGTAGTAAAAGAGAGATTCAAACAGTGAAAACATGTATCCTCTCCATTTTCCGCAGCAATTTGACCAAGCAGCTGTTTTACTGTGATTATGGAAAGTAAAATAATTTTTCATAAACTGTCACTGCCTGTAAGTATAAGACAAAAGGAAAAAGAAAAGCATGAAAACATATGACTGGGGCCTCCTCTTAATTTCTGCATCAAAAATGTGACAACTGGTTTGGAAACTTCATTCCTACAAGGTGAGAATTTGCTTTTGACTTACATTTTCTAAATAGTCTAAAAAGCAAGTGCCTCCAGCTAGTATGCAGTTAAGTCTTCTACGTCCATCTCCTAAGTGCCACCTGCTAAGGTGAGCAGTCTGGTAAAGCCCAGACTCATAATGTATGGGTGGCCTTTTGTTTTATTCAGACAAAAGGAGAAATCCTCTGGATTACTTGAAGATATCATGTAACACACAAGATGGAGTTCTTATTATTCTCTTCTAAGACATATTGTGTTTCCCTTGGGCAGAGAAAAGAAAGTACAGACAATCATTGGAGGGCAGCTCCTATTAAAGATTTATGCAAGTCTGAATGATTTGGCCTTAAACTACATTTTTTTTTTAGAAGGAGGAGGGACATTTTCTCCACAAATTTAGGCTGCACTAGATGGTTATCACTGATAATCCGGGGCTTAGATGCAGAGCCTCTAAATGGTTTCAATTAAATGAATGATGTTACTGTTTTTTTTTAAAGATTTTATTTCTTCTTTAAAACTGTCATCAAAGTTCCTCCTAGTCTACCTTTTCTTTTCAGCTTTTGTCAAAGCACATTTAAATTCACCATCTAGCGATGTATTGTTTCTGTCTGGATTAGTGTAGATATTAGGTTTTTGCAGTTCTTGTTTATATGTTATTCATGTAAAAAACCCACACGGGTGTGTGTTGGTATTTATCATTTGAACTGCAGATACTTTGGAATATTCGTAACTATCCTTATCATTTTTCTATCACCACTTACATGTCTTTAGCCAGATTATTCATTTATTACACTTACTCATTAAACCTTAGTATTTGAAAACTTTTAAAAACCTGTGAAGTCTTATTTTCATTGCACCTATCTGATCTTCCTAGACAACATATGTCTTGTGGAAATCTGGTATGCATTTCTATTATATAATCGTAATAAATTAAACTTTTTTATTATTCATTTTGATTAACTTTATGCATGTAACTAAATAATTACAATGTTCAGGATATAAATATTTCAATGCTACCTCACTACTGTACAAAGGTTGCACAATCAGGATACAATGTGATTGATAAATCAAGCTGACGTGCTTACCCATACAAACATACCTTTATTGTACGACAATATATTTATATTTGATTGAAAGACCTGAGGTCTCAGTTCATAGTCAGTACAAAACGTATTGACCTTGCAGTCATAAATGTGTATTTGTTGATTAAGAGGGTTATTCACAAAGCTGCCGAATAGCCCACCCGAAGTGAAGTGAGCTGAACGCTGTTCGGCTATTCACTTCAAGCTTGTACGGCTGATTTAAGCTGTACATCGGCTGAAATCAGCCATACATCGGCTTGCTCCAGCTGGCTTCAGTTCAGCCGAACATGCTCAGCATGTTCGGCTGAGCCGAAGTGCAGAAGGAGTTCGACTCAGCCGATCCAACATTCAGCTTTCGGCATTCGGCTCGGCTATTCTGCTCGGTACATCCGTGGTACCAAGCAGAATAGGAAATCAATTAAAAAAAAGTTGAAAAAAAGATTTAAAAAATGTAAATAAATATTAGATTTAAAAAAAAAATAATAAAGCTGATTGAAAAAAATAAAGATTATTGAAAAAATATATTTAAAAAAAAGAAACAATTGGGCTGAGCTAGCATTGACAGTTAGCTCCGCCCAACTGTTTCCTATTGGCCGGGACCTGCTATAGTCTTCTAGCAGGTCCCGCCAATGAACAACAATGTTTCGGCCAGCTCCGCACAGTTGTCATTGTCATTATGTCATTATTTAATAACCTGGGGACACTGACCTGTCATTGCAACTGAGCGGAGCCAGCTGTCAGATGCGAGGCTTTCGGCCAGCCAACGGCCATCCGGTCCACTCCGAAGCATATGCCTTCAGCTCGGCTGAGCTGCTCGGTAGCCTTTGGGAGCTGTATGGGCCATAGTGAATAGCCCATGTATTCCTACTAGGAAAAGTTATTATATCGTTACTCGTTGGTAACAATCGAATACAATTTCAAGCTGTTTCTTACTAGGGTATAATTAAGCTTATTTTTTCTGAACATGTTATTTACAGTTAATTAAATTGTCAGGTCAATTTTTCACTATTTATAAATAATTTTTTGATATAGAACAAAGTGGTATCCACTATTTCAAAGGTTATAAAGTATTATTATTATTCAGGATATATATAGCACCAACAGTTTGCGCAGCGCTTTACAATATAAGGAAAACATTACAATTACAGTACAATTCAAGACAAGATGGTCTTGAATTGTATACATTGCTATGTTAATAATATTTTAAGTATATTTTCAAAAAATACTAAACATAGGGGTCTATTCACAAAGCTGCCGAAGGATCTGGCCGTAGCTTCGGCCGATCCTTCGGCTAGCTTCGGCACCAGGACCCCTTCGGTTCAGGAGAACCGAGGGGGTGCTGTACGGGCTATTCACAATAGCCCGACAGCTCCCGATCACGGCCGAGCGGCTCAGTCGAGCGCTGAGCCGTGCTGAAAGACGAAGCTGAATCGGTCATTCACTCGGCTGCCCTCGGCAGCTTTGTGAATAGACCCCATAGTGGCATTGCACTAAACCAGTGGTAGTCAACCTTGGCTCTCCAGCTGTGCTGAAACTACAAATCCCATAAGGCATTGCAAGCCACAGGCATGACTCCCAGAAGCATGATGGGATTTGTAGTTTCAGCACAGCTGGAGAGCTAAGAAAAAACTGATTTCTTAAATGTTGCAAATATTTTGTTTAATAAGCTAGCTAACATACATTTAATAATTGCTGTTTTTCAGTTTATTATAGTGGTCAGCGGTCAGCAAGCACAGAATTTATATATAATACTATATTGTATCATAGAAGTGCCTAATTCTTCTAAAATTCCTACACATATTAGAACATACTGACATATGTAATACCAGTTTTCAGTGTTTTAAAATATTATTATTATTATTATTATTATTCTTTAGCTCCATTTCTGTAGACATGTCACTTGTAAGTAACGGTATCCGAATAATAACAACAAAAACATTCTAATGTTTACTCAAGTTTTAATAAGGGAAAACTTTAGCAACCATTGTTATTTTAAAGCAAAATATCTTGTTTTTCATACTTTTTATAAAATACTTTATATCTTGTTGGATGTGCAGTATCAATTTCTGTAGCTCAGGCTGTAACTTATATTTAGGTAAAACAGTTTTAATAAAACCATTCTAACTAAGGAAATCTATATAATATGTCAGAAAGTGATCTTGACTATTACCAGAATTTCCCTTAACAAATAAAAAGATGTGTATCAAAGCAAGTTATCACTTGGATTGTTTTAGAGTATTGATTAACTGTAAACATTAAGCAATGCTGCAATTTTTAACATACATGTACTAAGACAATAAAAGGGAACTAAAAATCGCAACACCACCTTCTTAAGGACATTGCAATTGTCAGACAGATATAATACAATTATTTAAGAAATGTTCTCGTTTGTCTAATGGCTCACTCATATTATTTACTACTAGTTTACATCACCACTAAAACACACAGCAATTACTATGCAATTGCAACAATAACAGGATTGATGATTCCTGACAGTGGAAATCATGACTGTAGCAGCTGTTTATATGTGTGACTAGTAGATGAAGACATAAGCCCATTGATCCCACAGTAACCCATAAAAAAACTATTCTAAACCGTGAAATGGCACATACTGTACATAAAGAATAAACATTAAAAAAATGTATTTGGATGGGCACGATGACAATGGAGTAAATGTGTGTAGTTACATTGCTTATGTGTGTTTTAATTTTTTATAAGTAAACCCACAGCCATGCAAGTGGTCTCTACCAAAAACATATCACGCCTCGTGTTTGTAAAGAACTAGACAGTTTGTGCTATGGAAACAAACTGTGGATTTAAGTAATGATGATGGTTTTGCTTAAGGCTGTGGATATGTAATATGTAACAGGTTGAAACAAGAATATGACTGACTGAAATATATAAAGATACACCTGATGAGCAATTAAGAGAAATTCTCTACTACTACAGGGCACTGTAAGCGGATGTTTTAGAGACGTATATTAAGCTTTGATGGTTGAAACAATGGTGATCTTTCTAAAACTGCCTAAGAGGAAATCATGCTTTAAGACATTAATATCTTATAGCCCAATAAAACAAAAGGATTCATAGGCAGAAGTACTAAATATTTGTAAATATAGTTTGTCATTGTGATTTTTTTTGCAAGTAAAAATGACTTACTCATCTACTACTTACAGGAATTTATGAAAAGGCAGAGCATTCTTAGCACTGGAAGATGCAGAAGGAATACACCTTCTTGCATATTAAGGATAAAAGCTGTTTTGCATTTCATCATTATGATGAATTATATGTTGCATTAAAGTAGAATGAAAGTCTCTTTTTTTTTACATCCAGTATATCTACTGCTTGCAAGCAGTAGATATGTGCCACAACATAACAAAAAAAAATGTGTCATACTTATCTGTGTCTGCGCTGCTCGCTCCCGGCTACATACCACATCTTTCCGAATGGCCATGCAGGAGGAAGTGTGTGCGGGCGCATCTGCAGTCCATATCACCGGTGGGGAGAGGAGAGACAGATTGGTGAATTCATACAGTTGGGAGCATGCATGCTGGACAGTCTCTGTGGGACGCAGAGGAAAGAGGAGTTTGTGCTGGATCAGAGACCGGCACCAGCGCTGGAAGACTGCTGAAAACTACTGGAAGGAAGAAGATGTTCAGGTCAAGAGGAATCATTTAAGGTAAGTCCTTACAGCAGCACTGGGGGAAAGAAATTGAGTGTTTAATGTCACTTTAACCTCCCTGGCGGTATTCCCGAGTCTGGCTCGGGGTGAATTTTCCATACCAGGAGCGGTAACCCCGAGCCAGACTCGGGCCTGCAGAGAAAAGTGACACTTACCTTGTCCCTGCGAGCCCGCGGCGTCCTCTGCTGTACGCGGCCCGAAAATGAAACTAAGGGTTCTATTCACAAAGCTGCCGAGGGCAGCCAAGTGAATGACCGATCTGAAGTGAAGTGAGCCGAACACTGTTCGGCTATTCACTTCAGGCTGGTACGGCTAATTTCAGCCGTACATCGGCTGAAATCAGCTGTACATCGGCTGAAATCAGCCGTACATCGGCTTGCTTCGTAGACTTATTCCTAAGATTTACTAAGAATTGCAGGCCTACAATACATAACACCAAATTTCCATGTAAAAAATTGTACCGCTTTTGGTACAAAATTCCTGACATAATCATACCGCCAGGGAGGTTAAAGAGCTCTGTAGTATGATGCCTATTAAAGATGTGTCTTAAACTAGCCATACACTGTGCAAATTTTGCCTGGTTCTTGATGAACCGGCATTAATTCACAAAGTGGGTGCCCTTGTTGGTATCCTTCAATCAGGAAATCAAAAAAGCCAGATGGAAAGTTTTGGGCCCACAGTGACAGCAGCCAATCAAGTGCCATCACTGTTTGGATATTCTGACAGTGGCACACCCACTGCTGTCAGAATATAAAGAACACATCATGATATTTTTCCATCCACCCTGTTAAGCGTGGATGGAGGAATCTGTTAAATCTTTTTGTTCAGCCCACAGTTTGAATGAAAAAAACAGAACAGTGTATGGCCAGCTTTAGGGGTTAGTTTATTAAAGGTAAACAGGCTTTTCACTCTACAAGGGAATTTGCACTTTGCAGGGGAGGCTTCACTTAGCTTAAAGGAGAACTATGGGGTCATTGTTTTTCACCATAGTTCTCCTAAGGGTCACGGGAGGACATAAACCAGCATCCTCCCATGACCCAGAGCTCAGTATATTGCGAGCTACAGCTCGCGGTATACTGAGACCGCCGCAGCCGGGGAGGATCCCAACATTACTTTCAATATCCACCCAGCTGCGTGATTGACAGCTGGCTCTGCCTATCTAGAGGCAGAGCCAGCTGTACCCGCCCCCTCCCCAGTTCCACCAGTCAGTGCTGGAGGATCGGAATTGGGAGGGGGGAATCCATGCAGGGAGCCGTGACTGACAGTCACGGCTCTCTGCAGGTACACGATTGAGAAGTGAGCGAGTGACGGTATGTGTTTGCTCACTTCCTGATCTACTGAGCTGACCTGTGACAGTTTCATTGTCACACGTCGGCTCGAACTATGAGGTTGAGTGAAAATCACTCACCTCATAGTTCTCCTTTAATGAATGTGGTGAAAATTCAATTTGCAAAGAATACCCAGTCATATGCAAGGGAATTATTTAAAAAAACAAACACTATTTATGCTTGCACATGATTGGGTGATAGAAGTCAGCATAGTTTCACCTCATTGACTAAACTAAGGGGAAACAAAGTGCAAATTCCCTTACAAAGGGAAAAGCCTATTTACCTTTAGTGTATCAACCTCTTCATATAGAAATATAGAAGCTGGCACAGCTGACTTGTTTTTAAAGCCTTATGTTCTAGGGCTGTTCTTATTCTGATACTACTTTTATTACCGGATGAGCCACTGACTTTGAAAAACTGTTGCAGACACCCAATATTCGCGTACTTGTTCTGGGTCAGAATGTACTGAAGCCAGGTTAAGAATGAAGGCATGGAAGCATGCACCATTTTTGACTTTGTCTGGCTACTGATTAAAAAAAGTAATGAAACTGGTGCTGGACATTCAAACACAGAAGAAAGCTCTTTGGCATAGATTCCCAATGACACGTGTGTTTTTTTGAATCAAACATTCAGCTTTTGGTATACATGGATCATTTATGGTGTGAGGAGAGATTTACCAAATGTTTAAGCCCTGAATATACATTTTCTCACCAGTTTATTTGTATTCAACCTGTGAAAACAGACACACATGTGCATTTCCCGTAGAAGACTACATGCTTGCAATAGGAAAAAGTTAAGGATTCAAGTCCTGGATAACAGATGCTTGCATATGACTGGTCAAAGAAATGTATGGTGGCTTTGCACATAGTTTTCTTTGTTATAGTCAGGCCAAAAAAATTTTTTTATTTTTTTTACATCAGGTAGTATGAAATATTGCTAATGAATATACACAGTTACATAGTTAGTCAGGTTGAAAAAAGACACAAGTCCATCGAGCTCAACCTATAGAGATATGGAGAAAAAAAAAGAGAAGAAAAGCCTAAACAGAATGCTATGCCCACCGCTACACCCTGCTGATCCAGAGGAAGGCAAGACATCCCTATAAAGCATGGTTCAATTTGCTCCAACAGGTGAAAAAAATTCCTTCCTGATCCCATAAGACAATTGGATATTGCCTGGGTCATCAATCTCTGGTGCTTAATATACCTATAAGAACTCAATATCCAGTAATATTCTGTGCATTTAAGAATACATCCAGTATAGTACATAGTATATTCCTATTTTTAACCAGCATATGGAGCTCTAGTCTAATTTTCACATGTTTATCTGTGTATTTTATCTGCTATGCTGAAGAAAAGATTCCAGTAACTTAAGCTGAAATGTACACAGAGAAGAGAGTGAGTCTAAGCAGTGGCTTGTCCACTGCCATGTTATAATATCACTAACTCACCAAAGTTCAAATCCAGCACCTAATTATTACATGTTTCGGATAAAACTCCTACCTGTCAGCTTATTTTTATTTGGACTTTACTTCTACATTACTCATTTCTAATACCTCCCAACAAAGTTTTAATTAGTGGCAGAGGCAAACAAGAAAACAACTTCTACTGTACTCTATCTTTTGAAAACCCATTAGCACCCTGTGAATCCTGTGCTATGGTAATGATAGAAGTCACCAGCACTCACTTGTAATGTGCAAAAAGGATAGCACTTTTATTGATACGTCACATGCATCAAGAAGCCAACGTTTCAGGGCTGCGCAGGGTCCCTTCATCAGGGCGACATCGTCAAGAGTGCTGGTGACTTCTATCTTTATTTGGACTGTAGCATGGCGCCATCCGTGTCATCACTTCAAGCGCCAATGGACATTTTATTTGGTTCAAGCGCTGTATGTTGTGCAGGTGATTCTCTAAAGCTATTTGGAGGCCTGTGCTATGGTGGCACCCTGTAATAAATGTTTTATATTCATTTAGACAGCAACAGCACTTATCATGTTGTTCATAAAGTCTTCACATGTGTCTGACAATTGATTACAGATATCTTTCCGAGCAAAGAAACTCTTGTACATAAGAGTATACGAGTGACAGAAATTTTCATGTGGAATATTTTAGTAGAATATAAACAGAATAAAAGAAAAAAATGATAAAGGGATAACATAAGCGGAACCAGTTTCAGAAATACAGCAACAGACAAAAGACAGAAATAGAACAATTTGAACCAATATGTTAAATCTCATTGTAAATATAGAACAAAAAATTATATTTATTTATCTTTTAACAACCAGTTGAAAGAAAGAAAGCATTATATGCACATCTCCCTCTTCTAGATCAATTAAATAATGAGTGTAGGTTTGTGCCAGTAAAAAGAAGCTAATGGACAAAAAGAGAATATGGGAGGAGGAAGAGAACAAAGGATGAAGAAAGAGATGAGAAGAGAAAAATTGAACTTCATCTCAAGCATTATCCACAAAGGGACAGCAATAAAGTTAAGATAGCCTTCTGCATTTTGGATGTGTGTGTTTAATCTGGGGCTTCCAAGTCACTGTTAATAGTTATCGTGTTATTAAAAACTATGAAAGCTTTGATGGATGCTTCTATGAATCCGATCACATATGTCATGATCATGCTACTGTTGAATGTAAGATGCAAAAAGGTTAAGGATCGATGATTCCTTTGTTGTTCCTGTGTATGTTTCTGCACAATTAGATATTTTGTATGCTCCAAAAATCAAATTTGCAAGCATCACATGAATTTATCAACTAGTAGGTACACAATGGCAGAAACTGTTAATGATATACCAAAAGCAAAATTTCAGCACTCAGCCTTGTTAACCTGAAAAAGAAATCTAATTTTAATCTGCTTTTGCTATTTCAGTAAACCAAAGACCTTAGTCTAGACACATTTGAAAACATTAGTAAAAGCCATGTACTCTTGGTGCGGGGTACAAGTGTAAACACCACTCTTTGCAAACTGCCCCTTTGTTGTGTCCCAATCACCGAAACATCCTTTTACCCTCAACTTGCTGAACACTGAACATTTAACCAGCATTGGGGGAATTGTATCATGGGAACACATGCAATGGTTTCCTCACTTTTGAGATTTTTTTCTTTAAGTTTCTGTTATTTCTATAGAACAGAAAGGGAAATCTCCCATATTGAACACAAATGGAAAAAATCTGACATGAATTTTAACTATTCCCTTTAAAATCCAAAATACATTTTAAAACAGTTTTGGCTTTAGGTATATTTTACACTAAGCACTCAACCTCCTCCTTTATACTAAAAACTGACCTTAACCCTAAAATATATAGTTACATAGTTGTTAAGGTTGAATAAAGACACAGGTCCTTTGAGTGCAACTTTTGTGGTTGTGTGTGTGTGTGTATGAGCTATTAAGATTACCTTAACCTCTTTATGTCTTGCTGGCTGAGAAAAGTATCTAGACAGGTCTTTAATGATTCCATAATATCAGCTGCAACCACTGCCTGTGGAAGTGAGATTCGGCAATTTTACAGCTCTCACAGTAATGAATCCCCTTCGCAGTTTAAGATTAAACCTTTTCTCTTCCAGTTTCAGGTGGTGGCCTCTTATATTCTTGACTGAAATAACAGTAAAACGTTTATTACTAATTATCCCATCACCATTCTCAGTCTCCCCTTTTCAATATTGAACAGGTTTAATGCATGCAGTCTTTCTTCAAAGTTTAGGTCCTCTAACCCCTTTATTAGCTTTGTTGTGTTTCTCTGGACTCTTTCCAGCTCAAGGACATCCTTTCTGTGGATTGGTGACCAAAACTGAACCGCATACTCAAGAAGTGGCCAAACCAGTGTTTTGTTTTACTTTCTGGACATGTTCACTTAGCCAGTTCTGTATCCAAGTACACACCATTTCATCAATGCCTAAAGAGTGAAGCTTGTAAATGACATGTTCATGAGGTACCGAATCAAATGCTTTTGCAAAATCAAGGTACGCTACATACACTGGCTTTCCTCCATCAAGTTGCCACTCACCTCCTCATAGAATGCTAATAGGTTGATTTGACGTGAATGGTCTTTCCTAAAGCCATGTTGGTTGTCACTTATGATATCATGTCCATAAGCATATTCATGAATATAATCCTTTATAATTCCCTCAAAAAGCTTGCACACTATGGATGTTAAGCTGACTGGTCTGTAATTCCAAGGTACACATCTCAAACCTTTTTGAAATATTGGTACAACAGTTGCTTCCTGCCAATAAGCTGGTACCAGTCAGTATGGAGTCCTTAAAAATTAGAAACAATGGCCTTGCTATTATTGTACTTAGTTCTTTAAGTACCCATGGGTCCCAGCTATGTACTAGGGATGTTGTTATGCCTATAACAACATCCCTATTTTCCTCCCAGTGCTACACAGATTATTGCTGTGTTCATTAAAACAGTTGCTTTCCCAAGTACATACTGTGGAGAAGAATGCATTTAATGCTTTAGCCATCTCCCTCTCTTTCATGAGCAACCTCCCATCTTTTATGGGACCCAACTGTTCCTTTCTTACCTTTTTATTGTTTATGTATTGGAAGAATTTTTTTTGCTAACTGTGGCAATACATTTTTTAATTCTATTTTAGCTGCCCGGATTAAACTTTAAAATTTTCCATTGCAGTCCTTGTAGTTGTGGAAGGCCAGTGCAGTCCCTTCCATCCTATATACTTATCTTATATATAGAAAATATACTATAATTTGTTGACTTAAAGCGGACCTTTACCCCCTTTCTCTAAAAATCACCTCAGCATGCAGCTCTGCATGCTGATATGAAATCATCTTAATTAGTTAAACAAACATATTATTCAAAGAAATGGGTAAAGTTTCTCTTTAACATAACCCCTGTGCTAAGCCCTAACTCTCAAATAAACCCTTGTTCATATCATAACTTTATTGCATGCCAGGAGCAGTCATGCTGAATTTTAAAACCTGTTCTGACAACTCTGCACTGAAACACACTGGTGCTATCTTGTCAGCACCAAGAATACACATCTCTGAGAATTCATACACAGATTCAAAAGGTCCAAATTTCTCTCCCAGATGATCAAAAATTACTGACTAATGTGACTAATGACAAGGTAGAGCTTTAGGGATTGATTTACTGAAGGCAAATAGGCTGTTCACTTTGTAAAGGAATTTTCACTTAGCTTAGTGAATAAGATAAAAATTCACTTTGCAAAGTATACCCAATCACAAGCAAGGAAAATAAAAAAAGTGTATTTTTGCTTGCACATGATTGGATAGTTGAAGTCAGCAGGGTTTTATCGTATTCGCTAAACTAAGGGAAAATTCCCTTGCAAAGTGAACAGCCTATTTGCCTTTACTAAATCAATCCTGTAATGTCTGAGTGGATCAACAATATCATTTAAGAGGTTTACAAATTATACAAACTGTAACATTTAACAATGTCTGGCCACATTTTTAAGAAAGAAAAGTATTCCTCCAAGCTTACCTTGACTTTAAAGCACACCCTTAAAACCCACCTCTTTACATACAAATACAATCTAAACAAAGTGATTGTCTTCAGTCACCTATAGTGATCTATACTTCTTCTCCTTCACAAGGAATAGAATGGATGGTGGGACTTGCCGGCCGCCGGATAGCAACGGATCGGTATGCAGCAGCCAGCGGGCTCCCAGTCTCTCCTCCAGCCGCCGGATACTGATCTTAACATCTGACAATCCAAAATGGGGGGAGCGCGACGCACTGAAATGGGGGGGCCTGTCCGCCGGCTGAGATAGTATGGGGCCTGCCGGCCGCTGTGAGGAGGGAGCCGCGGAACAAGGAGGCACTGAAGACAGCCCTGCAGGCACATCATGGGGCCTTGGACGGCAGTGAGGCAGTGAGGACCCAGCAAACAGAAAACACATAGGAAACAGATGAAGACAGAAGACCAGCCAGAAGACGTAAGGGTAAATAATTCATTAAAATAATAATTATTTGTAGCCTAATGTTGTATAAAGTACTGTTGCAGCAAAGCAGAATGACACCCTCTATAGAGGACTACAAATCTCAGCAGTACTTTATACAGAAATGCTATTGTTATATAAAGTATTGTTGGGATGTGTAGTCCTCTATAGCCTGTGGCATTCTGCATTGCTGTAAATATTAGGGTTGCACCGATATATCGGCCGCCAAAAGATATCGGCCGGAAATGGCACTTTTGGCTAAATGCCAAAAGTGCAATTTTTCTGCTGATACAGCAGTGCATCCGTGCTTTCTTTCCTCCCTGCTGGGATCTGCTCTGTGTCCCAGCGGGGAGGAGAGAAAGTGACAGACGGTCGAGCGCTGTGGGAGGAGAGCGCTGTGTTTGTGGGTTTTTTTTGGGGGGGGGGGGGCCCAAAAAAAATCTTGCACCAGGGCCCTTTGTTCCTTAGGTCCGCCACTGTCTGTAATGTAAACTTGTGCATGCAGGGCCATCTGTCCAATCCAGAGAGGAAAAACAGGAGGAGCTGAGCTGCAGAGAGATTATGACTTGAATGACCTCATTGGGTTTGCTGTGAACTTTTAGGAAGAATTTCTTATTGCCTGCAGCCACAGAAATCAGTGAGAGCTCGTTTTAAAGCTTATTTATTGTTTGTTTAGAAAATGGAAATATGTAAATGTCCATATCCTGGCCACAATTTTACTTTAAACGTATACTACCTTTTATGGGTATATAACTTAAAAATCAGGAACTTTTTTCCAGGTTATATTTAAAGTTCGTTTTCTAAACACTGTGAATATTTTACTAGCTTTCTAGAAGATAAGAGTCTCCTATGATAACGTCTGAAATATTACTGTGGTCAACAGTTCCTCTTAGCTAAAGTGAGCCTGTAACTTATCTGAGTCTTGTGCCCAAATTGAATAAAACAGAATGAAAAGCCATAGATATTTTTTAGTGATTATTTACAGGAGAGCAGCACGCAAAGACAACATTATCAGGTATAACGGCTGCCATCAAACACTTTTTTTATTACAGCATTAAAAATTTGTGGCTAACCACTGGGATTTTTGATAGCCTGGATCACAGAACTGGAATGTTTGCTTATGGGAATAATGCATACATTAATTTCAGTAAGTCCACTGAGATCTCATCATGCTTTGGAAATGCAAAATGTCATAGACACCTTTACTGTATTTTTAGAAATACATTACTTATGCCAAAGAAGAGTGAAAATGTACCAAGTTCTATTTACAGACCTTAAAATGTGAAATAGAGTTAAAAGCTGGGCCTTTTATTGTGACACTGTGAAAGTAAATCTTGGCAGTTAGCGTTCAAATTCCAGCTTTAAAATGCACTTAAAATATTTCACTTCTCTTCTCCTGTTCTTAGTTTCATACATTTATATATATTTAATTACCCATTGCAAAGTCATAGATTATGTTAGAATTTTATGCAAGCTGATTAGATACATATCTTGTCTGAAGCCCCATGGTAATATGGAGAAATACTGCTGCATTTTTTAGATATATTTGCTTTAACCACTTGAACGTGTTTAAACCCCCTTCCCATCCAGGCCATTTTCAGTGTTTAGCGCTGCAGTACTTTGACTGACATTTTTTCCGCTGTACTGAAATAGATTTTATACCATTTTTAGAGACAGATATAACTTTCTTTTGGTGGTATTTAATCACCACTGGGGTTTTAATTTTTTACTATATTAAGGAAAAATAAGCACGTCATGTCATCAAAGTCAAAGTTAGGAACAGCACCATTGTAATATTTTTGAATTAGGAATGAAGCACTTTACCAATATACACATATCTTTCTGCACAAGACAAAAAAATGCAATTGTTATTTCGCTTCTTTACTTTCTAAAAATTGTTTTTCTCTTCTTTACTTTAATAGTTTATTACAGCAAAGTATTAGGTAGTTGACACCTTTACGGCTACCTACTTTCTGTCTATTCTGTTTTTTATTTATTCTTCCTTTACTTTCTTGTGATTCAATTTTTTTTATGGTTAGAGATATCGTAATTTCTCTTATATTCTCTATAATAATTAGGGAAGTGTCTATCTTTTACCAATTATCTCAATTTAATAATATTGCCTTCTTGACTGAATAGACATATCTACCCTTATTGATATCATATTATAACTTAACTTTACTCTCTGAACAAAAGATGAAATGCCTAAACCAACATTTATGTAAAATGCCCTAAATCAGCCCTATGTGTTTAGCCAATAAAGATATGGCTTGTAAGGGAAACTTACATACTTACATACAGAGTTCACACTAAGGTATAGCACTGACTAACATGCTTTTGTCAAATGGCACTGTTTAGCTTCTCTACCATGATCATTTTCATGCTCGACATTAACTAATTTTAGAATTAAAAATGTATCATGCCTATGTGAATTGAACACACTGGTGCAAGCAAAGTACTACAGTTACCCAAAGGCCTCCCTTTCCACAGTCCTAATACTATTTTCAAGGTGCATGCCCCAAGGCACCTTAGCAGGCCACTGATTTGGTCATTGTGCATTATTTGTCCAACCACTTGATATGTACTTGTTTGTGCCAGGTCAGTAACAAGTGTCAAGTAGTTAAGGAAGGATGGGAAATCTGCCTTCAAAAACAAGTTAGCAGTGGTGATTTTTATATTCCTATCCTAACAAGCCCCTTCTAAAGTGAGTCCTCACAGTCTGAAGTAGAGCTCCAGCCAAGTTTATTTTACTTTTGGACACTGCAGAAAAGTGTTTGAAACCCAGTTTTTAACTATCTCCTTGCCTCCTTAGGGAGCTGTTTCCCTCATCACCTGCCCTGGTGGCACTCAAACAAGAAATGGGGAAAGGAATGTCATCAGTATGAGAAGACAAAGTAAAAAAAATGACAGAGGTTCTGCCAAATTTACTTAAAGCGGACCTTTACCCCCTTTCACTAAAAATCACATCACCATGCAGCTCTGCATACTGATTTAAAATCATCTTACATTCATTAGTTGATGAATAGAAAATTATGTAAGTGCCAAAGCATCTTGGGAAGGTTACATTAGCAGAGCATTGCTGGGGAATCTCATCTGTAATGTCATGAGATCTCAGGGAAAGGCATTTTCCTCCCCTGAGATGATGTGCATGGTCACATGTCCTAGTCACATCTCTAGTTACATGTGCCAGAAATCCAGGAAGTAATATGAGAGCTAGTAATCTGCCCTTAGTAAACATGACCACTGTCAGAAGACTGGAGAAGAAAAGAGAAACAAGGTATGCAAAGAATACAAAGCGTGCAATTATCTAGAAGTATGTGTTTGAAGATTCTCATTACTAAACATTTCTAAAGGTGTGTTTGTTGTTATTTTAAAGATATGGGTAAAGCTTTAAGCCAAATAGGCTGTTCACTTTACAAGGGAATTTTTACTTTGTGAAAAAGCTGACTTTCATTATGCAATCATGTGCAAGCAAAAATGCTGTTTTTTATTTTATTTGCACATGCAAAGTGAATTTTCACCACATTCGCTAAGCTAAGAGAAAATTTCCTTGCAAAATTGTCTTAAATGGGCAACGGAGAAATAATTAGACATGTGCCTTCGGATTCGGATGAACCTGCATATCAACAAAATACATTTGTTTATATTTTGTGCATGTCTGATGCCATCTTGGAGGCAGAGTGCATGATGTCACAGGACGTTGACGTCACACGCTGAACGAGTGGTGGCCATGTCGGCCACAGGCGTATTCTGAACATGTGCGCCGTCATCTTAGCGTATATCTTGGTATACACCAAGATGGCAGCACCCAATCATGCGGGTGCCACCATCTTGGTGCATACCATGATACACTCTAAGATTGCGGCATGCATGTGTGGAAACCAAAATCTTGCCAGCACCAAAAATATAACTCATATCATAGTACACATGCCATAAGCCTTTTGCCTCAGCTGCTATAGACGTAAATGATAAGAATAGCAGCTGCAGCCATGTATTTTCTGATCTTTCTTCCTACAAGTGTCAAAAACTACAAGGAAGCAAGAGCAAACCTATATACAGTATTTGGTTACTGCCACCTCTGAGGTCCAGACGATCTGTAGTTGTCTTTGTAAAATGCTGTCTGCCATGGACTGATCAGGCAAAGATTTGAAAGAGCTCTGTGACTGCTTGATTTAGTGGTGTTATATCTAATAACCTAATGGTGCAGCCTACACTTCCAGTAAGATTATGTGATTACAAATCTGAACTACAGGTATCTCTACAGGTCTACAGGTAAGACTACAGGTGAAATACTTTCTTATTCCACACTCCAGCAGGCTTCCTCTTCTCTGTATGATATGTCTCCTCTTCACTGCTCACCTG
This sequence comes from Nanorana parkeri, assembly GCF_000935625.1. Lineage (NCBI taxonomy): Eukaryota > Metazoa > Chordata > Amphibia > Anura > Dicroglossidae > Nanorana > Nanorana parkeri. The sequence goes on from NW_017306304.1 coordinate 2,012,004, forward strand.
CCCATAGCTCTCTGACATCATCAGATACATTGCACATGGGGATGCAGTGGGCCTGTCCAGTCCATGCCAGGGAAAGCCCAAAGCAAAATGAAATTTTTAGATACCCGTAGTTCAGCTTCAAGCTGACCATACATGCTATGATATCATTGTACATTCTGCTTTAGATTTAACAACTGTTTAGTACAAAGGCCTGTATGACTGGACAGAAGCTGAATGGATTGTTTACAGAGGCCCTCATTTTTCAAAATGTTGGTATGAAGAATGTATGAAGATTGTGTATTTCATAAGAAAACACAAATTGAATAGATTTTTAGGTAAGACCTCATACTATGTTTCTTTGTTAAATCTAACGGAGGTTGTATAGAGCTTGTACAATCAGATTGCAATATGTATGACCAGTTTAACAAGGTAATCTCTGAAATCATGGGAAATTATTCTTATTTACTAATTTCTTTAATTAATTACAATAGTTTCAATCTACTTGTGCCCTCCCTCCCTTAGATGACAACTGGATATACAAATGTAAAGACACAGACAGTTATCTCACTCTGGAACAAAAATATACTCCAATATGTGATGGCGCTTTAATTTGTCCTCTCATCTTGGGTTAGAGTGCTAAATATTTGGTGAACATATAATAATCAGAATTTTTTTTTTTTAGAAAGGGGAGCGTTTATAAACCTTGCTTTAAACAAAATTCCAAGCTTACTTTTACATGTGTACAGGCTCCTCTTCTGTACTGAAATTGGTTTCTTTTATTTCACTACCCTTGCCTTAAAAGTAAGAAGGTCTTAAGTGATTGAAGAGAAGGTTGGTATTTGATGAAAGAACACTTCCCAGCACATAGGACCCTTAGGGAGTAGTGGTGGGCAAATCCTTCCTTAATGCACCTCACGAACCCAACAATAAGAAACAAGGAAAGAGGGATGCATACACTGTGTAAAAATATTTTTTTTAATTGAAAACCACGTACAAAAATATGATTCACATCTGTGTGTGCTATGTCCCACACCAAGGAAGGTACAGCATAACCTTGTAGAGTCAGATATACACCACCAGTTGCTTCCATCTCTGTTTGTAGCCCTGCCCCCTAGACATGATGACATCAGAAGTACTTAGTCCGCATTAGGCGCGACAAAGTGCATGAGGCATCATCTGGAAGGGTGTCTAACTGTGTACTAGTGAGCAGGAAAAAAAGGTTCGTCCATCCACCCCCACATAGTCTGTGCCAGTTAGTTGCGCTCCTTCCCTCCCTTTTTTCCCGTTCATGAGACATCATCACATCTGTGAGGGGTCCAACATCCAGCCAGTGTGCTAATAGTCTTCGGATTTTCAAGCAGACAGATATTGTTTTCCCTAGACAGTCACCATTAACAGGAGTTGCACATCAATGTGCAAATGCGTAAGTCCCATCACCTAAGTATTTTGTTCATTATTCAACAGATGTCAGGAACTCATAACTTCTGATGGCTATAGTGTCAATACACTCACAAGAGCATTTGCATGCACTCCCCTTTGATGATATAACCCATTTATTTATATCACCCCACCACAGGTTACAAATTCTAAACCAACTTCATAACTTTGCAGGGAATCAACACCCCTTCAGACTAATTCTTCATAAATAAATGTACTCTAGGTACATGAATAGTTCTCTAGGAAATCACTGCCATCCCAACCAGGGAGATTTTACTTTCTGGGATGCATTTGCTCATAAATAAACACCTTTTAATAGAGAAATATTGGATTATTTTCCAACAATTTACACAGTACTTTACATACGGTACATTCACATCAGTCCCTACCCTCATGGAGCTTACAATCTGAGGTCCCTATCAAATGCATACATAAACATACAGGGCCGACTTAGAAAGGAGCTTGTTAACCTACCAGCACTTCACTTCAGGCTGGTATGGCTGATTTCAGCCGTACATCGGCTGAGATCAGCCGTACATCAGCTTGCTTCGCGTGGCTTCGGGTCGGCCGACAATGCTCAGCATGTTCGGCCAACCCGAAGTGCAGAAGGAGTTCGACTCAGCCGATTCCAACATCTGGATTGGCTGAGATCTAGGAGGAAACCTACAAAAGCAAAGGGAGAGCATACTATCCCTTTATAAAAGGTTGACAGAAGGAAAGATAGAGTGTACAGTATATTTAGTATAGCTATAGAGAGCACTGAGAACAGAGAGTGAAGTGCCACAACTTGAGGTGAAAACTCCAAATTGGGACCAAGCAGGCTGTATGGGGATATGAAGTGCCTCCACTATGCAGTCCACTCTGTTTACCTTATCATTTCACATTAGGTAAATTAAATCACCTTCAGATACATAAGAGTGGGCAGGGAAAATGCAGACTGCCCATGCACCAGTGCAGTGTGGTTTATATGAAGGTTTTACACATCTGATCACACCTGTTCTAGGAACATCTGTAACTTATGTTCATCATTTAGTACTTTGGGAGACAGAGAATTTAGCATATAAATCAGCAGGCATGAAAGTTCAGTTACAAAATTTTACTGTATTTTTCAAAGCAGCTGCTGTTGAAGTTATGTTTTTTGGACCACTATTAAAGTACATTTAAAGTAAGAAGAAGTGATCTGCAGTGGCAGCCTCCATGTTTTTCTCATTACAGGTGTACAATATGGTTCTCAATAACAAACTTGGTATCCAAAAGGCTATATCTTAGTCCACTGATCGTTGTAAGCAATAATTGAACAAATGTCCTCCTATTTGCTATTGATAATAGTGAATCTATAATAAGACCTACACAGAGAGGCTCAGGAACATAGGGATTTTTATTCAAAGTGGAAACTGATTTAATCTCATAAAAATGTATCTATTTTAAGTAATATTTTTTGTTTATTTGTCAGGTGAAACATTTTGTTGATAAAAATATTTACATTGGTCACTTTGTATTTTGGCAAGCTTGCAATTTTTCTCTTTGTGCATGATGAGGCATCTAAAGTCAGTTAAGACGTTGCCGATTGGTGATTAGTTTCTTAATCACTGCACAGAAATTGGGCTTGCAAGCCAAAATATTACAAGGGTTAAACCATTAGGCTCATTTACTTCTCTGTGTTTTCACGCAAAGAAGGATTATGTTTAATACCAAGCTCTATTTTGTCTGGACCAAAAAGTGCCCTGGCATCATAACAGCTGCTAAGTTGGCATAGAAAACGTGAATATGAATTAACAGCTTGTGTTTTTCTAGCAATAAACCAGCACAGGCTATTTCTTTCTCATCCTATGCTGAAAGAAATGGTTGCCTTCCTAAGACCTGTTCTACTCAACTGAAATATATTTTTTGGACATCAAGAGGTGTCAAATATGGCACTAGTCCCTGAACACACTTTATGCCACTTTAATAGGATGTGCTAATGTACTTCACAGAATTTACTTTAGGAAGCCCTATAATTAGAGGGTAGTTAAAAAAAACACCCAAACCTGGAAACACCAAATATGAGGGAGATAGAGAGGAGAAAGAGAGGGACAAGCAGACACAGATGAGTGCTGTGCATGATACTTTTTATGTGCACATAACACCTAATTAAGTTTTTGGAGATCTTCTCCTTTTTTCTAGGTAAAAATACTACACACATACAAATGCAATTACCTTAAGCAGAGACAGACAAGCAGAAACAGAGTAAAGTTGGGTATACATGGTTCGAACTTTGAATGAACAAAATCAAAATCGGAACGTTTGTTCAATTTTCCAATCATTGATGGGGTCAAATCGATGATTCATTTCAACCACAGTGATGAAAAAATTCGAAGGAGGATGTTGACATTTTTTTCTCGATCAAACAAATTTCTAACAGTGAATGTGGTTTACGTTCATTTAAAAATAGACTGTTCAGTAAAAACAAAAATTTTATGAAATTTCAAAGGGCAATCTGCAAATTTCTGATGCCAGTATTGAATATTCTGATGGGATTTTTCATGTGAACATTCATGCTAAAATCTACCCATGTATACCATACTTAAAGCATAATTAAACCCTCTGTTTTTTTTTCTATTTATCTACTGCTAGCAAGCAGTAGATATATGCAAAAACATTAAAAGAAAAGTTACTAAAAAGGTTAAAACATACCTGTGTCTCCGCCGCGTGTTCCCGTCCAAAGATCTGAAGATTCTCGGGTGGCTGCAAAGGATCATGGGGCGGGCACATGCGCAGTAGAGATGTTCGTCTGGAAGAAGAGGAGAGACACAGGGTAAGTCACTGCAGGCAGTGCGCACCCGCACAGACACCATGGGACACAGGAGATGCAGCAGTCAATGCTAGATCAGAGACCGACACCAGCACTGGAGGACTTCTGAAAACTACTGGAAAGAAGAAGGTGATTGGATCAAAAGGCATCATTTAAGGTAAGTAAGTAAATCAGCATGGGGGGGGCCTTTAGACTCTAATGCCACTTTATAAGAAAAACAAAGGACATGTCTGTAACAGTTGGCATTCATCTAGTTCATGGTATAGCTAGTTGTAGTTAGTAAAGTTTAACTGGACTTCTGTAACTGCTTACTTTTAGACACATCAGGTTGATTTACTAAGGTAGTAGAGGGTTTTTAGTTTGGAAAGTGAATGTTCACACTGCAAAAATAATAAATTAAACAGTGTACAATTTAAATACCCAATCATGAACAATAAAAACATGATATTTTGTTGTACATGAAAGAATAATTGAAGTGAACACATTGCATGTATTTACTAAGCTTAGTAAATATTCCCTTTACAAAGTGAATATATTTGACTCCTTTAGTAAACCAACCCCAATAAAATTAATTTACTAAAGGGATAGATGCTTTTTACTTTTACAAAGTCAAATTTCACTTGACTAAGTAAATGAGTCGAAACTGGATTCTCTTCAACCATCCATTAATGTGCAAGAAAAAATACTGTATACTTTTCCTTGTTTTCCTGGTCCTAACCTGGTTTAGGTGTAAATAAGCTTAAATTATAATTTTTTTGTTTTGTGTAAATAATTTTAGATTACTTGGTTTTTGTTTATGTGTAAATAATCTTAAATTAAAAGAGAACAATGGGGTAAGTGTTTTTCTCCATAGTTCTCTTTAGTGTCACTGGAGGACATCTACCAACTTCCCCCTTGATCCAAAGCTCAGTACATAGCTGGCTATTGCCCACAATGTACTGAGAGCGCCACAGCCGGGACAGATCCCAACCATACTGTCTGGATCCACCCAGCTGCGTGAGTGACAGCTATCTCTGCCTATCTAGAGGCAGAGCCAGCTATGCCCGCTCCCTCCCTCATCTTTTCCTGCAGTCAGCGCTGGAGAATCAAAGAGGGGAGGGGGGAATCCCTGCGGGGAGCGGTGACTGACTGAACGAGCGATGGTATGTGTTCGCTCACTTCCTGATTAATAGAGTCGACCTGTCACAGGTCAGCTCTACCTATGAGGATGAGTGAAAATCACTCACCTCATCATTCTCCTTTAAATGATTTTTTTGGTGGTCAGGCGATTAAATTTCAAGACCTATTTTTATTTTTATTTGCATCTTCTGCACTTATAGCATGGGGCACAAGTGCACCAGCTTTTCACATTTATTTATAAGCCATGGAGAACCATTTTCTGTTATGGCTGCTACCCTACCATGCCTTTATGCAATTTATGTAATTTCCCTCAAAACCTCCCACAAGTGTGAATATATATATATATATTCATATATTAAAAAAGGCATCATTAATTGTAACTTTGATTATAGGGAAATACTTTGCAGGAACTTCCACTAGACATTGTTGCATCTGTGGTAGCAAAATACGAAAGTAATAAAGGATAACAAACTTTTTAAACAACTTGGGACAACTGCACCCCCTCGCCCTTCCCATGTTTGAGCTGAGACAATGGCGACTCTTCAAAAAATCAACAACCTGAGGTCAACCAGTGACCACTGCCCCTGGCTTGGCCTACATCGGCTCCAAGGGGTCTGCAGTTCTCCTAATTGAACCTGTGGCTGCTCTATGCTGTGAATGTGCATATTTTCCCCATATGCCATAACGAAGAAGCTATTTACTTGAAAACTTGCAGGGATATTTGGAAGAGGACTCTTAACCATGGGCCAAGCAAAATTTCTGGTGAAAAATAAAGAGTACATTTGACGACCCAAGAAATATTTAAGAACTGCGATACCTTAAGACAACAATTGGCAAATAATTTACTATGATTTAAGACTTTTTCCCTATTTGTAGTGACACCACAACAAAACAAAAAAATATTATTATCATTATTATTATTATAAGGGAGTCATATAGTACCAAAAGTTTGCATAGTGCTTTACAATATGGAGGATATTACAGGTACAATACAAATCAAGACAAGATGATAAGAGGAAATTTGACTATAGGTCAGCCAGGCTAGAATTAAATAGAAATGTTAGAATAAATCATTCATAAAATTAGATATATTCTTTGAGATGTTAGAGCACCACAATTTTTTCTGTGGTGGAATTTTATACCTTGAGCTTGCAGGATGTCAGAAAAATAAAGGAGATGCAGCTGTAAGTCACATTCTCAGAAAAAAAGCAGAATATTAATTTAAATGATTTGTTTGGCAAACTGAACGTACCAATGAAATCTGTTCTGGAAAAAAAAAGTAAATACGTATCCTTTCTGCTACCAGTGTCATCGAATACCACTCCTTTGAAGAGAAATCCCTAGATCTCCTTGGCCCTCTCTGCACTCAGTGGTTTTTCCCACTGACCCCCATGTCACTACTGTGCCTGTACTGATAGCAGTGGAAGACCGGGAGATCAAAACTCATGGAAGTATCTGCTTCTGAAGAAACCTTAGCTGGGAATATCCATTCTTTTTTTTAATATTACATTTTTATTGATTTTGTATAAGTCAACAAACAATAATACAATTTGCAGAGGAAAGAACAAGTGGTATCAAGAGCGAAGGAATAAAGAAGTATACACACCGATATTACAGCTGTGTTCAATATTATATAAGCTTCCAGAATGTAAATCACGTTACCAAAAAACAGTAGAAGCCAAGTTACTCAAGTACCTCACAAGATAGACAAACCACTCACAGGACAATGGGGGGAGAAAAGACAGAAAAAAAAGGTGGGGGTAGGAGACATAGCGGGTGGGACGGGCATAGGCGGGTATAGGTGGGGGCACCCAGCTTTATATAACTCCATTATTGTATATTTGTAAGGAGCAATAGCGAAGCCAATATTTTTGCAAGTATGGGGAAATATTTCCATAACTTTAGAAGGACATTGAAGGTCCTTTCATATTAGGTTGTGCCACGTTATTCAGGTATAAAGATGTTTGTTTAAACGTAACCCATTTCTGCTACCAAATACACCTGTAAGGGAGAATTATCATTCATTGACAATACCAGAAATGGACATCCCTTTTTTGATTCCTTCTTTGCACTGTGCAACTGCTGATCCCTGATGGGAAGTACTATAATTATAGCCATTAAAATAGGGAAAAATCAAGTATACTGTATATTATGAAGCTGGATTTCTGATGGAAACTCTAAAAATTTGCATGTGGAAGACCAGTCAGAAACCTGCTTCGGCATCACTGTATTATTAGAAAGATTACATGTACTAGTAAGTATCAGTAGAGGTATATTCCTTGTATATTCCTTGTGGAACATCACAATGATTTATTTTTACAACAGTTAAGAGCAGCAGAAATCACATAAGGTGACATTTTTCTCTCACACAAGGATGGTGGGCTCAACATAAACGTCTTGGGTAGTAGTATGCTTGTAGCAGTTTAAAGACTTTTCCAAACGTCTGCTGTAATCGTACTGTACACATTGAGTCATATATGTTTACCTTATCATCAGAACACACTTAGGTTTCTGAGAAGCAAGTAGGAATGGGCTTTGTTAGACACACCTTTGAAACAGCCATGCAATATATTTCTGTGCATTATCTGTCAGTACATTGAGAGCTTAAACACTGGTGAACATGAGGACATGACAATGCCCATAAATATTTTTTTGTAAGGCACACATTTAACTGATCGATCATTTTTCAGTAGTGCCTACCTCTTATGAAAAGAATACTGCACACTAACTACTCAGAACTTTTTAGTAACTCAAGTTAAGCAGAGCTTGTCAGAGGGGACAGGTGATCAATGACAGAAGTTAGCAGTTTGAAGGGAACATAGGTTCACTTAAACAAGAATGAAAATGACTTCTTATGTTCAGCCAAACAGCCTCTAAACTCATTCTCTTTCCAGTCACCTAACTGGGTTTAAGGAAACCTGTCTTAAATAGAGAGGCAACCATTGCTGAACATAAACCTTTCACAAATATTTTATATTTAAATTTATATATAATTTTTTAAAATGTATATTTGTGGTCCTAATAAAGACAGATAACATGTGCGAACCCACTATACAATCTCTTTAAAGAGACAAATTGATTCAGCTTTGCATTAACACATTCTGTAGGGTACTTTATAGAAGCAGAAGGCCCAAAAACTGCAATTTTTTTGGAATGTAACTTCAGTGAAATAGGATTGCATTGTGTGCATCGAACATCAGTGTGCAATCAATTAAATGGAGCCAGGGATATACTGTATACACTATATAAGCAAACATCCAAGCACACATGTAGGCCTGTTATCCAGTTGTAGCACAGTGATTTATTTTTGCTCTTGCTCATTTGCTTTCTTTATCGAGGCCCAGAGTGTCCATATGACAGCTAGGTTACTAGCTTTTTTAGAAGGATGACAGTGTTCATATATTTCTGACATGACATGTTTTATCTTAAGGGCAGCTTCACACCATATCCAGTATGTTCCGGCACAGTTCGCATGCACTATTTTTTGCAATCGCACCACAACAAAACACAGGGCATTGCTGTACCACGCATTTTGGTGCGGGCAATCGCACTGCGGGGTGTAGGTGTGTCCGCGGTGCGATTGACATGAATGGCACCACCATGCCCCTTCCACCCCAGAACGCAGGAGGCTTAGTTTATGCAATCCAGTGCATTCCAGGAACGAACCATGCCGGAATGCACTGGATATGGTGTGAACCGGCCCGTAAGCCTATCTCCAGGGGGAAAAAAAATACCCTTGCAGTGGCGTTTCCCCCACACTGCAAGGGTTTTCTGCTTGTTTATGTTTAGGGCTATTGTGTAAAAGGACTTTTACTTACTTGATCCCTGTTTCCATAGGCAGTCATGCCCTCCTCTCCCCCCTACGCTCTGGCTTGCAGACTGTCCTCAGGGCTATGGACCCTGCATTAAATGTGATGGCGTCAGTGGGCGTGCTACCACCGAAGCGTGGGGGGGCGAAGCTGCGGGTGTCGGTCTTGAAGCCTGCAGGATCAGGAAAGAAAAAGTGCTTTACACAGGTCCCCTAGACAAAAACTAGTAGTTAGCCCTTGAGATGTGGTGGGGGGCCATTTTTTTCCCTGGATATAAGCATTAATTGAAGATGAGAAACAAGCATTTTTTTACTCCTGATTTTAATAATAAAAAAAAAATAATCAAAGGTGTTGCTGTATGTTACTTTAAGGACAAGGGGTACATTGGAGAGTGAATTTACAACTTTTCTCCCACCTGGTGTATTTTTCTACCACGTGTGATCTTAGCAGGGAGAGACAAAAGTCAGCACATTTCAAACAGGATGTATACGTTAGACTTTCCATGTCATCACCATAACAAGTCAAAGCCACAGATCTG